>NC_059336.1:70031977-70342290 GCF_018350155.1 Leopardus geoffroyi
AATAACAAATAATTCAAGATAAATTATTTCTTAGTTTGCATACGCACCAAACATAGGCATTTCAATGTGGTAAAATTCTGTCAACATTCACAAATGCTTCTGAATAATGAATACTTAATATTATAAAGCTAAATGAGGAAATATGATATAAAAGCATACAGAAGAAGAGCAATATGGTATTTTCAAAATCAAATTAGTTCCACATCAAAAACCACAGTGAAATATATTAAAAGTTATAAAACAAATATGCATCGTGATGTTAGTTATTTGAAGCTGGGTACTTCATATACAAATTGGTTATACAGCAATGCAAGGGTTGAAAGATGGTTACAAAAATCATAGAAACAAAGAGAAATGAATAAAAAATATGAAATGATTTTTCTTCTAAATATTAATAATATCAAATATATTTTAAGAGTAAATATAATACTAGTTGTGGTGTGACATCGCAGATAAAATTTTAAATATATAATCTTTGTTATTGTTAATTGTAGTGGAATCAAGCATATCTAGTTACTGATACAAGTCGTTTTGAGAAAAATCTGTTTTAATTTTTTTAATAAATTACTCTATTTTAAGATCTTCACTTTCACTAATACAATCGAGTTTAGGCATTTTTACAATAATTATATACCTGATAGTTGTATTTATAATACCTTGGCCTTCTGGCAACATGAGAAACCTGGATAATCAAACAATACATGTTCATTTGAAACGGTCAAATGGACATTCACTTTGCAAATATGCTGTAGAGTTTATGAATGCAGGAACAGCAAATATGCTCATATCACAAGATAAGACATAAACTTTGGTTCTTTTCAAAGCTTACAATCCAAACCCAATCTAAACAGGTCTTATGGTACATCACAGTTGATACAGTGAGGTAGAAAACAACAACAACAACAGCAAAAAAACAAACAAAAAACCTCATGGGAACCACATCAGATAGCATAACATCAGATTTAAATTTCAGGAACATTTCTGTGCCTGTCATTGTATGAATAGTGAAAGCTACAAAATAAAATCTGATCATTTACCACTGTGACCACAAATTACATTAAAAGTCTTGAAAACCCTTAAATACAAAGATACATGGACTTCATTTTCTTACAGACCCACTGCAGTGCATATGCCAAGGCATATTAAAGTGATATTGGAATGATGCCTTACTAGACAGAAAAGGATATGAATGACAGGAAACAAAAGAAAGTTGAGAGACAGAGAACATTCCATGTAATTTGTTGCTACAATTTTTTTAGTTATTTTCATACATTTCCTCTTCCTTTTCCACCCTCTACTTTGTCCACTCCAAACCCTCCATGTCCTCCTCCACACCTACGTCTTCCAATGTGTACCCACCAGTCCCCCACCTCACATACACACACTTAAGTCATAAAAATGGTAAATTCAAGATACAACAAGGAAAGTATTCTGTAAATACAATGTTTAAAAAGAAAGACAAGTCTCTGCCCTCACGGAGCTTACATTCTACTAGGAAAAGTTGACATTAAATATAAATATATAATCACCCATATAAATATTACCACTAAAATCATTGTTATAAAGGAAAATACAAGCATCCAAAGTACCAAAATGAATTTTTAACTTATGCTTATGAGCTATTAACCAGTCATAATGGCTGGATTTGCAGTGTAACTTACATTTTTGGCATTTTCTGATTTAAATGGTCATTCATTTCTCTCAGACAACTGTTAGAGTAAAATATAAGTAAATAAAGTAATTATTGAAATGAAGTGACCAGTTAAACAACCATGGGAAAACAAAAACAAAAGCAAAAAAAATAACTAAATTCCCAGGTAAATAGACAAACCTGAATTCTAAATACAATGGAGAGAGAATAAAGTTAGCATTGTCAATGGTCCTAATGATACCAATGACAAATTTCAAGGCTAAAAAAGAAAGCAAACACAATTTCACAAAAACCACTTGAATCTATCTAGCAATGAACAGCAGAAGTAAGGTTGGTTCTGGATAATACCTATCCCTAGGTATCCCAAAGAAAGCTATGATTCATTGAAAAAAAAGTTTACTCCTAACTATCCAGGTAAAGGTGACATGTCCTTCTTCAGAAAACATGAAAACAAATCCAAATAATTAACTCTAAAGTGTGAAGCAGAATGACCAAATGAAGTTATGAGGCAAGATGGCATATGGGAAGAGTGAAAATGCTTCCCATTATGATTCTACCAGCATACAGCAATGATCTTTAGCATGTCTCCTTAACATGACTTAGTTGTTCTTGTCATGTACAAATTATAAGGTATTTTGCAGTTTCCAAACTCTGAAAAATCAATAATTAAGGAGTATGAAAAGATCCACACCACCTATGTAAGGACACATCACAAAATGATATCAGTGCTTACCTCCAGGAAGAAGACTGAGGAGGATGAAGAATGTTCTCTTTAGATAAGTTACTTTTTTCTTTTAAGGAATGACCTTCATCTATCATTGGAGATTTAAAATTTTAGAAAATATTTAAGAACTCAAATAGAAAAAAAAAAATGATAATAATAACGTTCCGGAATCCAATTTTGCCTCTGGATTCAAAAAAAGGAAAGACTTTGATGCACAGATGTTTCATTCCAGAGACCCTTGAATTCACTACTGGTAAAGAGGAAAGCAGTGTCAAAAAATTCTTCAGAATTATGTTGTATGGAAAGATTTAGGAAGTGTTAATTTACAATGCAAATCAGTTATTTCAGACTAGAAAGGTTCAACAACTATTTCATGCACAACTAGGATTTAACTTGACATAGGAACCTACAATGTAAAACTTCTAAAATTTTTTGACTCCTTCAACATGTGGCACAGGACAAGGAGAGCTACGTCAGAGAGCCCTGATTCATGCTATCTTTATGTTTTCTGAATGCCCACATTTTTTTCCACTCTCATGGTACTTGCATTGTGTCATTTATACTAACTTGTCCACATGTCTTCATTTCCCTACTACATTGACACACTTTGAATGTGGATGTCACGTCATAGTCAAGATTGTATTTTTGCTCAGAAGGCAGATTTGTTGAATTGATTTGCAATTAAAGGACTTACAAATCATGTTTCTCATTTATATATATCTAATTAACCAACATGTAAATGTTACCACTCTGATTTGCAAAATACTCAAATCCATCTGAAAATCTTCTTTCTCTATTTAACATCAAAAAGCATCCTGGTCCCATTAACAAAAGAAAAATGTAAATGAAAAACCAAATTCCTGTGCTCTGTAGTTTTGTGCTGATTAAGGAATACTACTTGATGAAAAATAGTGAAGTAGAAATATATTTGACCCATATGTCAACAGAAAACACTTAAGACTGACATACTAAAACTAAATGAAGTGACACTTAACATTGATGACATCAAAACAAATATCAGCTGAATATAAATATGAATTATTCTATAGGTAGAGTTAAATGGTTATATAATTATAAAATTATTTTTGAGTTAATTTTTACAACATCATGTTTATATATATGTATATTTAGAATATTCATTACATGTGTATATACATTCATAGATACAAACACATATGCATATACTACACTCAGTCAGTAAAATAAAGTATAAATACAGTTCCCTTTACGCCATCCTGAGTACTCTAATAAGGAACATGGTGTGGAATGCCCACTAAGAAAGGAAAGTAGATGGGAATTTGACCAAAAAACTTTAGAAAGTGTCCCAAATGGTACATAACATTTCTAAAACAATTGATACATACTGTCATTTGTGTAGTTGCTGGAAGGCTTAAAATAAGATTAAATTATATTATTGGAAATAGTTGACCAAAACACAAACTACAATAGCATATGATCTCTTTATTGGCTCAAAATACCCAAGCAACATTTGTTTTGAAAGCTTTAATTTATACATTTAAAACTTTGCTATTATTTCTTACTTATTGCCTGGCTCATGTTCAGGTGCTTTTCAAGCAGAAAAGTTTCCCTGCTAGATGACACAATGTAAGGGTGAAGAACTGTGAGCTTCCGTCCCAATTCACCAGATTAACATTCAGAGCACAAGAAAACTCAGAGAATTTAAGGATAAGACAAATCCCTGCATTTAAAATAACAAAAAACAAAACCCACAAAAAACAAAAAAAAACTACAGACCAAGGGCACATTCACTAACACATAGTTCAAATGATTAGCTTAAAGGCTATGATACATATTTACCATAGCAACAGATCACCTACTTATATTTAATGGCAACACTAAACACACGGTCGATGGTTCCAAATGGCAAAGTAAGCATGCTTTTCAATCTGGCATCAGTGCTGTCAAGGAGCACACATGCCTGACTTACCAAGTGATGCAGAAATGTATACCTGCATGGTAACGTTCTTAAAACAAAGTTAGTATGTGCAAAAGAAAGAACAGGCTTGTCTTGTTTCCTTGGCTTTTTCAGGGTACTACCTTTCCAGGTTCTTATGGAATTAATGTGTATATATGACATCTAGCAGGCAAAGAGGTGATGATAGCACAGCACTACACTTCAATGCTGCACATGCTTACACTTACATCCCAATGCAAAATGGCTGGGGCAGGTGTCCTCCTGAGCTCAATGTTTGAAGATGACATATTTATGGTAACTACACTCATCATTTAACTACCATTAAGTGATACTGCAAAAAATTACACTGAAATCTGAAGTTAATTTCTAAATATACTAATTATATAGGCAGCTGACATGATAAAACACTCTAAAGAGCAAAAAAAAAAAAAAAAGGGCAACATTTTGATGGAGTTTTCTTACCTTAAATTCACAAAATATTAACACTCATACCTACCTCCCAGTGCCCACTACTAATACAAAAAGATCTAAATACATTTGCATAACTTACACACACTATAATTCATATAGATGATATTAAGAAGAAATAAAATAATGTAATACCTTTACTTTTACCTATGGATTTGATGAAATGGTTCCAAGAAGAAAGGGTTTCCATACAAAGAGAATAGAGAGAGAAACAACAGTAAGAATTATGAATATATGTAAATGTAGTACTCTGAAAATTAAACAAGACAAGAAAGCATAAAAAGGGGTCTGAAAATACATGGAGATATAATCAGTATTTGTTAAGAAATCTGCCCTTTTTAAAAGGAAATACATGCAAGGAAACTGAAAAGTCCATGCTCACTTTTAAAAGATTACACAAAAAAGAAGATACACAATGACTATACTATAGGTAGAAAAAGTATTGATTCTGTGAAACACTATACTCAGCATTCTAAAAGCCAGAAGCCAAAGATGTCTGGATGTTCCCAAACTGCCATGCATGGGTGAAAAATGGACTCTTTCTGGTACAGTAGATTAAACTGAATATACTATTTCAGATATTAACTTCTGATGGTTCTCGGTTTTTCTTAACTATAGCTACCCTTAACTGCATATGCTTACAAATGTATGCAAAGTCTCAATCACAAATTCTTATGTCTCATTTATTTTCAGATATTATAGTGCAAAGAATGAAGGAAAATAAAAGTCAAAGGAGCAAACCAAAATCAAACTAACAAATAAAGGGGAAAAAACATATGAAAAAATGTGAACAAAAGTTATGTATTTAATTTGCAGCCAGATAATTTGCAAGCATTTGCCCATCCTTTGCAGTGATGGTTTAAAGCAGCTACAGAACAAGAAAACACTGAAAGCAGAGTGGAAAAGGAACAGAGCCCATACCTTGGTCGCCCATCATCAGGTGCGCCAGACCTTGAAGGGAAACAAGAGCACAGTCAGCAATAAACAAGGGAGCATGGGAAGTCAGGGTTGTCACGGTGACAAAAATGTTCAGTGACAGACATCTTGTTTCCTATGAGACATGTCTGTATCACAGAGGCAAATCAAAAAGCATTCTTTCAACCCCTGGTTGGAATGCTTTGGGGCAAAGAGTTAATAGTACTGTAATTTAAACACTGGCATATGCTGCCCTGTGTATTTCTTCAATGTATCAGTTGGAACAATGAAGAGCATGACTTAAAATCCAACCAATCATCCCTTAAATATTGCATCTGTCCTTCATGCCCTTTGATGATACTGCCACCACAGGGCTTGTTATAAAATTATATTTTTTAAAACCCAAAGGAATATCTGAAACATGGGCTGGGTCTGATCTTTTTCCCCTCATCAAAAAATGAGAAGTTTTATAATTAAATTAAAAAAGTCCTTAGTCACACTGAAATGATAATGCAGAAATGTCTCCTTGTCTGACACATGTAGCAATTGACTAAGCTTGTTCAAATACAAAAATAGATTATTAAACATGCAGCTGTAAAGTCAGAATTTACTATAGAATGTTTTTAGGAAACAACGGATCAGCTTTAAATAGGCTCAAGAAATTTCCCATGGAGGACAAAATTATTTAGTCTTTCACCTAAACATTACCTAAATAGTGAACCATAAGTTGAGATATATATATATATATATATATATATATATATATATATATATACATATACACATATACATATATAATACATATTAAGTTTTATGTTTTTATATAAATACTAATTTCATCAGGGAAGTTTTCTAAAATAATACTGAATTCCCTTTATTTAAATACTTATTATCTGTTACTTGACAACTGACTTCAGATTGAAGTTCACTCCTCTACTAAATACTGCTAATGTTCTTAAAACAAACAAACAAACAAACAAAAAACAACAACAACAACAAAAACTCTTTTACTATCCAAGAAGGTATTTTTTACTGAGAGGCATTAATTCCTAGTTCTTCATTCCATATTCAGCAACAAAGCTTCTCCTCAATCCATGTCTATTTCAAGAACATGGGAAAATGTTACAGCAATATAGTAGTACATATAGCAATTTCAATAAAATTTATATTTCCTAGTATTATTTAAAATATATTTGAGACTTTATTGAGCTACATTATACATTACTTGCACCAATACTGAAATAATGTGCATTATTTCCTTAAAATTTTAGGAGTATTTAAACATTCCTGTGGGGCGGTACATTTACAAATCAACATATAGTCAAAATATAAAAACAATTTAACATAGAAGTTTAATGCTTCTGTAGTATAGCCTCTTTTTGTATTTTCAAAGTGATTTTAACAAAAACATCACACAGGGAGATTAAAAAGTTTATGATCTGTTGATGATGATGTGTAGGTTATATAATTTTTCATGTAATTTCACTTTTAAAACTAGTACATGTATTTTCTAAAAAGAGTTAATAATTTTTTGTAGAGGAAATCAGGGATTTATCTCTGTATAAGATCTAACTTTTAGAAAATACATAAGACGCTTCTAATGGTGGTTTTTAATATCTCCTCAGTAAGGATGGAAGTTAGTAAGCCTCAAAAACATCCACATTCCTCATGCTAGACTTTCTTACCTCTAAGGGATCCCCACTAGAGTGCCAAAGTCATGTGATAAATAGGAATGTTACAATTATGATTGAATAGTTTATAGGCTATACTCTGCAAATCTTGTCAAAATTTTTCATGGGATGCATGTGTGAGGAAAGAGGCATTCAAGCTTATTAGGCTGATTTTAAAGCCCCTGGAATGCAAGTGGATTTAAAAAGAAGGAACAGAAACATGGACTATTTTATAGAATGTTAGGGAAATGCAAAAAAAGTTGAAAAGATACTTAAAAAATCAATCTCAATTAACATGCATCATATAAATGACACTGATTTTGAAAGATGTCAGACCTTCAGGGTAATATCCTCCTTATCAAGGCATATTCACATGCTTTTAAAATTATAGTATAGAAAAACAGAAGCCATACAGAGAGCCAACACTTGGAAAAACACTCACTGATGATTACTTTTGAAGTTTTTCTCTATTTTATTCAAATAATGGAATAGGAATGTTCAGCAACTAAATAATTGTATTGTTCAGAAAAGTTTCACAAATAATATGCTGAAACCTGCTCCTGACCAACTTAGTATCACCATGAATCGTTGAGACCTCAAATCTTGGTGACTTTAACAGCTATTTATCTGTAACCTCAGATGGGAAGTCTTTTTCTAAGAAATATGTCATTCTGTAAAAATGTTCATTATTTTTACAGAATGGCTCTATTTCAGAATATCGCAGCAAAATGATATACGTTAAACACTTCTGAAATATATACGCTAGTTCAATGTGTCTGCAAGAACTGTTATGCTGTGATTATGTAAGTTGACAGAACATCAACATCCCTTACACAATTACCTAGTTAGCACTCTTATCCTTGAGAGATTTCTTAGGCAGTACACTGACATACATTTAAGTTCTTTAAAGATCAGAATGTTGAAATATGTTTTAGTTTGTTGGATTCGATACGAAAAAAGTATAACTTTCTCAAAGTTCCTTGATAGAGATAATTTCAGAAAAAAAATCTTTAATGACTATGGTACTTTTATTTAACAGACACAGAATATCACAAACATACTTACCAGTAATCACGTTGGAGTGTTGTATACTTTCATTTCCAATGGCCAGTGGTTTATTTTTTTAATCTAAGTTTATGCCTCTTACTTAGAGTCAATGCTTTATTCTCTGTTTTTATATAAATCAAATCATTTGAAATTAAACCAATGAGCTTGGGGTGATGAAATGCTAAACATTTCCAAAAGAAAATAAATCATTTTGATCAAGAAAAAAAATGGAGACCAGATCATGCACTGAACTCTGAAACTGCAAAGAAATACTTTCTCATTTAAAACAAAAGAAGCAGGATTGTATCATTTTTTCCATACAGAACACTGCAATAAGCATTCTAAGGTTTATATGGCATGCTGGAATCCATCAAGGGATGGAGTTAAGGCTGAAGGAGTTTCATATACTTAGGGACTGACGGGGCTGAGGGTGTGTGTTCTATATGAAAAGTGATACACAATCCAGAAATCAACAAATGCTCAGAAATAAATTCAACTTACCGTCTAAATTCGAGATGTACTCTATTAATACTATGAAATAAAAGGCAAATGAGAGTTGGAAAATAAAGTAGAAAGCACCCACCTTCCACATTGTTGTCTTCTGAAAGCACATGACAAGGAGGGAGAGAAAAGGAAAAACATTCATTAAGCAGCATGCAGACTGGACCTTTGCCTTTGCATGTCTTCCTCATGCAAGGCATCAAACACATCATGCAAGTGCTCCATCGCTACCGTTCAAAGGGGAAAACAAAATCATGGGAAGCAGGTTCCCTCCTATTGGCAGCATTTTAAGAATGTGAGACAAAATTTCGGTAAATTGTCATGTCCTGAGCAAGGAATTTTAAAAAGTCTTTCACTGTCCTGTGCTAAGCAAACATTCTTACATGTCACTGATGTGGTTGTTCTAGGCAATTATTTTTAAAGCCTTATTATTATTATTATTATTGTTATTGTTATTGTTATTGTTATTGTTATTGTTATTGTTATTTTTTTACAATTCCAAAAGATTATATTCCTAAATCTGATCTGGACTTGGATAAAATAAAGCCCACTGCCAAGAGCCATGAAATTTCACTTAAAGACACCCCAGTTCTACATCCATGTACCATCATGGCCTTTAAGTATTTCTAATACTTTTTTTTCCATAAACACAAATAAACCTATGTAACTAAAATTTATAATTTGGTTTATTTACAGTGTGTTAACAGTTCGTTACCAATGATGGTAGTTTACTGAATTTGTTAAAAAGTTATCTTTTAAATCCATTAACTGGAAGAAGTAATCACTGCAAGAGAAGTGATGTTGTTTTATCTATTTGGGGGCTGTCCATTAGGGAAAATTTATCATGGTTATTCAGTTTGTACTTCTGTTTAGGGTATAAGTATGAAAATTGTTATTATAATGACAATATTTGGTAAACTTTCTTTTATATTTCCATATAATTGACATATTTACATATCCTCGTATATTTACATGTATTTCCATATGTGTGTATATATATATATATGTATATACAGATAGATACACATACACATATATGTGTACACAAGCAGATTTTGCATGTATTTCCTACACATAATCAATGCAAGTGTATGGGATTTGAACTATTTTCAGTAACTACTAAAAAATTCAAGTACACAGGGCTCAAAAATGATACACAGGGCTCAGCATACAGTAAGAAATGGAAGAGAAATCTGTCTTCCAGGAATAGGGCAACAGCCAGGTTTTAGTATTTATCACAATGCTTTCAATAATAAAATACATCCACGTTTACATTTCTAGTCTTATTCTTTTACTTAATTAAATAGAATCTTAAAAGTGGTTATTTGACCAAAAGTGTTTAGGAAGAACAAAACAACAGCAAGAGTAGGAACTGGGAGAAAAATAACTTATAAATGTGCCATTTCATAAGGTTAAACAAATAACTCTTTTTAATTGTTAAAATTATTAATGGATTAAAAGTCATCAATTTTGTTTAAAATATATCAACTGGAAACTGAAATATCAACATAGGCACTTTTAGGGATATGGTCTTAACAAATATAATAGAAGAATGCTAGTGGATAAATGTGTACAATAGCATCTATACAAAATACTACGTTTGCCAGAGTTTATTTTAAAAGAAATAACAAAAAAAAAAAAAAGACTGAAATATTTGGTATGTGATATTCATTCCCTGATTGGTTTTGGTTTCTAATCTACTAAATAAGAAACTAGACTGAATTTGCTACTTTTCAATGGCAACTTTGACATGACATGGACACAAACATTAAAGATTTATTTTAGGGGCGCCTGGGTGGCGCAGTCGGTTAAGCGTCCGGCTTCAGCCAGGTCACGATCTCGCGGTCCGTGAGTTCGAGCCCCGCGTCAGGCTCTGGGCTGATGGCTCAGAGCCTGGAGCCTGTTTCCGATTCTGTGTCTCCCTCTCTCTCTGCCCCTCCCCCGTTCATGCTCTGTCTCTCTCTGTCCCAAAAATAAATAAATGTTGAAAAAAAAAATTAAAAAAAAAAAAAAAAAGATTTATTTTAGGGGAACCCGAGTGACTCAGTCAATTGAATGTCTGACTTCGGCTCAGGTCGTGATCTCACGGAATGTGAGTTCACGCCCCACATCCAGCTCACTGCTGTCATTCAGCATAGAGCCTGCTTTGGATCCTCTGTCCCCCTCTATCTGCCCTTACCAGACACGTAATCTCCCCCAAATAAATATTTAAATAAATAAATAAATAAATAAATAAATAAATAATTATTTTGCTATATTATATGAGATATCATACAAGATACAGATTATATTAATGTTTAAGATATACTTTCGTTTTATATTAACTGCCCTCTGAAATTTTACTCCCCATTTAAGGTGTGTTTTTATTTTTTTAAGTAAGATTTTTTAGTATAGAGGGTAAAACAACAAAATCAGGGAATTTAGAGGAGAGGCAACTGCCAAAAAAATCCACCAATTACTATGGCACTACTTAATTTCTATAAACAGAGACTGGCATATGGTTTTAAGTAGCACAGTCTCAGGAAAAGGGTTTTGTTTTGTTCTTGGTAAAGTGCTGCATGAAAATCTAATAGTAAAAGGAAAATGAAAACCAAAGTAAAACAGGCCTAGGATTGACACCAAATTTATAAATGTGCTAAGTAAGATACTAGGAAAGGAGGCTGTGGTAATAAAATCAAGGTCATTGATTCAGATCCCCTGCAAGTGAGTTCTTTCCCTTCACCGTTAACTAAAACACAGGGCCACAATGGCGCCATTGATCGTGACCTGCCATCCAGCATGTTTCTGAGTTTTTATTCATAAAGAGAACCAGCTTAACTAATGGGACCCCCACTATGCAAATCCAAGGCATGTCCAACGTGTAAACAAATCCTAACTTGACCAAATTCAGAAAAATGGTCTGTCTCAAAAGACTCAGATTAAAAAAAAAAAAAAAATCAAAGTACTAGAGTAAATGAAGAGATAATATATTAACTCCTATATTTAAAAAAATAGAATAAGAAGAAAAGGAAGAAAAGTGGCTTGGAACAAACTTTACTGAATTTCAGACTCAATCACATAATTAAAAAAAATGTTCTCTTTATTTGTATCATTCTATTCTACCTTTTTGGTATCTATTTTTTGGCTTTCGTTGATTTAAACTCTGGTAACCTACAGATGATCCCTACATTACTTCAGAATCTGGACATAATTGTAAATGGTGGCAGCTCTCCCATTTACAATCATTTGCCAGATGTTTTTCCTTTTCTCTTTCCCTTCAACTTGGTTTTTGGACTGCAAAAATATCAAGTTTAAAAAGAACAGTTTTCCTCATCACATCAACTCTTGCTTTCTCTTTGTAGATTCTTTTGCAATCAAATAGTATTTTGATTTTTAACAGCAACAGAGACAGGGGCAAAAATTGGCAAGCCACAGTATAAAGTTAAAGAAGTACATTTTGCTTTAGTGTTAAGGTAGAAAGCAGTCCATCCAGCCTTACCTGTGGACATTGTCAAGTTAGGGCAAAGCTCTTGGCTTGCAGAATACCCTGGCCTCTTAATTCTGCTGACCTAATAGTGCTGTGTACATGAAGTGAGTCTTAGTAATCAACTTTACTATGATGACCATGCCACCTCTAAAGATCACACTGATTTTTTTCTTTTGATTGTGAAAATAAGGAATAAAATCATGAACAAGATACCTTAAATTTTCTTTTTCTTTCAGATAAGATATGCTTCCCTCACAAAAATGGGAATAGGCACCAGAACATCAGTTATGTTATGAATAATTTGTGTGCTGTTGACATGACGAGAAGCTGCAGACTGTTAAACTATATGTTTTTGAATTACTTCAAAAGAGCATCTCCAGGAAAAAAATTTTCCTTTGGCCTCCCAGCTTATAAGAATCCAAGGACAGGAAGTTTAACTTATCATGAGGTTTTTTTTGCACATAATTTTCCATACTTCTAGGAAAAGAAAAATGAGCAAGAAAACAAATGTATTTGTTTCAATGTAAAGAAAATTAGGAATTTAATGATGACCAGGAGATAAAATTGATATAAAATATCACCAGTAACTCCCTTTTGTACAATCAGTATTTAAGGTTAGCAATATGAAAGCTTCATCTAAATCTACAAACAAGAGTCCACTTATTTGCTACATTTTAAGTTTAAAATTGGCTGAAAGAAATCTGTCACCACTTAGGCATTCCTTCTCTGTTTTGGCTTCCTTCCTTCTCTGCTAGTTGCCAATGACCAGCTCCCTTTATTTTCTGTGGCTCCTTCTCTCCTTCATCAAAACTCCCTTTACTGCAGGTTAACTTGCCATCCAGATCTAGCCATCCAAATGGGGTATATAGTAAAAAAGCGGTGGTGGTAATGGCCAGAAGAAAGAGGAATACAGAAAAGGTTTCCATTTCCTTCTTACATACATTGAGGTTGCTAGCTTCTATACTCGCCTTTCTGGCCCCTTGCAATATATTCAAGACTTTATCTCTCATCTTGGGGATTAAATGCCAGTATAGCAGAGTTTGGTTCCCATGGTGGCACAGGATGGAGCTTTGCTTTATTTTATTTTTCTTTTGGTTTTAACAGTGAAAGCCTTTAGAAAACCTCAATCTTCTGGGAATGTTTCAAAAACTGGGAAACGGAGGAAAGCATTGAAACTGTGGGTTTGTGCAGCAGTCAGCTGGAGGAAGAGAAATGCTGGCCAGAATCAAGAGAAAGTTCAAACAACAAATGAAGCAAAAAAGGTCCATTATGGAGGCTTATGGAAGGAAAGAAACAGCCACAGCCTGGGCAGGGATCTGGCTAGTTTCCAAAATGCTATTTTAACAGGTGGCCTCAGCAAGTTATTTTAAATCTACCTACATGACACTCCCACCAAGCCCGCTGGAATCACAGTCTTAGAGCATGAGGGGAGCGAAGCAGAATAACAAAATATTTCTTCTCTCTTCACTGATTAGGAGTAAAAGAAGTAACTCTAAACCAATTTGCAGCAGCAAGGACATTTCTAACATCACTTGAACCCTATAAAAACATTTTCCCTATGAACATTGTGAGCAACATACAAGTTTACTTTTGGTACAGTATACTATGATTCAAGTATATTATGGTGTTAATGAGTCCTTTGTGAAGTGGTCTGAGAAGTTTACTTTGCCTGATAGTGTTGTTCCCCTTGGAAACTGTGATATGAGTTGCAACATTTCAAAGAACTTTTGCAATAGTACTTTCCTAAGTCGCAGACTGCCTTTGTTTCTGGATCACACAAGTGCCAATTTTGTTACAAAGTTTGTGGCATTCAACTCAAAATATTCCATCTTGTTAACAGGGGAAGGAAGGAAAGAACGATGAGAGGAAGGAAGGATAATTATATGGCAGATTCTTCTGGTGCTTAAGGTGTTCAGTGGACCTGATGAAATTTAACAGGTATTAGTCAATATATCAAAATATATACTAAATGACTCACATAAACTATATTGAATATAATTTCAAATTTTATTTTCATGGGGGACTATGACAAGGATTTTGTTTTGCTTTCATAGCCTCAATTCTTCCTTACATCTAAACTTTGAGTTAACATTGCTATATTAATATCAATAGCTGAACTTAGAAAAGGAACATCACATATAAGAATGACCATAAATACTGTGGCAAGAGTAGTCTACATGTGTCTGCTCATGTCACCCATTTTTACTGTTTTATTGCTTACATAGAAATAAACTTTCCTAAGACAAAATTGAGCAGGGTGTTACCAGGCATTTTCCTATCCAAAAGCAACCACTGCTACACAACTCTTCAAAGAAAGCTTGTTGAGGTGAGTTGCGCTTCCTTTCTAAAAGTCTGAAGTCATCGTAATTTAGAAAGCAGAGGAGGAGAGCTCTTGTATTAGTTGGTAGAATAAATTTAAATACACCCCTATCTACCCAATTTACCACCTATTCTCATGGTTACATGAATGTCCAGTACTCAGATATGACTTTTTTTTTTATGATCAAATGAATGGGAGACCACCTCCAGGTATATGGTACCAGAAGAGAATACTCCACCAAGTGTCCTAAGTTTTCCAACATTAGGATGGAGTAGGTAAACTCTGCTGAAGACCACTGATGGCCTTTCATTTGAGAGAATACAGGCTAGATTTATGTAATTCTTTCACAAATCATTTTATTACAGAGAATTTTCAAATAAATTTCCAAATACTTCTGATTTGACTTATCTATACTTACTCAGACCAGTCCAAAATAAATCTATCCAATTTCTATGAGAAAAAAGCAAACATTTTAATTTTGGGAACACTGTGTGAAAATATGACTAACTGAACCATAATGTAAAAAAAAAGTCCTAAGTTTACAGTTTAATAAATTAGATTTCTATATACTGAATAAAAAAATGGTCCGTATAAAACTGACTAGTCAATTAAGCATATATTCATTCTTATATTTAAGGAAAATGAAATTTTATTTCAAAATAAGAAATACTTCATATTATTTTTAATTCAATGGACCTTTGCATATGTATCAAATAGTCTATAAGAAAAAATGCACTTGGGGCACCTGGGTGACTCAGTCGGTTAACTGTCCGACTTTGGCTCAGGTCATGATCTCACCATCCATGAGTTCGAGCCCCACATCGGGCTCTGTGCTGACAGCTCAGAGCCTGGAACCTGCTTTGGATACTGTGTGTCCTTCACTTTCTGCCCCTACGCCACTTATGCTCTGTCTCTCTCTCTCTCTCTCAAAAATAAAATGTAAAACTGTTATAGTTATCTTTTCAACTACAGCACATTTCAACAGGAGGAAGATTGGTACAAAGAATTCTTCTGCTTCTCCAAAAACTGAAATCATTCAGTCCAATAGCACCTGAGGTTGAAATATGAGAAATTACTGTTTCAGACAAAAACTGGTCAAATAGCAATAGTTTAATGTGGTTAAATCTAACATTTTTAAGTTGATAGTTTTCCTACAGACTGTGCTATTCTGTCTCCTAAATGTAATGTAGTAATATCAAGTTACATTAAAACATTTCTGAATTCCTGAGAATCAATCCACAGAAAGCATACTGGAGTGGGAGGTACAGGCTTCCAGGTATGGAATGTGTAAGTCATGTGAATGAAAGAGACAGCATGAGGAATGCAGTCAATAGTATCATAGCATTGTATGGTAATGGATGGTAGCTACACTTCTGATGAGCATAGCATGACTTATAGAGCTGTTGAATCACTATGCTGTACACTTGACACTAATGTAACTTTGTATGTCAACTATACTTCAATCAATCAATCGATCAATAGCAATGATAAAAAGAACGGAAGCAGAAAATAGAGTAAATGAAGTTTTTATAAAATGTTTCATAAAGTTTTATGAAGATCTCAAGAAACTTCTTCTAAATGTTCAAGGGAAATAAGAATAAGAAATACTAATACTTGGGTCATCTTACCACTTTAAAGGTACTTTCATAAATATTATATAATCTGTATCTCATCAGTTAATCTGCTATGGTTCAGTGACTTGCCCAAGACACCCAAATAGAAAGGAGAAGATGGTAAGAGTGTATAGAAAGTATGTTTGAAGGCTCTTTGTCCAGGTTTGCGTGGATTTCAAAAATTGCTTTAAAAAGAAATCGAACATGAGGAATTTGAATAATATAGGGTAAGGCTGGCATGTCTACTAAAGCTGTGTTATGTTCCTGGAACTATTACCAAATGTATCAATTAGCATCACTTTAAAAAATAGTAATATAATATGGAGTAAGAAGATTGTATTTATTATTTCTTTGTTCCTTTTGTAACAAGGCAGAAGTATTTTACAGAAAATATTCCTTTCTTAATTGCATTGTGTGTTGATTCTATAAAGTCAAGAAAATCTAATACTGTTTACTTTCCTTTACTGAAGAAAAGAATGCCCTGACATTCTTCTCCTCTGTACTATAGACATTATTTCTCAAAAGAAAAAATAAATGAAACAAAACAAACAGACCAAAAGAAAACAAAACAAACAAAAAGCATATTTAGAAAACCTTTGCCCTATTTTAATAAGGAAAAAAGCAGTACAGGTTTGTAAATGTGTTTACCCATGGGCATTTTAACCACTAGAAACAAGAGGAAAAATTATCCACACATTTCTTATACTTTTAAAGGATTCATTTCATTCACAGCACACAAAATTTTGCATCCTGTTTAAAAACATCTGAAATAAAAGAACACTTTCATTCCCAGTCAAATATTTTGGAAGGTTAAGCAATATAATATGCATTTGCCACATAGAGTGTTTTTTCCCTTTCATTTTAGTTATAAAATGCAAATCTGATAAAAATGCTACTTTTATTCCTTTTACACACACGTTGCGTGATAAATCTGGGGACTGAGCAGCATGTTCTAAACTTTTAAAATTTGACTCAATAGACAAGTAGGAAGAACAACCAAATAGATTGTCCAAACTCCTATTTTCTTTAAAAAAAAAAAAATAGGGGTGCGTGGGTGGCTCAGTTGAATAAGTATCCAACTCTTGGTTTCGGTTCAGGTAATGATTTTGTGTTTCACGATACTGAGTCCTGCATCAGGCTCTGCACTGACACTGTGGACCTGCTTGGGATTCTGTCTCTGCCCTTCTTCTACTCACATATCTTTCTCTCTCTCTCTCAAAATAAATAAATAAACTTAAAAAAAAAATCTTTATGTTAAAGGCTAAAATGGTAAAATAAATTCTATATTTTTAAAGATTTCATAGATGTAGTTGTTTGGCCTAATATCTAGTACGTACTCATGCCCATATGAATCCAAGCCCATGTTGCAGAGGCAGCCATGAGCTTGAACAATTTACCCTTTATCTACTGATTTACTGACCCATAAAATCAAATCACCACAAATACAAGCCTTAAAGGCAGCCTTATAATTCCCTATCTTATCTTTTCCTAAAATGGCTATTTGCTGCTTAAGAAAACATGTTAAAATATAGATTTCTTTTTTGGACCCTTATTAAACATATTGAAATGTTAATGCCATCATTCAGAACAGTCCATTTTATTATTTAAAATGAAACAGTATGATTACGATATAACTAATTATTTCTTGACATATGTGTAAACTGCTGATTACTGGAAAGTCTGAATTCGTTTGACCCGAACTGAAGATTTAATTTTCAAAATAATCTCAAGTTATAATTTATTACATATTGATTTAAAATGTGTGGCAATGATATTGTAATCACTTCATGAGCTCCACTCTAAACATTAATACAAGCATGTGCGCCATATCTCTGACACAGGCACACATATCTATTTAATACTTTCTTTCAAAAACAAATTCAAACCTTCATACTTCTCTTAAAAAAATATTTTCCTACATAAGTTACTGTGGGTAGAATAAGAAACCATTTACAAAAAATATTTGATAATGTCATCAATAATAACACAACTACTACTACTTTACTTCATTGGAAATATACTTATTTACTAATAAATAAGCAATGCATAAATTATAAATTTCTCTCTTTATCTTTCCCTCTTATTTAACTTTATATGTTTGTCTATATTAGAGAAGAAAAATATTTTCTAATTGCACTAATATGTTACCCATCAGACACATATGCCTAATTACATGTCAATTATATTAATTACAATTAAATAAAATTAAAAATTTAGTTCCTAAGTTGCAATAGGCAAATTCCACATTCTTAGCAGTCATATGTGGTCATTGGCTACCAGACCGGACATCACAGATTATGAACATTTCTGTCATCACAGGAAGTGCTTTTGGGCAGTACTGTTAACGGTTTTAAGCAAGTTATCACTTCTCTGGTAATATTTTTGAACATACAGCTGTTCAAATAATGTATATGTTGTTTCCTTTTTTTTGTTACAAAGGAAGATAATTTAAATTCATAATGATATTTTTAAAAGAACACCTAAATTTAGATTTGATATAGTTATTGCATTTGTATACTGTGGAGAACTATACAATATTGCCATTTTATCTATAAAATAAAAACACAGGTTGAGAAATAACTTTAATAAAAATTTTACTTTCATGCCAAAATGTCTTTGAGTAATATAAGCTCTAGACAGTTATTACTCTTTTTGTC
The DNA here is from genome assembly GCF_018350155.1 of Leopardus geoffroyi. Classification (NCBI taxonomy): domain Eukaryota; kingdom Metazoa; phylum Chordata; class Mammalia; order Carnivora; family Felidae; genus Leopardus; species Leopardus geoffroyi. The sequence goes on from NC_059336.1 coordinate 70,050,946, forward strand.
ATAAGTCCCTTCCCTTGAGCCTCACTGATAATGAGAAAATGCTAAATATGTTTTGATTTTTAAGTAAATTAAACAAGCAATCAAATATCTTTTCTCTTGCTTTCTCCACACTTTCTCAGTATTCTCCATTTAATATTATTTGTCATTGACTTTATGTGTAAACTACATAATAGTTTAATAGCAACAGTAGTTTTTAGATTAAGAAAAAGTACCCTCTATCCCATAATCTCATACAATAAATTCCCTTTCCTTATAATAAGTCAAATATTTCCCTTTCTATAAAATAAGCCTCTTATTGAGTATTACATTAAGGGTAAATAAACCAAATGGGGAAATAAAGGGATCAGCATTTCTGCAACATGGAAATACAGGAGAAAAGAAATATAAAAGAATAAAAAGAGCAGCTCAAACCTCTAGTTAATTCTATAAAAGTCCAAGATCCTGTTAAGGGGCTATTACATGATAACAAATGCATCATTGAGTAAGCAATAAAAACTATGAGTAGGAAGAACAGAAAAATAACTCTGAATGTGGAAGCATTAACTGTGGAGTAGTAAAAGAAAAAAAAAAGTGGCAAAAATATCTAGGAGATAAAATGATGAACAAGTTTTCCATAAAAATGACTAAGATGCACAACAAAAATTTAGAGTAGACCTACCAAGTCTATTTTCAGTATTTAAAAAAATGTAAGCTTATTCTTAAAGTTGAACAATGTCCACTTTATTATTGAAAAGTGCTTTTTTTCATGATTGGTTAGTGACATCCAAACTGTACACAGTAATGGAAATGAGGCAATATAAGAATGGAAAAAAATATTTATAGCCTCAACACCTTAATGGATAACATTTAATCTAGTTATCTCAAAGAGCCATTGTCCAGTAAATTAAGAATTGAGAACAGCTGATTCTAGAGGTTACTGAGGTCATGTAACATCTTAGTCCAATCTTGACATTGGAAAGGCTTGAAAGAGATTATACAACATAACCATATATTTCTCTTCCTTCCAAAGAAGAAAACATATGTTGCAGAACCAGAGGCAGCATCCTGATTCAGTATTTGTCATGGACTGAATGGTTGTACCCCACACCAAATTCTTAGGTTGAAACCCTACTTCTCAGCGTGACGATATTAGGAGGTAGAGGCTTTGGGAGATAATCAGGATTACATGAGGTGATCAGAGTGGAGCCCTCATGAATGACATCACTGCCCTAATGAGTTCCTGGAGAGCTTGCTTCCCCTCTCTGCTCTCCACCATGTGATGATACACAAAGTCAGCGACCTTTAACCTGGAAGAGGGCTCTCCCCAGTATTTGACCATGCTGGCACCCTGATCTCAGATTAGCAGTCTCCAGAACTGTGACACATAAATTTCTGTTTTTCACAAACCACTCAGTCTATGATACTTTGGTATAGCAGCCTGAATTAAGACAGTAATATTTTAGATCTTGCATTACTAGAGAAAACTCACCTTTACATAAAATAAGAAATATGACACAAAACTTACTAGATTTCTGATATTATTACAATAACGGAGGAAAATCTCTAGTAGCACAACATGTACAGTATGCGGAATGGCTAATACCTGTTAACAAAGGTAGCTCATGGCAGTACGTAGGAGCTTAGGGAATGTGTACCTTATAGCTATCTGAAGTAAATTATATTCAAAATGTGCAATATGCAAGTAATATTCAACCTATGGGGAAAAACAATGGAAAAAGAGTGGAAAAGTCATTATGTTTTAAAATACTGAATAGAGGATTCCTTCTTCTTCTTCTTCTACTTCTTTTTTTTTTTTTTTTTTAATTGATATGCTTCTCATAGAGTAGTATGGGAAAAGCTTTGAATGGAAATTAAGGGAACAGACTTGATAATTGTACATTAGTCTATCAACATAAATAACTAAATCAAACACTTTAAAATTTATAAATAGGAATAAAATATTCACAGAGTGAAAGGAAAAATGATTTGAATGAATTGCGAGAGTCAACAAGTACACTGAATCATTAAAACTAGAAATCCTTAGAGAATCTAGGGATTTCCTGACAACATGCAATACTTCAATGTTTCATTAGGATCCTTTTAGGTTCTGCCGCCACAAATCAGTTTTAGGAATCTAGATACAATTTTTTAGAACATTTCTTTAATTTTCCCATGTGCTAAGTGTTTAACTTGTTCCATAGAGAGGCTGTGGCTCATAGCAGTAAAATAATGCAAAACCACTTATTCAATAATGACAGATTGTAAAGCATTTTATGTGTAGATAATACCTATTTAGTGATGTTAGCCATGGCATTATTATACTTAATGCTTCCTTATACAAACTGTTGGTTACTTAAGAGCAGTGTCTTCTCTGTTCCTCTTCCTTTGTTCAGCTGCTAGCCTGGTGTGTACATATAAGAGTTGCTTAATAAGTGTGTTTTAATGAGTAATTAATTTCCAATATTAATTTCCTGCTTAACTTCTATGAAGCTAGCAATGTGGGATGAAGATGATTAAGTTTCTTTTCATAGGCAAAATGTACTTGCCACAATAGGCTAAATTTAGTTTCTGTATTCTCACATCAGAAGTAAAGAACTTTAACAACTGGAAACACTTTTATTTGGGCAAAGTAAATCAAAGGGTTTTAGTATTCATTTCTATTAAAATATTATTCTGAGCCAGTTTGAGATGCATTAGCTGGACATTTCTAAATTATTTTCTTTCATAGACTGTTGTTTCTTAAGTAGATCTGAAAATGAAGATGATGATGGTGATGCAGCAGAAATACAACAACCGCACTCAAATTCACAAAACCATTTATGTAATCTTATTAATTATTAACATGATGTGGACCAAGATCAGTTAAGAAAGTAACTATTAAAATCCAGTGGGGTGCACATAATACCTATTTATTCATCACTTCATACACAATTCTTAGCACAGTCCCTGGCACATTGTAAACACTCAACAAACATGAGGGAATAAATGAAAATTGAACGATTAAATGGTAGAAATCAGCTCTTTTGACCCCAAATTATATCACATGCATCCTAAAGTCTTATACCATATTTATAGGAAGCAAATTATTTAAATTAAAACAAAAAAATTGAAATGCAAATAATCCCACTAAAATAATGGCTTAAGGAGCTTCTTTAAAAAAAAAAACACCTTCTGTGAAATACTACCACTGTTTCCTGCATGTAATCTAATGTTTCATGATATACATATAGTAAGATATCCATAAAAACAAATATGTTAATTAAATTAAAATTATTTAAATGAAATTATATGAATTAATTTTTCATAATTTTAATAAATCGTATGATTTATTAATTATAATGACATGTTTTAAGCTCACATATTTGCATTGGATAGAATGTGAATTTTCAGCATGGTTACACTGGTGACATTTTAAGATGATCTCAAATAAATTTTAGTTTTCCTTCCAATTTTTGCCTTAATAAACTTAGAAAAAAGAAACAGAAAGGTAGTATTTAAAATGGCATTCTCATGGTTTCTGGGTGGCTCAGGCTGTTGAGCATCTGACTTTGGCTCAGGTAATAATCTCACAGTTGTGAGTTCAAGTCCCATGTTGAGCTCTGTGCTGACAGCTCAGGGCCTGACGCCTGCTTGGGATTCTGTGTCTCTCTCCCTCTCTCTCTCAAAAATAAAAAAAACAATATTTTTATTTTTTTAATTTAACACAGCATTTTCTGCATTTTGGTCAGAATAGTCGTCTCATGTTTCACTTAAATTGGCCATCATGATACTTGATGGGTAGTTACTAAACTAAAATGCTCCATCCAATTAAAGCAATTCTAAGCAACTACATCAACTGTGTATATGAGAAATACATAATTTAAAGTTTTCTTTACTCATTTCTAAATATGATCGTCAGGGATGCCAAGCTGGTAAATGTGATAGACATGTTCTGATTCCAATGGGATGGATGTTGATTAGAATGTTTTTACATACTGTAGATAACTTGGCAGAAATAACTGAATCATCCATTGTATAGAGTCATATAGTACTCAACTAAAGTTTTCAGTGACTTTCCCATAAAGACATTACACAAGATCTACCTTTATTTTTAATTTTTTTAAATGTTTTTATTTATTTTTGAGACAGAAAGAGACAGAGCATGAGCAGGGGAGGGGCAGAGAGAAAGGGAGACACAGAATCTGAAACAGGCTCCAGGCTCTGAGGGGTCAGCACAGAGCCTGATGTGGGGCTCGAACTCACAGACTGTGAGATCATGACCTGAGCTGAAGTCGGACTCTAGACCGACTGAGCCACCCAGGTGCCCCAAGACCTACCTTTAAATACAACACACTAAGAAACATAATTATTTGCTATTTGTAGTTTAATCCTATTTACAGCCCCATAAATTCTGACTGAATTTATCTTTTTATAATGAACCCAAGTGCAATGGTATTCAGAAATTTAGAGTTCTACAATTTTAAAACTGAAATGAATATTATCTTATTTAACAGATTAAAAAAATCAAATCAAAGGCCCACTTTTATAACACATGATAAAACCTTGGTTAATTGGCCTCAGGATCATAACTATGAATGAAACTCCAAAATGAATGGTATAGATAACAGCCAAAGTTGTTTGAAAAGCAGACTTCAGCTACCAAATCAGATCAAAGCTGCATACTTCTTAAACTCCTTAAAATAACCCAAATTGGTTATTTTTTTTCTTTTCACATGAATTTCAAATAAGAAACTGAATTCTAATTTTCTTTCTAACAGATTCCCATATTGAAAGGTTTGAAAAATGATAAAGAGTAACCAACTAAGTCCCTACCAAAAAAAAAAAAAAAAAAAAAAAGAGCATCTGAAACCACATATATCAAAATTTGCAAGTTAATCATTTAACGTTTGTCTGCATCAAAAAGAGATGGAGTACTCATATATATGTTTTTTTTTTTTTACATTTTACACATGAAAAAAGTGAAACCCAGAGTGGGTAAGCTACTAATACATAAATGCCATTAGCAAAAAGATACACAGTCTAAGAACTTTTCTATTTTACTTTCTAAACCAGGACTGTCCAGTAGAATCTTCTGTTAACAGTGGAAAGTTCTATAAAACCTTGGACTGGATTATGACCCTTTACCAAGAGTAACCTCCACCACGTAAGTCTTCCCATCAAGAATCCTGTCCTAGGAAATATCCCAATGGTCTTGTAAAGATCTGAACAAGAAGCAATCATCACAATAAAAATTCCTGTCTGTGAGGACGTCAGTGCAGCTCTGGGAAAATAAAAGAATTTGGCTCATGATCTAGTTCAGATCAGTCTTCCACACAAAGTAAAGAAAAATGCACTGTGAAATAATTCTCAGAATATAATATATGCTGCAAAGACACTAAGAATTTGCTAGAAACTAGTACCAAAAGGGAAATACTTTCTTATAGATACACTTCCTTATTCTTCCAAAGAACTCCTTAAGGACAATTACATAAGAAGCAAATTTTATTTGTGGAAGATTTGGCATTTGACTTCTGTCAAATGATGGAAGTGGAAAGAAGAAATTATGACCCACCTTGTATCTCTGGTAAAATCAAAATTGGCTTCAGCACTCAAAATATGCAGAACTTGGTTGTTTTTGTTTAGATGGAATTAAAAAGAAACTTGTAGATCTAATTTCATAATTTATTTTTCACATGGCTGAAAGAGTAAGCAGGATATTCTAGTGCTATAAACCTGGGATGTGAATTTTACTTGCCAATTGTTATGCACAACCAAAGGCACGTATTGGAAATTAAAATAAAAGAAAAAAAAAGAAAAAAAAAGAAAGAAAAATTGGGAAGAGCTTATCCATTTTAGGCACCGGTCACAGAAATCATGGAGAATAGGCCCTCGTCCTTGTGGCTGAGGCAAACGGCAGTGTGGAAGGAAGCCAGAGCCAGTCCCAGAGATTAGGAGTTCCAATTGAGTCCCATCACAGACTACTTTCTGATGTGACAGTGAGCATGTCATTTCACATCCTGAGCCTCAATTGCCTCATATTTAAAATGGAAATAATGAAACCTACCTCATAGGATTAATGTAAGAATAAATTAGTGATAGTCATATAGAATATATAGCATGTAGCTGATACACAGTTGACACCTAATTACTCCCCTACTTTAATTTAATCGTTTTGTATGAGCAAGTAGGGAAAAAATATTTAAATTAAACCTAACTTGAATCTTAACATATTTAACAACAATTTTTTATCTTATACTTCTATCTTGCAAAAGGAAATTGTACACGGAGTAACAGCAAGAATTTGAATGCCAACTGATTTTCAAAATGGTGCAGTATAATTAGGAAATTCATGAGTCAAATTCCTGTTTATGCCTGCAATGTAAAGGCTAATCATTTGTTTGTTTTCTATAAGAAGGACTTGATTAAAGCCTCTAGCAGCAATAATTAAATAACCCTCTGTGTTGAAGGACGCAGGCTCAGCTAGTACTGTGGTGTGCTAAAACCCATAATTAATGCATAGGGATGTGTGTAAATTAACAACTAGTATCATTTACACTAACACTACAAATGTAGGTTTCTTTTTGGGGAAACTACCTCCATGTTTTCTGTTAATCATCACATCCTATAAACACAATATATGACATAAACAGCATTCTAACATCTATACATAGCCTCTAGTTCAGGCCATGATCTGGATGTGGAGTGAGCAATCTTTTCTTTTTTCTTTTTTTTTTAGGAAGGACCCCCCTTTTTATTTATTTTTATTTTTTTCAATATATGAAATTTATTGTCAAATTGGTTTCCATACAACACCCAGTGCTCATCCCAAAAGGTGCCCTCCTCAATACCCATCACCCACCCTCCCCTCCCTCCCACCCCCCATCAACCCTCAGTTTGTTTTCAGTTTTTAAGAGTCTCTTATGCTTTGGCTCTCTCCCACTCTAACCTCTTTTTTTTTTTTCCTTCCCCTCCCCCATGGGTTTCTGTTAAGTTTCTCAGGATCCACATAAGAATGAAAACATATGGTATCTGTCTTTCCCTATATGGCTTATTTCACTTAGCATAACACTCTCCAGTTCTATCCACATTGCTACAAAGGGCCATATTTCATTCTTCCTCACTGCCACGTAGTACTCCATTGTGTATATAAACCACAATTTCTTTATCCATTCATCAGTTGATGGACATTTAGGCTCTTTCCATAATTTGGCTATTGTTGAGAGTGCACGAGCAAACTTTTCTAAGAAGGATCAGATAGTGAATATTTTAGGATTTTCAGGCCATCTGGTCCCTACTGCCACCACTGAACTCCATTGTAGTCACCAACAATACATAAACAAATGTGTGCTCCAATAAAACATTACCTAAAAAATTAAAACAATCATTGGGCCAGATTTCTCCCAATGATCTATGATTATAGGTCATAGTTTCCCTAATGCTGAACCACAGTTTGCTGACCCCTGTTCTAGATCCTAACTCTCAGCTAGTACAATTTAAATGTTATCTTAGAAAATCATTAGTTATAGAACAGGTGAGGGTAGGGAAGTATAAACCTGACACAAAAACTTGACAAGCTTTTGAACCTTTCTAAGTTATTCTCAAACATAAATTAGAAAACAACATGACACAGTGAATTTACCACAAGTTTGTTGTAAAAATAAAGTATCAAGATTTAAAAGCATTTTGAAAAAAAAAGTTATATACTTGCCAATCATTATTATTGCTGTTGCTACTGCTGCTGCTGTTGCTGTTAATTGCTGCTCTTTTCAGCTCTATGTTTCAAGACCCCTGGAAGTCACATCTAATCTGGGATAACCTCAGAGGATGCAAGTTGCATAAAATTCACTCACACCTGGTCTAGAATTCTAGAATTTGCGAAAGATCAGGTGGGCTTAGGAGCCTACAGACTGCCATCATAATGCAGCACTTCCTGAAGTCAACCCCAAGGTAACTTAGTCATGACAAATGTCTTTTTAAGAAGTCCTTGACCAATATATTTGGAAAGAGTCCATAGAACACTATAAACATGAGCATACTGCCACACTCTGAACACTAGTATTAAAGAGATACTTGTCCAGGAGCCCTTGACACATAAGGTTAGGACACTTATACTCCTCTGTCAGAGATTCAAAGTGCATGATTACCAAGTGAAGATGCTGAGATGTCCTGCAATAAAAAAAAAAAAAAAAAAAAAAAAAAAAAAAAAAAAAAAAAAAAACTGCATACCTTTGCACAACCCAGTATTTCCAACATTTATTTGTATAGAAATCTTGTATTGTGTTGTTGCAGCCTATTACCATACTTCTCAGAGTAAACATTGGGAAAAGCTGTCATATAGATTATTTTGAACCAGTACACTCCTTTACTCTGGGTGTGGGGAAATTACCCCACTATTCTCACATCTAACAATATGAGGGTAGGGACACTCATTTAGCCATTTGCTTACATTCTATCAGTGTGGCATTATATTGGGATTTTTACCTGTAACAATCAAGTGAAGACCAATCAAATTTGTAAGATAATCTAAGCAGTATGAAAATTATCCTCACCTCAGTATACTTGAAAATGGGGGATGGAAAACAAATTTCAAACATTAAATATCTCTGATTTTGAACTTTGAAAGATAACAAACATATTCACTGAGATAATGTCAAGTGATACAGACTTAAAGAAATTTGTGCTGAATGCACTGGAATCCATTAAAATCCAAATAATTCTTGCTTTTGCTGAATGTTGCTTAAGCTATCTAACAGGAAGAAAAGGATGAAATAGAACCACATAGTTCATCAGTTTCCTATATATGGCTTCTTATAAGATTTCTGGAGACTTGACACAGACTATTTAATCAAAAAAGGCAGTTCTGTTCTGCTGGCAAACCCTTACTGGGCAGTGATTATCTATCTGAGTTATGATCGGTCTTTAATTTCCCAATGTTTCTTTCCTTTGCAACCAAAATTTTCTTCCACAACAAAGCTGTACATCAATTTTGTCTAACATCAATTTGGGTACTAGAAGCTGGAGCTGACTTCTGGAATTAAACATATAAATTAACCAAATCAACATATCTACAAAAAATAAGCAATATATCCTATTTTTAGCATCTAGTATAACCCGTGCCATACAGAAGGAATTTAATAAATATTTGGTGAACAAGTAAATGAAGAGATGAATCAAGGAGAGATATCAACTCTTTTAGCTCAAATATACAACTACTATTATTTATAAATCATTTTTACTGAATAATTGAGAAATACCTTCTGAAACTGAATATCCAATAATTTAAGAGAACTGAAACGAGTAAAATGATAATCTATTACTACAGTTACTCATTTCAATATCATAACTACGGTTTGCCCACGCACAGTAACGGAGAAGTAAAGTACATTGTGCTGGGTAAGATAATAAATCCATCCATGATACAGAGACAGTAGGCAGAACAAACTTTTTATTATAGTGCTTAGATTATATTGTGGAGTCTATCTTTGTACTTTGAAGGATTAAAAACCATCAATACAAATTCAGTGTCATAAAATTCTTTAACAGAGCAATAGAACAATCCTCTATCAAATGCTTAGGAAAAGGTATACATCCAAACAGACTATGAGAGTTCCCCCCATTTCCAGTGAGATATATATATATATATATATATATATATATATATATATATATATATAATATCTACTTAACAGTGTACTTCCTAAATTACTTTTTCACACTAGTAAAAAGAAAAGAAAAACTTTTAATCATTCTGAGTATCAATCTAATAGGTTATACAATCTGCAAAGTACTGATTTCCTTTATTCAGGATGATAGCATGGTCCCATCCATACGTCCTTGCCATTTGTAAAACACTGACTTATCTCAAAATAAGTTAAAAATTCTTTTCCAGGTGATGCTGGAAAATTATTCACTTTATTTTAAAATATATTACTATTACTATTTCAAAACACGCTTCCCAGAATATGTTTATAATGTATATCGTACAGATACCACAATTTCCTTCCGTGAAAAAATAAGTCTTTGTCTCTAAGTGCACTTTAAATAATTTCCTGAGGTGATTTTTGTTTTCTTTTATCTGTTAATGCATGTACATCTTAACATTTTAATATTGACAACATTTTAAAATCATCGTGACTATTAAATATTATGGAAGACTTAATAAACATTTCCGTGGCAATTTAAAGAGATTCCAAATTTCACCAAACTAAATCTGGTATTATTTCTAAATATTTATATGCACTAATTAGTACTAATACCTAGATACCTTTTATAAGTGAAATAGCCAGATGACAAATTAAAAAACACACTTCAACTAAATTGCATGAGGAACACAATTATAATTAAAAGTACTTTAAAAATATAGTAAGTGCTCTTTCTTCACTTTTGGGGATAAAAGCCAGTAGATGACTAATAATTTTATACAAGTGTATTAAATGTGATGCCAGGAAGTAAAATAAGAATCAAAACTAAACATATTGATGGGTAGGTTAATATTTTCCAATTCTGTTTGCTCTTCAGGGGTTCACTGGTTGCTCCGGTCTTATTGAAGTCTGTCTCACTGGTTTAGAATTCACTCATTTCAGAAGAATTCTGATGATTCAGGGGGCACCAGATACATATTGTTCCCCAGGCTTCTAATGTAAAAATAAAACTTAACAACTCTTTTTGGACTTCAGAGTAGTCACAGCATAGACAACTCCCTCTCTGGCAGTCACTGATTGAGCACGGTTGCTTTTTGTCTGTGTTCCATAGTCAAGACACTCAACTGAATTATAGGTTTGGAGCTCTATTTTTATAAGAAATGATAGATAATTTACAATTAGGGACAATGAAAAAGACACCCTTGTCCTGAACAGTTGTCGGAACACTGTAAATGTACTGAACGGTATTTCCATGAATTCAAAACGGCTTATCCATCGATTTTAGATCTGCTGTTAGGGTACACCAAGAAAACTTGGTGAGAAAAGTGACAACCAGGCAGCAAAGAAAAAATGCTAAATCTGTTCTACACACCCAAGGGAATAAATACACTTAATTACTCCAGGGTTTGTTAATAAGCAGATTTGTGCCTAGGACCGTGCAACCAGGACATGAGGAGAAAAAAACCTGAAAACCCCTGGCTGTCACCACTATCTTAACCAATTTATTAAAATTCTGTAAATGCATCTTATTACATATTCTCATTTCCCAAACAACACATGGGACTCAAAAGAAAAGGGAAAACAAATCACTATTCAAACACAATATAGAGTTGAAATAGGAGTTTAGATAAACAGGATGAAAGTGTATTTGGTTTAAAATGTGTCTAATTTAGTCACTTACCTTTCATTTGAATTCTGACGTTTCCAAGGGTCAGAAAATGACATCAAGAAATAGACTTGGCAGAACAGTTTACACATACTCATACTGAAACAGTCTTTAAAAAAATCATTATTAATATAGTTCCACATTTAAAAAAAATCAAACTGGGGAACACAAGGCATAGAGAAGACCACAGTTCTCATCTGGTAATTCCATTTTGTCTCCAGAATAAAAAGGTCACTCTCACTCTCCTTCTTCCTGTTGCAATGCAGACGTCCTGCAATGTTTTCCAATGGGAACACGTTTTGCAGAGCAATATACGGTGTGGTTGCATTCCTACTCAGGCCTTCATTCTCCTAATAGCTTCTCATTGTTTCTGCAAGGAGAGAATCTTCTGATATCTTGGAAAAATTGGGAACTCAAAATAAAAACCTCCCTGCAGTGCTTTTACTTGCACAGCCAGCCCTTGCCATGCACTAACATCTGCTAACCCTGCATTTCACAGGTCAGATATCCCCACAGATGACTGATTCCAGAGCCCCAAACAGGCTTTTCTTGATATCATTTATGCATGTCTCACGTATTTCTTTTTGAAGTGTATATGTACAAAGAAGATTCTGGGAAAAGTACAATTCCTTTGCGACCTTATATATATAAGTGATGGCAGCAGAGAGCAATTAAAACAAGACCATGTATGGAAGTGCTGGTTACTTGTGTGCTAAGCAGACTAAAAATATTGGAACCATCTCTTGGCCTAATGTTTAGAGCAACCTATAAATGTTTCCACACTTTGCTACTCACTATTTCTTTTCCCAAAGTAGTGGGAGAAAGTGGCTGGATTTGCTCGTCTTTTCTGAAGTCTACAAATCTTCTAAAATGTGACAAGATATTAGCTTTGTAAATAATTCAAATAGGAAAGCTATACAGAAGGGAAAATGAAAATGAATGGGTCTTAAAACAGCAATACAAATTAAAAGAAATATTTATAAGCATGTGAAATCATATACCTTGTTCTCATTCATTTCTCAGAATATGTATGTGGCAATTCAGGCTGGCTTTCATTACAGAAATAACTCAGTGAATCTGAGTTCACTTCATGAGCTTTTTCTCTTCAAGAATAAAAGAAAGCAGATGAAAAGCAAATATTAACAATAAATTGAAGACTATGTGCTACATATCTATGGCAGGGTTTCCTCACCTTTATCGCTATTGACATTTTGGGCTGGAAAATTCTTTCCTAAGGGGACTGTCCTGTGCGTTTTAGGATGTTAAGTAGCATCCAGCCACTAAGTACCAGTAACAACCTCCCCAATCCCCACCAAAATCACTCCTAACTTAGAACCAAAGATCCACAGCAACGTAACAGGCAAAGACTTTTTGGGATAACAATAAGCACTAACATCAACTGTGTCTTTGGGTTTACGTTAACAATGTTACATAGAGGATATGCTATTTAATAATCACAGACACCATAGTTTTAATTATCATTTCCATTTTATAGCAGAAAAATCTGAATCTCCAAGATATTAAATAACCTGACAATTCTGGTTTATATAGGTGGTTAGCAAAACTATGGAATGGCTTTGGAAAGCCAGCAAAACTGATTCTTTCACAGATACACAGACACATGGTAGAGGTCTGAAATTTAAACAGATGATTAGTTCTGATCTTGGTAAACACACACACACACACACACACACACACACACACACACACTACACACATACAATTGTTTTCAAGTAAAGCTTTAAGTCCCTATAGGTCAACAGTAGTATGCTGGGAGTTAATTTATCAGATTTTATTACACTCCTCAATAACAGAAGCTGTAATAAGGGTTGAGAAAGCCCAGGCTCAAAGCCCAGACTATTTCCTGGGAGATGCATCTTGAGGACAACATGAGGGCTGAAAAGGGATGGGATGAAAGAATGACTGAAGGCAACCAATGCCAGGGGTAGTAGATCTGATTGAAGGGAGAAATTTATGCCTCAACTAAAGGCAAGAGAGAAATAAATTAAATTTTGCCTATCCCCTTATTTGTTTACAACAATGGTTCTCAAAGTGGGTAATACCAGCCCAAAGGCACAAATCTTTTAAATTTGTGATTGCATAGATAGAGAGAGAGAGAGAGAGATAGAGAGATAGATAAGTAGAACATGGGGCTGTGCTGACATTTATTATGGAAGAGTCAAGGATACTAGATGTCCTATAATGCAAAGGATAGTCAGTATGTTCCATGTTGCTTCAAAATACCCTATTATATATCTGAATGAATAACCTCTTTATAATTATTGGAGCCTAGAATTTAATTTTTTCCCTTTTCAATTTTATTTATTTATTTATTTTTCAATATATGAAATTTATTGTCAAATTGGTTTCCATACAACACCCAGTGCTCATCCCAAAAGGTGCCCTCCTCAGTACCCATCACCCACCCTCTCCTCCCTCCCACCCCACATCAACCCTCAGTTTGTTCTCAGTTTTTAAGAGTCTCTTATGCTTTGGCTCTCTCCCACTTTAACCTCTTTTTTTTTTCCTTCCCCTCCCCCTAGAATTTAATTTTAAGCAAGTAAACACTAAGTATTTTTTGTACACTTGAACCGGATTTTTGTTATTTTGGTTGTTTGTTTTTTATTGGTTTTTGTTTTTGTTTTCAGAATGCAGCAATTATGTAAGCCTAGAGAAGCATAAAACTTATTTTTTTTTGCAAATTTATCAAGACTTGTTCACCATTTCAAAAAATAAGTCACCAAATACAATACCTCTCAGAGTATGAGTCACCAATATAACTCACCACCATTTGTGCAAATGTGGCTTTATATTCACGGAACTTCTATATTTAGGTATAAGCAGCTGACTTCTATTATTTATATGCCTGAATATTTGCACATTGAGACACATATATTTTTATAAAAGTACCTTCCTCATATTTCATCTTTACATTTAACTATATGGAATTATATTGATTTTGGAAACTATGTGGTATATAAACTATGTCATCTCTTACTAGACTATAATATTTATGAATTTCAATTTAGGATACTAAAGCAGCGCCTATATAAATATATTTTATACGAAGTATATATTGAAACTGAGACCCTGGTAAAAGTTCTATCTTTTCTCACACTTACAAATACTACAACAAAATGATAAACCTATTAATCCCCACCCTTGTTTGTAATAATAGGCCCAAATGTATTGAAAAGAATATTCAAAATGCAAAGCCCTTTAACATGAGCTGCCTTAGTAACCAGAAAGCAAATAAAGATGCTTTTGTCTAACCCTTCCACCAAATTTTTATCATGAACCTGCTACATTGTAGGGACAGTTTGTAGGTGTCAGAGATAGAGAGATAAACAAGTCAGACATGGTCTATGACATCACTGACTTCATGTTCTAGAAGCAAAATATGGAAACTAAATGAAAAGAAAACTATTTTTGTTAAAATTTAAACTGTTAAAAATGTAAACTATTTGGTAAGTTTTTTATAGATTTTGGATACAAACTCAACACCCAAAAAACAAATAATCCAGTGAAGAAATGGGCAAAAGACATGAATAGACACTTTTCTAAAGAAGACATCCAGATGGCCAACAGACACATGAAAAGATGCTCAATGTCACTCATCATCAAGGAAATTAAAATTAAAACCACACTAAGATACCACCTCACACTGGTCACAGTGGCTAAAATTAACAACTCAGGAAACAACAGATGCTGGCAAGGATGTGGAGAAATGGGAACCCTCTTGCACTGCTGGTGGGAATGCAAACTGGTGCAGCCACTCTGGAAAACAGTGTGGAGGTTACTCAAAAAATTAAAAATAGAACTACCTTACGACCCAGCAATAGCACTACTAAGAATTTATCCAAAGGATACAGGAGTGCTGAGGCATAGGGGCACACGTACCCCAATGTTTATAGCTGCTCTTTCAACAAGAGCCAAATTACAGAAAGAGCCTAAATGTCCATCAACTGATGAATGGAAAAAGAAGATGTGGTTTATATATACCATGGAATACTACTTGGCAATGAGAAAGAATGAAATTGTGCCATTTGTAGCAACATGGATGGAACTGGAAGGTATTATACTAAATGAAATAAGTCAGAGAAAGACAGATATGTTTTCACTTATACATGTAACTTGAGAAACTTAATAGAAGACCATGGGGGGAGGGAAGGGGAAAAATAATAGTTACAAACATAGAGTGAGGGGGGCAAACCACAAGAGACTCTTAAATACAGAAGACAAACTGAGGGTTGATGGCAGGGGTGAAGAGGGGAAAATGGGCGATGGGCATTGAGGAGGGCACTATTTGGGATGAGCACTGGGTGTTGTATGTAAGCAATGAACCATGGGAATCTACCCCAAAAACCAAGAGCGCACTTTAAACACTGCATGTTAGCCAATTTGACCATAAATTATATTTTAAAAAATTTAAACAAACAAAAAATAAAAGAAGGAAAAGCACTTCTGATGAGGGTACAGAAGCATGTTTCTAACTGCCTGTTATGAGATAATAGGTCAGCATCAGGCCAGGCCATCCAAACTGATTCCAAATCACTTCTTCAAAGTAACTCCTGTTTTTTCCTATTCTGAATCATCTTCCACCCTTCCTCATCTATGCTAGATCACAGTGAGTTTCACCTCCACCTTCCCACTTGACATACTTGGCCACTTTTATTAATCACCTCTATTGGGATAATTTTGACAAGTCAACCAGAAAGTGACCTGCCATTTCTTGCACTTTTTTGCACAAAGCCATCTCTTACACTTTTTTGTGCTCCATCCTGTGCCCAACAGAGTGCTTTACATAGAATGTGATCCATAAATGGTCAATATATATGGAGCAGAAAAGTACTAAGGGAGATGAACACTGTTACCTGGCAAGAATAGGGCAGGCAAATGGGAGATTTAAGAGACAGGCTTTAACTTTCCTTTACTTATTCATTTTCACTTCCTGATGGAATGTAGAATAGGGTAAGTGTGGACCCATTGTGGACACCAGATCTGTTGAACAGAGTTAAAATCCTGATTCAGCTATTTGTTATTAAACCTAAGGCAAATTCCTCAAAGTGTCTGAGTCTTAGTTTCCTAAGACAGAGCAAAGAAAATCTTATGAGGTTGTTATAATATGATGTTTCAGAAGTACTTGGCAAAATGTATAGAATACAGTAAGAGGTCAAGTGTAGCTCACTTCCTGTTCTCTAGTTTAGGAGTTGTGCTTACACTGTTGGAAGTAAATGATCTAAATATGTGATGTGATTGGACCACACCAATTACATTATAGATCATGTGGACTCTAAAAACTGAAATAGAAAAAAAAAAAGCTGTTGCAATAAGACAAGTAAATCTTAATCTGTATTCAACTGACATATTGGAATCATAACATTTGCCATCATATGGAATATTGTGTGTAGGTTAAATATATATATATATATATATATATATATATATATATATATTCAGAATTAAGAAGTCCCACTGTGGGACTAAATACACACATTAATTAAGAACATTTTTTAATAGTTGGATCTATATTTTCTACATACTTCATGTAGGAACTCCCTAGCCCACACTTCCCTACATACAGGCACATGAAAGCAAAAATTTTTAATGACACCCAGAGGCCTAAAGTAGTCATCCATTTTAATAAGGTTAACCATTTATTCCTCCTCCTGAAGTATTATATATGCCATATATAGAAATTATATACCATCAAATCTCACTACTTTCCTCATTATATCATGTTTATATCATGTGTTTTCTTTTTTCCAAATAGAAGTCAAAAACCAAAGCATAACAGTACTGCTCAATTCTGATTTAATACAATGATTTTAAAGCTACTTGGTCAATTATTTTGAAGGGGTGAAGTTATATGGACCATGTTGTGGAGACTTCCATTCCCAAACTGACTACATATTACTGCCAATGCTCGATTTGCAAGTTTGCTTTCAGTTGATGCAAATGCTACTCACAAAGAGTATGACACAGGAATGTTTCAGCAGCTTATGGAACAGATGAGGGACATTCAGGAATTGAATCATTGACAGATGCACTTGAAAATGGAGCAAATACTCAAGGTCCAGCAGTGCTGGAAAGAAAACATGGATGAGTGGGTAGGTAATAAAGGGGATAGAATAGCACCCAGTGGCAAGAATCCTAGGAACATAGATAATCAGACAGGAAAGCAGGAGGGATGACCTTAGGCAAAGGGTTTTCATCATAAGGCTTGGGATTCAAGGTTGAATTTAAGTTATTCATAAACTGGGAACCAAGACAGAGATGGAGTTTCCATAAGGCAAGCACTCAATAGAAGCTTCCTACAAAGAAAAACTCTTAGTTTCCAAAAACCAGGATTCATAACAGAGCAAGCAAAGCAAAATGAGAGACTTAGTGATGACATCACTAGGTCAGGATGGTCCCAGTACCTAAAGTGGTTAGTGCACAGTACTTTCAGATGGGAAGTGAACAGACTTAGCCATGAAGACTGACTCAAGTGACAATCACATGTAAAGTGCAGCAGGTGAGGAAAGACATCTGGGGAAGGAGAACAAAGGGAAGGAGCCAGGTGTGAGGGTGTAATGGTTTCATCCTCTCTCCCACTCCCACTCCCACACACAATGGTCTCATTAGGGGAGTAGCATTTTAATCCATAGCTGGCCTAAGTCGCTACTCATACATAAAGAATATAAAGTGAAGCCTGCAAATAATTATACACCAGAGATATTATGAATAGGATGAAAATCACACTTCACAAAACTGTTAGTAAATAAAAACCAGGAGAGGCAATGCTCAGGCCTGACTGCCATCAGCATTGTTCAATTACAGTTCTTCAGTGCAGTTCAAAGACTAATTATAGAGAAGTGAGTGGTGGTTGCACAGCATTCAATGTGATCATCTAGTTAGCCACAGTGTTCCTTCTTTAAAGAGGAAAATTTTAAATACTTTTTTTAAGTGAGTTTGCAGATATGCCTGTGTAAAAGTGAATTTTATTATTAAACCAAGTATGAAAGCTTCTCAAATGTTCCCTAAAGCTATGTCAGATGACCATAAATAAACATGTCGGTTGGCTGTAGAACAAGACCAATTGAAGGAAGACTTCAATTTCCCATTTTCAGCATTTCCCAAAATTTGTGAGCAAACACACTGATTTCCCTATTACTGTTTTTAGTCAATTGACACATATTAATCTAACATGACTATATAAAAATGCTAGGCCAGGTGCTATAAGTTACTAGAAAAAGAGAGCTATATTTACTGCCTACAAGTTTAGAATCTAATTGGGGAATCAAAACATATTCAGAATAACTGATTTTAAAAGAAATAAATTTTATAAAGTCCAGGAATAAAGTGCCAAACGTGTTGAGGATGAGATATCAATGGGGTTAGCATCACAGGAAAAGCTTCAAAGAGCAGGGATCAGGGTATGTATTTAAGAAAAAAAATCCTTCCCTTCAACCCAGATTGTTTTCTACCACATTAAACAAAACCCAGAAAATATAACCCTTTTTTTTCAGTCCTAGTGCATCTCTGGATGCACCAATGTTCTGTGATATCCTGGCTGGAACCCTATGGCCACTTATGGTCATTTTTCAAACCTAGCTTGACATTTGCTGCCAAATTGAAAGTCCTCACACAGTTTTCTTTTTATTACTATTATTTCAGAACTGACCCCTAGGAGCCAAGAACAAAATTTACCATTTAGAACACACTTATCTTAAAGGCTTGAAAGGTACTATGTAGTTTGCACATGTTATCTCAACTACCACAATACCCCCCTGAGGCAGGAACCATTACTGTGGCATTTTTGTATATGAGGAAACAACACAGAGAGGGTAAGCAACTGGCTTATAGCCAAACAGCCAGATAAAGTCAAAGTTGAGATTTGAAAGTAGTTTCCTTAGGTGGATATGAGAGAGCTGCATTTTTTTTTAATTTTTTTTCAACGTTTATTTATTTTTTGGGGGACAGAGAGAGACAGAGCATGAACGGGGGAGGGTCAGAGAGAGAGGGAGACACAGAATCGGAAACAGGCTCCAGGCTCTGAGCCATCAGCCCAGAGCCTGACGCGGGGCTCGAACTCACGGACCGCAAGATCGTGACCTGGCTGAAGTCGGATGCTTAACCGACTGCACCACCCAGGCGCCCCTAGAGAGAGAGCTGCATTTTACATCTCCCAAAAACATTTTTATAGAGAGGGCAACACTTTCTTCTCACCCAGTGCTTAGCACAGAATCTGGAAAATAGAAAGTGATAATTTTTTAAGGGAAACAACTGGATAAATAAATGAAATCTGTAGCCTTCCCAGTCAGTTCTGTAGCAGCAGGTTACAGAGTAAGGCCAAAGTTTCCAGAGAGAACTAACTGTCTGGCAAGACCTGGATTGGCAAAATACATGAAACACACATGTAGGAAAAGAGTGTTGAAGAAACAGTGGTAGAGACAGCCCTAGAAACTCAAGTTTCCCTTCAGGTATTAGAAGAGAAAATGTTTAGCTAGTTCTTATAATGAAGCAAAGCAAATACGTACTTCTAGTAACACTTATTAAAGCGATGGGCTTAAAACAAACTAGATTTTAAAACTAAGATTTAACATTTACAGAGCTTGTGTTCTGTTTACTGTTCTACATGCTTTACACATGGTAACTCCTCTCGTCCTGGTTCAAATTCTACATGGAATTACGATCACCAACCCATGTGTACATGTGGAGACCCTCAAATACAGGCAGATCAATTCCCTTCCCTCAAATTATGCAGCTAAAAAGAAACATTCTGGACTGAAATACAAACATTCTGACTCCAGAGTCCACAATTTTACCATGATACCTCGCTATCTTTTAATAATGAAATGAAAAGAATGATGTGAAACATGTAATTGGGGGTATGTGGGGTTCAAACAAGTTAGCTGAAATGTCATCTAAACTTGGAATATCAGAGTAATCATCATTGCTGCTTTGTGCAATACTCCGCTCTTAAAATCTGTGCACTTGCGTAAACCACTATTGCATGACAAAAAATAAGAATTTAGTAGGAGAATTTGGTGTCTGGCAGACATCCAGACAAACCTGGTTGCAAATTTAGGCTCTGGCACCTTTTACCTATGTGTCTTTGAGCAAGCTATTTCATCTCTCCATATATATATATATATATATATATATATATATATATATATATATATATACATACACACACACACACACATATATATACATATATATATACACACACACATATATATATACATATATACATATATATGGAATTATGATTATACCTACTTCAAAGTTGTGGTTATAAAGTTGAGGTTATAAAGTTCTCAGTCAAGGATAACTATGCTCCACAGGGCATTTCTGATTCTCATAACTGGGTGGGGTTATTACTGGCATCTACTCTGTAGAGGTCAGGATAATGCTAAACACTCTGCAATGTAGAGAACAGTCTCCACAACAAAAAATTGCCCAACACGAAAGGTCAATAAAGCCAATAATTTGAAAAACCCTGGTCAAATACGTGTTCGCAATATGCCTGGCATAACATGAACAATCAAGAAATGACAGCCATTTCCCGTTGCTTTATTATATGCACAAAATTTGTGGGATAATTTAGGACAGATTTTTAAATTCTAAGGGCTAAAATATTTTTAAGCTTTCTTTAATCTAGGAGAAAAACATGACTGCAATTTACAGAAGTATTGAGTCCTTTGTCAATTATTTTTTTCTGATTTTTTCCCACACAAAATAAAACTAAATGTTGAATGACATTTAAAATAGTTGGAACTTAAACTGGAGTCCTGGGGGCTTATACCTGATTTGCAATACCTACTGGAAACAGTGGAGAACTTTTTAGAGATTACAAAGAAAGAGGCCTATTAAATGGCTGGTTTTTGTAGTGGAACCTTTCCATCCCTCTTTCCCACTTGTGACATTTCTTTTTTTTTTTTTTTTTTTTTTTTTTTTTTTTAAATTTTTTTTTCAACGTTTATTCATTTTTGGGACAGAGAGAGACAGAGCATGAACGGGGGAGGGGCAGAGAGAGAGGGAGACACAGAATCGGAAACAGGCTCCAGGCTCTGAGCCATCAGCCCAGAGCCTGATGCGGGGCTCGAACTCACAGACCGCGAGATCGTGACCTGGCTGAGGTCGGACGCCTAACCGACTGCGCCACCCAGGCGCCCCGGACTTGTGACATTTCTTAAGAAAACACTAGAGATCAGTTTCTTCTATTTATTTGTCTTGCTCAATTGCTCTGAGTATCTGTCTTTCTGGACAAAGGTTTTTGTTCTAAAAGATGAGTGGTGGAAACTGGACAGTGTTCCTGAAATATGTGGAAATATGCCCATCAGGAAATAGGTCCAGGGAACAGGAGGCTCCCATGCTCATACAGTTGCAAAGTAACATTATGTGCTGTTCAGTTAAACATGGTTACCCTGTACCCAACACTGTGCTAGATATTAAAAGTAAACACTAATGCCTCTAAACAATGGTGGCTGTTGTCAAGCAGGATCTCTAAGCCTTCATTTCAGCTTTCAAAAGTTAACATAAGTAGCATTTACAAATTGGCAGCTCAGGTTCTTTTTTTATGCTTTCTGCTGGAAACATATCCTTTAAAAAACCTACACTGTTGGATGCCACTGTAGTGGATACTTATTTTTTAATATCATTTTGGAGTGTTTGTTGCTATTGTGTGAAAGACAACAGAATTTTGTATACTGATCTTGTGTCTTGCATCCTCGAACTCATTAGTTCTAATTAGTGTGTGTGTGTGTGGGGGGGGGGTTCATTAGGCTATTCTATGAGATAATATAATCTACACATACAGATAGTTCTATATATTCCTTTCTACTTATTTCTTTGCCTTACCTAATTTATTTCTTTGCCTTACCTAATTTATTTCTTTGCCTTACCTAATTGCTCTGGATAAAACCTACAATGCAATATTGAACAGAAGTATATGAGTGGGCATTCCTTAAAGAAAAAAAAAGTAGATATATTACATATTATCGAGTGAAAGTGAAAGGAAGAAAGAAAGACAGAAAGAAAGAAAGAAAGAAAAAAAGAAAGAAAGAAAGAAAGAAAGAAAGAAAGAATCCTGCGGTGTGCAACATAGTTCGTGAAACTAGAAGTCATTATGTTAAATGAAATAGGCCAGGCTGAGGAAAACAAATCCTGGATGGTATTATTTGTATGCAGAATCTAAAAAAAAACAACAACAAAAAAACCAAAATCGTACTCTTAGTAACAGAAATTAAAATGGTGGTTGCAAGGGGCTGGGGGCAGGGTGGGAAAATATGGGGAGAGGTAGGTAAAAGGGTACATATTTTCAGTTATAAAATGAATAAAGTTTGAGGGTCTAATGTGCAGCATGGGAACTATAGTTGACAAAGATAATACTGTACTGTATAACTGAAATTTGCTAAGAGACTAGATCTTAAGCATTCTCCAACACACAGAAAAGGTAAACAAATGAGGTGATGGATGGGTTTTGTTTTGTTTTGAAGATTTTATTATTATGTAATCTCTACACCCAACATGGTGCTTGAACTTAGAATCCCGAGATCCAAAGTCCCATGCTCAACTGACTGAGCCAGCCAGGTGCCCCAGTCGATGAATGCATCAAATAATTCAACTGTGGGGATCTTTTCACAATTATGTGCAAATCAAATCATCACATTGTAAACTTTAAGCACACAATTTTATATGTAAATTATACTTTAAGAAAAAAAAATGGTGAGCATCCATGTCTAGTTCCTGATCTTAGGGGAAGAGTATTCAGTCTTTCATCATGATGTATGATCTCAGCTGTGGGTTTTCTGTAAATGCTCTTTATCAGGTTGAAGATGTTCCCTTCTATTCTTAGTCTACCATTAATGTTTTTCATTTGCTTTTTTTGATTTAGGTTTTTTGTTTGTTTTTATTGCTGCTGTTTTTTTAGTTTGGTTGATTGCTTAAACCATCAATGGAAAATTGTGAAATGCTTTTTTTTTTTTAATATTGAGATAATCATACGGTTTCACGTACTTTCTTTTTTCCTTTTCAGTTTACTAATATGGTGAACTGTAGTGATTTATTTCCAAATGTTAATCCAACATTTCATGCCAAACTCTAGTTAGTGGTTATGTAGTATCATTTTTATATATTGTTGGATAATGTTTGTCTAATTTAATTTTGAATTTTCGCATCTATATTTATAAAAATGTTGATCTGTAGTTTTCTTTTATTCAAATTACTTTATCTAATTTTGATATCACTATAATAAAAAAGGCAGACAATAACAAGTGTTGGTGATGATCTGGAGAGAAATTATAGCCCTCATAAATTGCTGATTAGAATGTAAAATGGCACAGCTTCTTTGAAAAATCATCTGTCAGTTTCTCAAAATATATAGATAATAGAGAGAGTTGATAGATGACAGATAGATAGATAGACAGACAAGTAGATAGAAAATATAGAGTTATGTATAACCCAATAATTCCACACTTAGGTATGTATTCAAATACTGAAACATATGTTTACACAAAAATAGGTTCAGGAATGTTCATAGCAGCTTTATTCTTAACCACCAAGATGTGGAAACAACCCCTAATATCTGGCAACTTGATGAATAAACAAAATGTAGTGCATTCATAAAGCTGAATATTATTCAGTTACTAAAAAAAATAAAGCACTTAATAGATGCTAGAACATTAAGACATCATGTTAAGTGAATGAAGCCAGACAAAGATCCACATATTGTATGATTTCATTGTATTAAAAGTCCTAGCTAGGCAAATCCATACAGTCAGAAAGTAAATTAATGGTTCCTAAGAGCTTGCAGGAGCGGGGGTGGGGGGGTGTGGGGGAGAACAGGAGTGACTGCTAATGTGTGTGGGGTTTCTTTTTGAACAATGGGGTTATTTTGTTTGTTTTGGGGGTTTTTTTGCAATTAGATAGTAGACAGTTTCACAATCATGAGAATAGGCTGAAATCCACTGAACTGTTCCCTTTAGAAGTGCATTTTATAATATGTGAATTATATCTCAATTTAAGGAGTCATACATGCATGTGCACATATACATACACGCATTGCTGATTTTATCACATATATCACTTGATTATTTTCAAGAAGCTTGATATTTAAAACTGGAAGTAACAATGCCTTACAGCTCATGCTAACATCCTGTTTTAGCAAATGGAAACTTGAAGCCTGTAGAATTAAATTACCCAAAATCACATAGCTAATTACATGGAAAATTTTTAAAAATTACTTATGGTACTGGATTGCTTCCAGAACCATTTAGTTACACATATAACTTCTCCAATGTTGAAAGTATAAAATATTAAATGAAATAAAATAACCCTAAAGCAGCTGCTTCTTTGACTCCTTGTTCCCCAAATATATATAAATTTTTATATTGGTCTCCTTTTTCTTAAGTGGTAACAAATGTCCTTTTTGGTAGATTTTACTATTAAGAATATTAACAAATCTGTTATCACTCTCAGAAAGTGACTGAGAGTGAAAAATCCTAAGCTGATACAATCAATGTTACTACTCCCTTTTCTTACAGATGAGAAATAAACAATAAGTACCAAGAACTTGTTTCCATAAAAATATTTAGCCCAAAAGAGAACATCAGATCCGCCCTTCGTAAGGCACTAGTTTTTCCTGTCATATGTAGAGAGAAGCCCTTTTAAAGGATATAAGTGTTCTTTTTTCCAAATTTGCTCCTTCTCTCCTTCCCTTTCTTTCCCTCTTCCTTCCTTCCTCCTTCTTCTTTCCTCTTTCTTTTCTAATTATTAGTCTGACTTTCTAACACAGTCATCTCTTCTTGGGATAAATACAATGAGAATGTACTCAGCACTTATATAAACTTGAAGACTTGTTTTGAACAAAATATAAACTCTTAAAAAGAAGAACTGCAAAAAATAAATATTGAGAAGAACCCCAGCTGGTAAAGTTAGTGTGCAAAAGGCCACAAATACTGAAATATGAAAAGCAGGAAGTATATGCCATCTATGGAAGGACCAGGCAAGTCTCTGAATTTCTAGACTTTGCTCACTTTCAGGATTAATCTGTAGCTTCTAAGATGTGAACTTGAGTTATCCTAATGCAAGGAGAAGGCTACAGGATGTTTGTACTTTGCATCTGGGTCCATATCAGGAGACATTAGGGCTCTTCTACCTACTGTATGTTCAATACAGTCTCTTAAAAAAAGTACTCCATTTACTCTCCAAAGAGATATACTAATAACCTGGTTTCCTGATTTCAATTCTTTCATCAGATACTTAAAAAATCAGGGCTAAATTTCTTTTAGTCTTTTTTTTTAAGTTTATTTATTTTGAGAGAGAGAGAGAGAGAGAGAGAGAGAGAGAGTGAGTGAGGGAGGGGTAGACAGAGGGGGGGAGAGAGAGAATTCCAAGCAGGATCTATACAGCCACTGTGGAGTCCGATGTGGGGTTGAATCTATGAACTGTGAGATTGTGACCTGAGCTGAAACTAAGGGTGGGATGCTTAACTGACTGAGCCACAAAGGTTCCCTTTTTTAGTCTTTTAAACTGACAGAGGAATGATTGTTTTGATGATTATACTTGTATCATTCCATGTTAGTCTTAGGAATTCAGCTAAGTTTTTTTCTTTTAACTCTTTTATAATTGGGAAAAATGTATCATTTTATTTGTTTTGAAAGACATGATGTTGATGCAGACCAAAGAAACAGAGTCTTGCCCTAATGTGACACACTATGGATTAATCTGCAGGGAAATGGATACTTAAATTCATGTTGGTCACAAGTATGCATAACCCATGTAGCAGGTCGAGTTAATAAACTGAACTGAATGGACTATATAGTTATGACACTGTCAGACTGCTTATTTAATAGGGAGAACAAATATTGGTGTTTAAATTCTAAAGATAAAAAACTGACAACAAAAAATAAATGAAGTAGTTTTGTTTGAATATGGTATACCATGTCTATGATCATTAAGAATAGTAGAAACTTATTTCCAAAACACTTCATGCTGATTCATAACAAGACAGGGCTCCTTCTTATTTGTTTGCTGTCCCTACAATCCAGTTTTGTAAATCGAGGATTTTTTGAGTGAGTTAGCTCATCCTATGACCAGCAGTCACATTCTAACACTGTTATGCATTTAAAAACACAGCCAAATATTTTTGAAAACTGCAAAACCTGTACTTGTAGATAACTTTGTAAAGATTACTTTTAAAAATGGAATAATTTATGCTTAAACATATTTGAAGAATATAAAACAGATTCTATCTCTTGCAAATGTAATTTCCAGTATGCTAGCAGGCTAGATTTAAATGTTTAACCAAAACAATAAAAACAACAAGAACAAATACAAAACAAAACCGCAAGCATATATTTCCAAGAAAATTACAATTCCCTACTGAGTTTATATAAATTAACTTGTGTCTTAGAAGTCAAAATATAATATAAAAATAATATAAACACAGAGCTTTTAATCCTTAAATCAGTCCCACTGTTATTGTTCTCAAGTGAGTAGTGCATAGCTAACACGTTTTTATAAAAATTAGATAACATATGGGATAAATGAGCAAGTACCTTTTGAATGCTCAGTATTTACAGATATGCTGATACAAAGATATGGCCTTCAGAAATTCTTTGCCCACTGGGACACCTATAACTATTACTTCATATCCATTAGATTTGTTTCTCTCAGTAGTCCTGTGAAGTGGCCCTTCTACAAATGAGAAAACTGGATCATGAAAGAGTAGTCCACTAAGGATCAGAATTCAGTTCTAGATTCTAAGTTTTTTCTAAACACCATAACAGAAATGACATGCAAAGAAGTGTAAGCTATTCAGTATGTTACATAAACATTCTGAGGACAGAACTAGTACATAGAGGTTTTAAAATGTTTACCCCAAGTAAATTTTCCTTTCCTCTATATTGTCTCTCTAGACACCTTTCCAACATTCTCTATTAACCTAAAACAGAGTAGAAATGCCATTAGATGACACAAAATCACTATATTATTATGAAGAGAAACTGCTTTTCAAGGATGGCATGTTGTTTTAATGATAAAAAAGAATCCTATTTGGCCATTATAATATTTTTATTATATTCATTTATTCTTTTCCTTTTTATAACAGCATAATAAATCGAGCACAATTTTTGAAATTTGGTGCCTTCTTGTTTTTCCAGAATACCATCCCCCCTTGCAGGGTGTCCTTTCTGGAACCATAGCCATATGGATTCCTCTGTTAGGATAAGAAGTCTTGTATAGGTTTCGAAAACCTAGATAGGCTTTATAATCACTGCATTACCCAAGATTAGAATGCATCTTTCTTTTTTTTAACTTTTTTTAACGTTTATTTAAATTTGAGAGACAGAGAGAGATAGAGCATGAGCGGGGGAGGAGCAGAGAGAGGGAGACACAGAATCTGAAGCAAGCTCTAGGCTTCGAGCTGTCAACACAGAGCCCTATGCAGGGCTCAAACCCACAAACTGTGAGATCATGACCTGAGCCGAAGTCAGATGCTTAACCGACAGAGCCACCCAAGCGCCTCTAGAATGAATCTTTCTAAATGGCAGCAATAAAACTATGTTCCTTTAAAATATTGTTTTTTTGGGGAGGCGTATGGGTGGCTCAGTCAGCTAAGCGTCTGACTTTGGCTCAGGTCATGAACTTGCAGTCTGTGAGTTTCAGCCCTACATCAAGCTCTGCTCTGACAGCTAGGAGCCTGGAGCCTTCTTTGGATTCTGTGTCTCCCTCTCTCTCTATCCTTCCCTTGCTCATGCTCTATCTCTGTCTCTCTAAAATAAAATAAAATAAAATAAAACAAAATAAAATAAAATATAATAAAATAAAATGAAATAAAATAAGATGAAATAAGATGAAATAAAATAAATAAAATAGAATAAAATAAATAAGTAAAATAAAATAAAAAAAATTTTTAACCAAAGAAACTCTAGACCAAATACAAATAATGGTTCTGTGAAATTCTCAACTGTTACTATTTGACAGAATATATTCCAAACATACACAGGGGAATGTGCTGTAAAATATTTTTAATAAATAATGATAATTACCATAACTTGTACATTTAATCTATGCCAATTGATCTACATACACTGTTTTACTGAAATCTTACAATAATTCTAGGCTGTAAAATTATGTCCTTCCTACCCCTCCCAATTTAGAAAAAAAAAAAAAAGTGGCAGGCAAAGCTAAGAGAGGATAAATAACTCGTCTAAGTCACATAACTAGATAGAGCTTGAATGTGAGATTAACAACAATTCTTATGCACACAGGATATAAAGCTTCCAATCTTGGAAGAGTACCTTGGCTCAGCTCTCTAGCTATAAGTAACACCATGAAGAATCTCTTCCTGCCTGATAGGTAAGGCATAAACCAACATATACAATAGACTTGTTCTGATTAAATACAATTCCCTAGTTGCTAACGGTCCTTCTATAGTTATTAAGTCAGATGTGAATACACTGTCATAATTACTTTGCATTTCTATACAAAAATCACTTCCTTAGGATGGGATGTTCTTCCTTGTCAATGTCTCCATAATTCCAGTCTGTATTGGTTTTTCAGAATAACAAAACTCCCAACACTCCTGCCATACAAGCAAATTTCGCACTTATTCCTTCCTTCATCCCATCCACACATTTAAGAACTGTCATCAATTTCTCATTTGTCTTTAAAATTTGTGTCAAATTCCACGGCCTGACCTGGTCTCAGTTTGTTTACCTATTTTTCCTGCCTATCTATTCCTCAATATTGCTTTAACTGGTGATTATTTTTTTTAAATATTTTTTTTACTCTTGATCTTGGCTGGTAACTGAAATTCACAGCTTCTCAAACCACTATGCAGATTTAAAAAAAAAATAATGTTTACTTTATTTTTGAGAGAGAGACAGAACATGAACACGGGAGGGTTAGAGAGAGAGGGAGACACAGAATCCGAAGCAGGGTCCAGGCTCTGAGCTGTCAGCACATGGGGCTGATGTGGGGCTCGAACTCACGGACTGTGAGATCATGACCTGAGCAGAAGTCAGACACTTAACCGAATGAGCCACCCAGGCACCCCAATATGCAGATTTTAATGTAAAAGTAGATTTCAATATTTGTATCTTTTTAAAATATAGACTATTTCTCAGTAGGTGTGCACTGGACCTAAGATGCTACATTTCTAACAAAATATCAGGTGATTCTGATGC
Source organism: Leopardus geoffroyi (assembly GCF_018350155.1). Taxonomy (NCBI): domain Eukaryota; kingdom Metazoa; phylum Chordata; class Mammalia; order Carnivora; family Felidae; genus Leopardus; species Leopardus geoffroyi. Next base: position 70,080,393 of record NC_059336.1, read on the forward strand.
TTCTGATTCCTGGACAACACTTTAAGGAACAAATACTTAAACCACTACAAAAAAAAAGTTATTTATATGATTGACTCATCATTTGTTTTAAATAACTTCCATACTACTCAAGGTTATAGGTGATCTAATTCACATGTTTACTGGTTTCAAAGAAGAAAGATGTTGAGAAAAAACACACACTGTATACACATACACCTGTAAGGAATATTTAAGTTTTAGAAAGATAAAAAGAAAGGATATAATATGATCGACTGAGATTCAGCTATACCATCTGGAGACAATCTATGTAACACAATCAGACCACACACACATTTTTGGCCAATAATTGAGTTGCTAAGTTTGGTGTGTACCTGAGGATAAATGGCCCAGAATGGTGATTGTCTAGGCATTTGTGGTGTTGAACCAGGGTCAATAATAGGGATTTGTATTAATCTTTACCTCAGAAGCAAATGATCATCATATATACATATAGACAAGCATATCTTCCAGGGAACAGGGTTTATTCTTGTATACAATGCCATATTTGAAAATTTACAAGATTTTCTATAAGTTATCAATTACAGCTAAAGACAATTTCTAGAGTAGCCTGGCTGTTTAAAAATAAAATAGAAATTAAATTTAAAGAAACTAAAGGCAATGTAAAGAATCTAAAGGATATTTAGAACAAGCTGGCACTTGCCTTTAAAGTACCTTTTTTTTTTATTTTTTTTTTTTTTATTTTTTATTTTTGGGACAGAGAGAGACAGAGCATGAACAGGGGAGGGGCAGAGAGAGAGGGAGACACAGAATCGGAAACAGGCTCCAGGCTCTGAGCCATCAGCCCAGAGCCCGACGCGGGGCTCGAACTCACGGACCGCGAGATCGTGACCTGGCTGAAGTCGGACGCTTAACCGACTGCGCCACCCAGGCGCCCCTAAAGTACCTTTTTAGCATATGAAGTGATTCTGAAACTACTAATGACTAGCTCCCAGGTTAACAAAATACTCTCAACTTCACTTACATTCAGAGTGTCTCATACTTATATAAAATAACAAATGGCACAGAGATATGTCCTAAATCTCCATTCTATTCCACAACTGGGAGGTACAGTCATTAATACGAACAAAAGACCCATCTTCCTTCTACTTGTAATTCCCTCTATCACTGTTTTTCAGATCTGCCTTCCAATTAAAATTCTGATGATCTTCCTGAGTGTCCCCTGAGGCCACTGTTTCCTTTTTAGTAGTTGCTAGGTGAGCTTTATGGGGTACTTTAAAACACCAGAACAATCCAATGATGGAGAATCTTCCAGTATGCACCATGGAAATTTAAATGTGGTCTCCACACATCACAGCTTCCAAGTTTTTAAGTCTTCTCCCCACATTCATTCACAAAGAAAGCTTGTGCTTGCCTTCTTTTATTTCCCAAAGTAATTGGGAAATTCAAGACCTGGGACCTTCATTGCAAGCTTTACAATTTTTACCAGATCTTACTGTCTTAGGTCTGCTTTCTTTTTTTTTTTTTTTTTTTTTTTTCAACGTTTATTTATTTTTGGGGCAGAGAGAGACAGAGCATGAACGGGGGAGGGGCAGAGAGAGAGGGAGACACAGAATCGGAAACAGGCTCCAGGCTCTGAGCCATCAGCCCAGAGCCCGACGCGGGGCTCGAACTCACGGACCGCGAGATCGTGACCTGGCTAAAGTCGGACGCTTAACCGACTGCGCCACCCAGGCGCCCTAATTAGGTCTGCTTTCTTATGCTGATGATAACTTAATCATTAGTTTTTCCTCAGAAACTGTATTTCTGCTATAAATGTCTTCAGTATTTTTTTAAAGTTACCATAAATGCTGATTATAAAAACAATGCCAGCCTTATTGAGAAATCAAGTGTACCAGTTAGTATGTTCAGATTTTGCCTCCAAATGACCTCAATTATCCAAACCACGGATGAAAACTTCCTAAGGTTTTGCTCATTATCAGTCAGCCAGCAAGTGTTGAATGTGATCCAGATACTCAGCCCTATGGAAGGCATGAGAAGGAGGGAAAATACAGCCAAGATTATCACAAATGTACAAAGATGGCTTAATCCTGGTATCTACGTTTACAGGATGTTTCCCTAATATGGGTTATATAAATAATTATTTTAGAACAGATTTTTCCCCAAGAAATAGAAAAGAAATTCTATTCCCTTCACAGTAAAGGTGTAAAGTGTGTAGCCTCAATTGTACATGAAATTGTGGCATATACTGCAAGTGCAGATTTCCCTTTTCATTCTTTAATCTGACTAGAAATTACCTCATTAATCTGTCAGTTTATTTTTCACCACCGCTGCTGGGATGCTATTGTCCATTAAGATTGTTCTGATATTAAAGAAACAATAAGCCAGGCCTGGCCTATTTGAAAGAGAAGAGCTATATTCTTGTTTTGTACCTTCTGTCTTGCCTGCCTGCCTTCTTTCTCTCTGTTTCGGTCATTCTTCCTTTCCCTTCGCTTTCCCCTGCCTTCCTTCTGCCCTCACTCCCTCCCTCCTGCCTGCCTCCTTTCCTTCATCTCCTGAACAAGTCCTACAGTAGAGAAGTGGGAAAAAGAAAAAGAAAAAAATAATGTAATTCCTCTAATACATCTTTATTACAAAGCACTTCCCCTTTACTATCTTTTCTCCAACAACTTTATTACTAATTTTCCTTAATTGATGAATTTATCTTACCAGTATAGAGGTTTGAACTATGTGCTTACAGACAAGTGGCACAGGAAATTCTTCAGTGATTATTATTAACAGGGATGCTGCCAGTGTACCAAAATGGGAGACACACACATTCACATTCATGTTTGGGAAGGTACGACACGATGATTTTGTTGTTTTTCTTTCTCAATATATAAAGTAGCAAAGAGAATGACCAATGGGGGTCTTACCTTTAAGCACACACATCTAGTCTGGTAATGAAGACTTATGTCTTTCCAAGGAAAGTCAGTGTTTGAATAAATCACTTTCTTCTATTTATTGAATAGCTCTGCAAGCAAGGGACTCTTTCTGTTCACCATACACAATACCTTGCAAACAGTCAACAGTACTTATTTGTTTAATGAATTATGGTATCCTTGCACCAGGCATCAGTCCAATTTAATCTGAACTCAAATAATATTGGACTAAATGTATGCCATTGTCTTTCTCTTGATGAAAAATAGAGTAATACCCTAAGCAGCATTTAACTTTTTGCCTACTATGCAGAAGAATTGGGAATGAAAGTATTAGATCCTGTCATGGTATTTAGTCAAGAATCATTAAAAAATTCTTTGTCATCTGAATTATTGATACATTTGAAAATGTCCAGTCAGTAGAATGTTCAAACCACACAAAGGAAAATTTTCTGTTATTAATCATCTCAAATTTTCTGCCATTCCAAGTCCCATGTTTAGAGTAAGAGTCATGTAGTATTTTATTTTAAGCAATGAGAAAGTTGTGGCCACCTTTCAGATGAATCCATATGTTTCAGATAACTACTAAGTCAATAATATAGTTCCCTGGGCATTTTGTGAGTCTGCTGTAACATAGAAAATATGCATTCTGTCCCTTCTTTCCTTGAAGATGGAGAACACAAAAATTAGTACGGCTTTTCAGTTAAAGGATACAACTTTTCCTTTCCCTCAGATGTGTCTTTTTAAATTTTTACTTATTACCAAAACCTGATTTACAAATATCTAAATGTATGAAGTAACTGTGATCAGGAACTTTGTCTCCAAAAGGATTTTGCATTTCGTAAAAGAAGTCACCATGATTTTCAAAAAAACCCAGCTATGTATCATTCATTTCACATGATTTTGACAACTTTTCATTTACATCCAATTTTCTTTAGAGATTATCATGTGGCAGATATCCGTAAGTGCTTTATTTCAGGTGGATTTTTAACATAAGGTACATTCTTACATAAAAATATTGTTATATAATCAGGTATTAAATCTGGTCAGATTCCAATTTCTATTAAGTCACTCCTAAAAACAGTTCCTATTGATGCTTCTATGAAAGCTCATTATCTTTTTAACTTATGGGAATTAAAGATGGAAAATATGTAATATATTGTTTAGCCAGGGTAATGGCATTTAAAGAAAGAAGTAATAAATATATAACTTCCAGTTTAAAATTTTCTTTTTAAGAGCTGAGTACATATTAAATGTACTTCTCATTAAATAACTAAGAGTCCATTATGAATTCAGGTAAGCGAGAAAACTATATAACTTTCATAGTCATTCTATTTTTTTAAAAAATTATGTAACATCTTAATATAACACCACAATTTACTTTATACACACACACACACACACACACACACATGCATATACATAACTATGTGCACAATATATATGCATATGTGTGTGCAAATGTATGATATCTATGTATATTGATATACATATGTAATATATAGCCATCTGAAATAATTTTTATCTTAAGGAGATTTCAAGTTCTTGAATGCAACCTTTTTTTTATTTTACTTACAGTTCTTAGGGCTATATGAATGCAAAATATTAGCTAGGTGAATACTTTGAAAAGTAACACAATGTCGTAAAATAGAGATTATCATGTTTACTGATCATTTACACAAGTCTCTGCTTTCAAACCTGGCAGAGAAAATTCTTTGAGAACATCCTGCATAATAACCAATTACATTTTGATAATGATAAATTTCAAACTGATGTTTTTAACTGTCTTACATTATTAAAACTTAAATATTTCAGAAGTGATTTAGTATGATTATCCAATGGTCCAGAGTACATTTATTTTTGCTTGAATAATTTAACTTTTACTTTCTCCATGATTTTATAGAACTTGTAAAATCTTTTATAGATTTTTTGATGCCAGGTTAGATATTTGGCTATGTAAAATCCATGGTTTTCAATACTGACAAGAAATTAGTGGATGTTCATAAATTTTACACATGGGTGAAATGTACTGAGATAGCCAAGGAAACCAATAAAAGATTTTTTAAGGAAAACCTTAACATTTTATTAAGAATTAAATTTTCTAATTAAAATGGGCCTCAATATTCATGCTAGTTTTAGGCTTTTTACGCACACATACAAAGTTTTTGTTTTATGTATTTATATGGAACTTTTCATATAAGATCAGTGAAAGGCCTATGACTATTTTTTCAAGTATGTTGTCTTGTCTCCCATAGAATTTTGTCTTTCAATTCTTCAAAGTTACATCTTCTACTAAAAAAACAGACACTTTGGCAATTAAAGAGACATATTACAGCATCATCAGCTTTTGTATGTTTTTTCTCAATTGTAAGAAAACTCCCCTAATGTGTTTTCTTTTTAATTTTTTTTTAGTTAGCTCAGTCTTTTGAACACTTCACATCCACTATTTTTTTTTAAAAGTAATGCTGAATTTCACACTCATGAATTTGTAAAACATGTATGCAACTTATTCATAGAAAAGAGAGTAACATGTATGTATGATCCTTTGCTGTTATGAAACGTCAGGGGCTGGAAATTCTTAACAGAGCTGCCTATAAGCCAAATAAATCTTTTACATGGCGCCATCTAAGCTTTTCCCCCAATCCCAATAGAGATTAAAAAAAATACCAACGAATAACATCTACAATTAATAGCATTCCTGTAGCCTGTAGGTCTAGCCTGTTCCTTTAGTTTCCCCCTGACAATAATGGAGGACCTTATTATTTGGTTTCCCCTGGGCATTTATTAGGCATGATGAGGAAAAGGTTACATCTCTAGAAAAGTGCACAATCTTCAGCTCTCTTCCAAATGCAGATGGTGTAACGGGCATTACATTAGAAAGGCATTCTGTGCTACCTATTATGTTACCTCTTCCCAATTAGAAACTCTATTTTAATGTGACTGCCAAAAATTTAGTGCCTATCATTTGATAAGATTGAAAGTGGGATTTGCTAAACATGAGTTAATAGAAATTGTGAGGCAAATGCTGCATGAGTAGACCGGCTGCCAGTGAGTAGAAATGAATGGGCGGTAATGGAAATTAATGGATAGGGGGAATCTACTTCGATTTCCTTGGAAATTGTACTGTAACTGTTATGCACATTATAAACCAAACTCTTTCTGTTGTTTAAAAAGTGAATAATATGATATTTGATGTAATAGGATAACACCTCTTCCTAAATCATATAACTGTATTAGCTATTGCTGTTGGATACATTCAAACTATATGTTTTGCTTTGGTAAAATCATTTTTTATGACACTTAGCATTAAAACAAATCAAACTGCCAACAACTAAGAAACAAGCTGTTAAAGATGCCATCCTCCAATTTATTGTTTTAAATAATAAAAAAATATTTTAAATAAATAAATCAGTATATTTCAATATATATTTTCAAAATTTCTCCTCCATTTTAATCCCACATTAGGTTCTGGCCTTCTGTTAATGTTAATGAGATATGTAATTTAGATATCAGATAATCAAGACATAAGGCACATACACTTGAACTTAAAACATAGATTTGGGGCACTTGGGTGGCTTACTCGGTCAAGTCTCTGACTCCGGCTCTGGTCATGATTTCACAGTCTTGAGTTCAAGTCCCACTTAAGTCTTTCTGCTGTCAGCAGGGAGCCCATTTTGGATCCTCTGTCCCCCTCTCTCTCTGCCCCTCCCCCACTCATATTCTTTCCCTCTCTCTCTCTCTCTCTCTCTCTCTCTCAGAAATAAACATTTAAAAAAAGACAATAGTTATACAGACCATTGACATTTGACAATTATATTTGACACAGACACATCCAAAATGATTACTAATCTTTATGTGTTTTCTCTAACATTTTCTTTTAAGAAAATCTACTTAAATCTATCATTTCACCTGAATGCTACTATCAGTTTTAGCTCCTTAAATCCATCCTGCACACTGTCCAAGTAAATTCCCAGTATAATATTTCTTACTTAAAAATCTGGTGTTAGCCAACTTTTTCAAAGGAGCCTGTCTACTGATGATGTTCTGGGAAACTGGAGGAGGTCCACTAATCATAAAGAGCCCAAAAAGCAGAAAGGAAATTTTCATTTACAGAGCTGTTATGATATCAAACAAAGAAATATTTTACCCTAAAGTAAGTGCTAAATGATAAAAGAATGCGAAGGGCTAGAATGGAGAGACCTCACTCTCCTTCCACTACTGCAATGAAAGGGGCTGATGTTGGGTAAGTCATTTCACTCTCAGAGCCTGTTTCCTTTTTGGCAAAGGAGATGGACGACTGGCATAATTTCTAAGGTATTTTCTAGCTCTAGAAATTTGATGAGCCCTTATTATTGCAGTTGGTTTTTCTGCTCATTTATCTCGCAGTAGGCTAAAATTATGGGATGAAAATATCAAAGGCTAAACTTAGCATGGTGATAATAGCAATGCATGGAGCTCATGAGTAATGATTACACCTCTCAATGAAATAATTAAGACACTCCCTGGGGGACAACATCCTAATTTAGGAAACTGAGCAGTTCTAAAATGAGGGATTAGGTTAGAGATTTAAAGTTAAAATAATACTAATACTACTAATAAATTCTTCTCAATAGGTGAACAAGAAGTTATGGAAAGAATGGTGGCAAAATTTCTACCATTCTCTTGGACTCCTGCACAACGGTCTCTGTGAATCTTCTTTTCACTCCTGTATGTGATACAGTCAACAGAGTATTATCCACATTTCAAAGTTTTATAAAACTCTTGCAAGAATTCAGTTTTTAATTGATATACTTAGCGACAAGACCAAATTTTTTTTACCCATCTTTTCCACTATTCTCAAATGTCCTATACACAGTCCACTCACTCAATCTGAACCACTTATCATTGAGAAAACAAAGGTGTCCTATCTTCTGACAACCAACTCTACCAGCCCACCCCCCTCTGCACGCCAAGCTCTCTACATTCTCTTGTGCTAATGTGTGTAAATTTGTTATTCATCCATTCCAGGTCAAGGCTAACCTCTCAGGTGGTGATCTGGACACCACCTCCTTTCTCTGACTCAAAGATTTTCTCTGAGATGATAAAACTGCTCATTTGAATCACAAGTACTCCCTTTTTACTAGATCATTCACTTCAACATTCAGAAATTCGGAGTTTATGTTCTCATTAAAAGGAAGAAAGAAACTACTGTGAACCCAAATTCCCTTAGCACTGCCCATTTCTGCACTGCATGTACTCTGCTGAAATTCTCTTCTTCTGAACTGCACAAGACTAGCTTTTACTTGCTTTCAATGATCACATTCTCATGGAAGTCCCCCCATTGCATGTCCCCACCCAGTCACTCATAGATACAGTCCTAATTTTCTGCAGAGCACATATCATTAATATGATAGTAACTTATTGATTTTCTATCCCAAAGATATGAGACCTACAAGAGAAGAAATCTTACTACCTTTTTCTGTTTCTACATCTCCCTATTAGAAGAGGTTGACTTTAAATAATTATAAACTCTCTTGATGAATCTACCCAGTTATTATTTTATGGCAATAATTAATCAGTGGTTCTTAGCAGGTATTAGTATCTTTCAGGAGATAACTTTACTAGCAATTAACAGTTTTGAGCAAAAAACACAGTACTATTTGGAACTTACCAAATGATTTACATGTGAAGTTGTTTCATGAGTGTCAGAAAACACTCAGAATGTAAAAAAAAAGTTTTTTAAAATCTGTACATACATCTAACTTTAAGACTACTAATGCGAATCATTATCTACTTAATAATCACAAATGGATCAAAGCTTAGTACTGAAAGTTCACAGCCCTATAATTAATATTATCAGGACATTATTCACTAAAATCAAGTCATCTGGCATCCCACGTGTAAACTGATTAGATTCCTACAGACATTGGGGTTTCATGGCATAGAAAATCACATCAATACCAACAATAAAAATTAATTTATGTGAAGGTTAACAGTAAGAAGACTCAGAAAATCTAAACATTTAAGAACCCTATACAAAAAAATTCTTAATTCTAACCTTGATTGTTAATAAATGTATTACAGTAAATGTATTACCATCAGAAAAAAAATCACTAAGATCAACTGAAGAAAAACAAATTATGAAATTGTGAAATTTCACTATCTTGTCACAGATGGAAAAACAATTTAACTCAGGGTTGTCATATTTATATCAAGTTATGGGGCTATCATTGCATAACATGGTATTAATCTTTGAATTTTATGCTATGAGTACTGTGGAGCTGTTTTTTGTAATTTTTAAAAGTTTTTAGTTAAATCCAGTTAGTTAACATACAGTGTAATATAAGTTTCTGCTGTACAATTTATTGATTCAACACTAGAGCTCTTTTAAGGATCTACGCCATTCTAGGAGTCTAATAAGAACAATTTAACCAAATCACCTGTTTCCAGAAATTGTTTCTTCTGAGCTTTGCTTTTTATCACTATTAATAGTATTTCCTCCTAATACAGGATACATTATCTAAAAATCACAGCTCTGGGGGGGGGGATGTTTTATTATCCAATAAAAATTGATTATAAACCAAGACTAGTGTTGACAAAACAGGGTATACCTACAAATATCAACTTTATATTACATTTGAAAAAAAATAATTTTCTATTGCTCAAAAATGAAAAGAAAAGAAAAGCTCCTGAAAAACAGCACTGACTGTTTTAAATCTCAGTATCTGCCTCCAACGTTAATGCATAGTAGACAGCTAATAAATGCTTATGGAATGAATAAATGAATAACATAGCCATAATGCTTGTTATCATCAATTGAATGAAATTCAATGATATAGATATCTAAATTTTTACTTAATTTAAATACTTAAAAATAAGTATTTTAGATAGTGAATAATTTTTTTAAAAAACACTCCATTTTTCCTCTTTATATTTTTATAGATCTTCAAATTATCTGACAGTTGTACCTTTCTGATCTCATTTCTCACCTGATCTAATTTCTCACCTCGTTTATACACACACACACACACACACATACACACACACACACGCGCGCTTTTAAGAATGGGTCTAGAATCCTCATAATGATCTACAAACATTTGCTTGATGTTTTAAGTATTGTTTTCTTAGGGCGCGTGGGTGGCTCAGTCAGTTAAGCCTCCAACTCTTGGTTTTGGCGCAGGTCATGATCTCAAGATTTGTGAGTTTGAGCCTTATGTTGGACTCTGCACTGACAATGCGGAGCCTGCTTGGGATTCTCTGTCTCTCTCACTCTCTGCCCCTTCCCCACTCACTCATGTGCACTCTCTTTCTCTCTCTCTCTCTAAGAATAAAGATAAATAAAATAAAAATAAGATATTTTTTCTTAAAAGTTCCTTTTCAATATAACACAAATTTACTCATTTATGGAAGAATTACTTGTCTCTTATTTAACTTTTAATGATAGTGTCCATGTCACCGGACCAGTTTGATAGAACAGGCCCACTGATTGAAATTATGTGCCGTTTATTTTCCCAAAGAAAATGTTAATGTTCCCCACTTCCTTCACTGGGGATTTCAGTAAGAGAGAAGATATGCCAGAGACTCAAAATACCCTTATTTAATTGTAAGCAACAGTTTCTAATAACGTATGCTTTTCATACTAATTTTTTGAAACAGATTCTTATTAAGAATTCTTAAAAAGGATTTTGTGAATAACCTAAATTTGATTTAAAATTTGTGTATATTTTTATGTGCTTCATTTGGAAGGAGCAGTACTTAAAATTTTTCTCAAAATAGCTATATTGCTAAAGAAAGAATTAAGTGATTAATTAGATAAACATGTCAATACTACTGCTTTATGTTGGCCTAGAACATACTTTATTGTGCTTTTGATTTACCTTTACACAATGACCAACACCAATCTATTTGCCACCTTTGTTGAAATTGTAAAATAAGCCACCTCCATAGAGACACTGAGCCTTGGAGGCAAAACTTGATGAACTGATTACTACTTGATGAGCTAGAAATCATCACCCATTTGCCTTTGCAGCTAGATGCCCTTCTGTAGTATACAACCTGTGCAACTGCACATGGTAGCCCTGTCCTTTGGATATTCACCCTCTTCCACATGACAGTCCATACTAGGTGCTTTAGTCATGGTACCTTTCATGTATTATCTCTTCCTCCTTTCAATTAGAATACAACTAACCATGACCCCCTAACTCAAGGATCCTTAGCACAGATCTGACTATAAATTACACAAAGAGTTGGGACCTGATCCAAAGGCATTTCATCTAGAAGCTGGCTGACATCCCTTAAAGTAGCCAGGGATGAGGCACTCTGATAATGATAATTATCAGCTAAACTAATCAGACTGGCCCCATTAAAAAGAGTAGCAAATATTGCAAGAGCAAATGTCCAAGGAGATGCAGAGATACACATGAACTATCCTGCACAGTTCTTAAGATGGAAGCCGGCCTTGTAAAGGCTGCTGATTTTTTAATTGCAGTCCCTACTGCAATAGGGACTACTTACAAATAATTCGTTTTTGTCTTAAAGCTAGCTGAAAGTAATCCCAGACAAAAACACCCACTAACAACCAAATCCTTCTCACACTTGAAGATAACTATCATCTACTCTAGGAATATCTTCTTTAGGGTTCACATTTCTTGTTTCTTCAATCACTAATCATATACCAAGATTTTAAAGTCCCTGTAACATTTTGCCCGTTCAACTCTGAACACTTCCTTGAGTTCCCATGAAAGACAGTACAAAGAACACAGAGAACAGAACTCTAACTCAAAGTAGAGCAGAACCATCACCTCATTCAACATCTCTTTAAGTTCCACTACTCCAGCAAAAGAATTTAAGTACAGAAGAATTTGCACTTAAGCTATGATTATAAACAATGGTGCTGTCTTTGGTAATTTATAAGGCTTCTGAAGTTCTCCAAACATCCTAGGGGCATCATAAGAAACAATTATCTTTATTCATTTCTGAACAGGTAGAACATTTTGGCTTAATGAAACCTTTATTTACCACAAGATTTTTATAATGTTACCTTCATATTTTTTGTCATTTATCTCAGTTACTATTAGTAGGTTTCAAGGGAAAAAAACATGTTGGGGCTCTCTAGTTACTCATATTCAACATTAACATATATTAATTGAGCCCTGTGTACTCAAAATTACAGCATGCAATGTGAGAGTAGAGAAAGAATAAAATAAGAGGTTCTTCCACTCATGAGATAATCCTTCTGGTATAGAGAGATACTATCATTCATGAGATGATTTGCAGATTTCAGAACAGTCTGAAAAGTACCCTCCACTCAGAGTGATCCAGGTTATCTAAACCGAGAGCAGTGATGTCATGCAAAACTCCCGAACTGAAAATCATTCGATTATTCAAATTGCCATTTTTACTCATCATGTGAATACAGTCTGACTATTTCAATAAAAGTTGTGGTGAATAATAAGGACTTTTTGTACAAAATGCCAGACAAGGGACAGGAAATGAGCTTCTATTCCATATTATTCTCATTTTGACCATGATTCACTCACATCTATGAGATATATGCCTGACAGATCTTTAGGTTTGAAAAGCAAAAAGAGACCAGTACCTGGGGATTGTGCTTTTCAAGCTTACACAGCAGGATATGAAGAAAAGAGGTCAGGGTTTGTGCTAAAGGAATTGCAAAGAATAACATATTTGTCAGAATATGAGACACAGCTATATTTAAGAAAAGTTGACCTAAAATTGCTGACCATCTTATTGTCTGATAGTGGGGCTTTTGCTTCACTCTAGGCACTCAGGCTTTTATTCTCATCACGTACATCCAAGGGTTCTTCCTTTTTTGAACGAGTTGGCTGTTCACGTTTTTGGCATTTTCTAAATCAGTCCCTCCATGTCATGGCTGTGGAACTATTCTCCCCACCTCTCTGGTTTTTTCCACCTAAGATCTAACCTTCACCCTAATACTGAAGAAAGCTATCATAAACGTAACTTTAAAAGGTGAGTTTCAAATTTTTAAAACTAAAACTCCCAATAAAAAAATAATTTGCATTATGAAAACATACACATATAATCACACACAGACACACAAATTTAAGTTCACAAAAAAATTGTATCCTTTAGATCTACAATGCATTCATATTCTCCATTCCTCTTCATTCTGTTTCATTTTATTTAATTCCATGACACAAATACTAATCATAAGCCACTGAATGAATTTCATGATCCTCTAAAGTAGTAGTTCCTAAAATATGGTCCAGGGACCACATGGTGTACCCAAGATGATTTCAGGAGATCCATGAGGTCAACATTCTTTTCATAACTAAAGCATCATTTGCCTAATTCACTCTCATTCTCTGATGAGTGTATGATAGAATTTTCTAGAAACTACATGATATGAGGATGTTATTACTCTGACAGTTAATAGAAGATATGCTTATATATTTTTATTTAACATTTTTATTAGCTTTAATTTATAATAAATAGCAATAAATATAACCATACAAACAAAACTCTGTGGCCTTCTCAATATTTTTTAAGAATTTAAAGGGATCATGAAACCAAAAAAATTTGAGAACCACTGGTCTAAAGCAAGCTTCAGTTTGAAAATCACTGATTTAAGTTAAATTAAATCACTGTGTGTGTACACACACACACACACACACACACACACACACACACCTTTCTACAATCCCCTATGGCCTGCAAAGCAAATATAACCTGGAACCAAAGGTCTTCCACAATTAAGCTGCTCCCTAAAACTACTGTTCCCTAAAAGCAACTCTCTACTCAACCAGAAATTCTAAGACCTCTAACCATACCTGTTCACTTCTACCTTTGAGCTTATCTCATATTCTGTTTCTAAAATATTTTTAAGCCTTTTTTAATTTTCTGATGAGATAAATCCTATTTGTGCGGACATCTGTAATTACTGGCTTTGCCCTATGTTGTTTTTTAAAACTCTTCAGGACTCCGTGGATTCGTGTGGGAATCCATGTGACCCTAACTTTCCACAGACCTGGGGATCCACAGTAGTTAATCAGAGAGCCCCAACCCTTTGGCATAACTATTATTGCAGGGTACAAATACATGGGAAGGGCCATACAAGGAAATACACAAGGCACAATATCAATGCTAGGGAAAGAAAAGCTCATGTTATTTTCTTTCAGATTGCTCATTATCAGCAAGGCAATGAGACCCATCAGATTAAGCAATGGTTTAGGGCTGGTGTGGGAAGAACCTCATTTAATTATTTAAATTTCTTTTTTTTTTTAATCTGAGTCATTACTTGACTAGAGAACTGTGTATAATCTTGGGCCCTTGTTTGCAACTGCTCCTGAAGACGCCTGTATCACCTATATATTCTGTTAAAGACCTATACTGTCTTCTAATGCCTCATAATTCTCTTTTAAGATACATTTTATTATTTTACTTTATGACTACTTCTTTTATGTCTTTCTTTTTTCTTGCAAAATCAAAAGGTGCAAAAAGGGACTGAATCTCCCTCTGTGTCTAAGTAAGTGGTTTTGTGGGTTTTTCTGCTTTTGTTGTTGTTTTTTTTTTCCTGTTTGTTTTTGGTTTTGTTTGTTTTAAACTTTCTTAGAACTCTAGGAGGGCTCTAATTTTTAATATCTGTTTGGAATCCATTAACTTGAATTTTTGTTTTTCCTTTAAGGATGACTGACAAATTCAATGCTGGGTTATCTTAGCAGTTTTCTTACATTTCCTTAGATTGCTATGTCATGCACAACTTTTTTTTTCACTTGTGTTTTAGAGAGAAAATGCTATTCCCCTGCTCAAATATCATCCTTTTATGATTTAAGAAGACATACAACTTACACACATATGAAATGAAGAGAAATTCCGTGCTCTTGAAATATAAAGTTGAAATCTCTTAATTAAAGCTAGAAAAGCAACTTTTTCATATTCATACGAATAGAGAAAATATTCATAGTATTAGAGAAAATTCATACTAACAGAGACAAAAACGAAAATCAATCTCTATAATGTCAGAAGGTCACAGTAATCAGGTAATGTGACCCTGAGTGAATTTCAGTAAGATAAAGACTTGAATATACCACAGTGTAATCAATTAAATCACATTCTGAATGGCCTGAGCAGGCCTTGCTACATATGCCTGAGATTCACAATTAAGACATAGCCTAGAAGAATTCAATGATTCCATTACCTCTTTGCAGAAATTAAAAAGTGTGTTAATCGAAGGTCAAACATGACTTCTCATGTTGAATTTAATTGTTCAACAGGTCATTTGAAATTGTCAAGACTTAACCTAATATTCTTAGAACTAGCACTTTTTAATTAACCAAACAGCAAAATAGAATTTACAAGGGTGAAAAAAAAAAACTTAAAGTAACATAAATTGTAATTCATGAAACTCAGTATTTCTTGGTCAATTGATCATAATAGGATACCTCATTAACATTTAAAAATACTACCAATAAAAATGAAGGGGAAAAAAAGAAGAGAGAGAATATTTACAGCATGTTCATTACTTCAACTTGGTTTGTTTTGCAAATGTAATTATAGCCATATTTTGTGGTCAGAGATGATCATTTTGTTCAATTTTCCACAACAGAATAAAAATTCCTGTTATAGAATCATACAAATAATATCTATTTAGTCATATTTTATTATGAATACATTTTATAACATATATTAAAATAATATACAGAATTTTGCACATTATATATAAGATTTGCCTTATATTTTTGCTTTTTTGTGAATCAGTTCAATTGTGTTTCTTTTTTTCTTTTTAATGTTTATTTACTTGCAAGAGTGGGTGTGCATGTATGCACAAGCAGGGGAGGGGCAGCAAGAGGAGAGCAGGCTCCGTGCTGTGAGCATGGAGACTGATGTGGGACTCAATCTCATGAATCATGAAATCATGACCTGAGTGGAAATCAAGAGTTGGACACTTAACTGACTGAGCCACCCAGGGGCCCCTTAAACTGTTTTCCTTAAATATATGCATGCATACAAAGACCACACACAACTCAGTAAAGAGGAACATAATCTCCATTTTCAAATTTGCATGCAGGATATACTATGGGTTTAGGTGAAATATGAGAAACAGTTGATGTTAATGCAAAATAATTTCTTGATGCAGTCAAAACATTACACAGCTTGAAACTAGTATGAGCCTGTCCACAGCATTAAGTACACTCCCACCATTTCCTGACCTATTTTCCTGAACCTAAGGTTACAGAATTTATCTAAGTAACTTCAACCCTCTTTTCCTTCTAAAAACCAAACGCAGTGCCATTATTACACTACCTTAACTCACATCACTTTATAAATCTGGTTTTTTTTAAAGGTCCTATCATAAAGGATTAAGCACATTTTGCTTTACTCAAAAAATTGCTCAACAATGAGGCATTCCCTCTATTCTTATTTCCAAAATGTAAATAATTGCAGATTACAACACAAATAAAACAAAGCAAGAAAAGCTGTCTCCTCTTGGGGTCATTCTAATATGTACTGCAGCATGTGGGTGATTTTGCTAAACTAACCAGACCATTTCCTCGACTAAAAGTTGGCCATCACAAAGCAATAATATATCATCCTACTTGTACCATAATGATCTATACATATTTAAATGCTTTTTAATGTTCCAAAATTATCTGTCCATTCTAAACAAATCAGAAAAAATGGATATGGAAAGATATTACTTGTAATTTCACTGTCCAGAAAAAAATACCATTAACATTTCGGTAAGCAATATATCCTTCTACAGAATATACCATGTAAATGTATATGATACATACATATTGTGTATAGATTTGTTTTTAAACCAACAGACACTTTAACATATTATTCCATAACCTGCTTTATTCTTTCAGTAGCATTACAAATATATTTTCATGTCAACAATATACATTTATATAATCTGTATCAGTGTTTTAATGTCTGTACAATATGCTATTAATGCCTATACAAATTTAGCGAAAAATCCCTCACTGGACATCTAGTTTCTTTCCTTTCTAACTTCTGGCACTGAAACAGTGTTGGGGTGAATATTTGACGACTATAATGTCTATAACCTTCTGATTGTTTTTGAGTACAATGCTCGGATACAGGTTATCAAAATATATCTGTTACCTGAATGACTGAATGGATGAATGCATTAATAAGTGAGGATTTCAAAAATACCAACTTAAGCATGTCTAGTTGACAATCTGATTAGTCACTCAAGTTACCTCATAAACTGTTATGCTTTCTCCCTTTGAATTATGATAAAAAGAAAACATAGTAACTGTTAAATGACTTTCATCCCTGGATCCTTCCTTAACATGTATGATTTTGTGGGACTATCAATAATACTTTGTTTAAAATAATACACGCAACTGATACTCTGATAGTGTAGAAAAATTACTGTTTTTAAAAACATCATAATTTTCAATTTTTTTCCTGCATAGAGTATCTAAAGTTATATGCAAAAAATATTTTTCAGCATATTTCACAGATCCCATACTCTAAAGTTTTCCAAATTTGATTTAATCAGCATCTACTGAACATTTATGCCTACCATTATGCTAGTGACTATGGGGAATACTAAAAAGTTTGCTATAGCCGAAATTATACAATCCTACATGACCATCAGTATTTTATTTGGTGCCCTCCACAAACACCCGATTTCTTCTCCTTTATGAGAAAAGTCTATGTAGTTCATTCTCCAGTTAAGATAAATGCATGTGATATATACACAGTTGGAAGGAAGACAGAACTTCTCACCAAAGGAAGATGTAATAACAATTCCACTCATATTCTCAGCACAGTATCCTGCTTGTTTAACAAACACCTTGGAAACTAGCCAATTTTCAGGAATTCTCATCTTGGGATAGTAGCCAGTTATTCACAATAAAACCAGAACAAGAGGCCAGATGTGAAACATATAAGAATAACAATTAGTTTTCTTTTGATTGCTTTATCATGATAGTTGGGCAAATAATTTATATTTTATATTTTAAATTATAAATTATTTCATAGGCTGACAAAATTTACAAACATTCATCTGAATTTAAATATTACATACCTTCTGGGGTACCTGGATGGCTCAGTCAGTTAAGTGACTTCAGCTCAGGTCATGGTCTCGCAGCTCTTGAATTTGAGCCCCACAGAATCTGAGCTTTCTGCTGTCAGCATGGAGCCCACTTGGGATCCTCTGTCCTGTCTCTCTCCCTGCCCCTCCCCCTCTCAGGCTCTCACACGATCTCTCTCTCTCTCTCTCTCTCTCTCTCTCAGAAATAAACATTAAAAAAAATATATACCTTCTATGCACAAAATTATAGACCAAGTGACACAGGCTAACTCCATATTTGGCTACATCTAGTAGTAAATCTTATTCAACCTATAGAATCTCATAGATTCTCACTGAGTACACACACTCTCACAAGGAAGGGACTCTATTTAGGCCATGAGAGGCTACTGGGTAAATAATACCATCCCAGACTTGAATTATTCAGTGACAGTTTCTATATATTACTTCTTTATCAACCTTAAGTATATTTATTTTCCTGAAAAAGAAGGTAAAGCATAAACACTGGTTTCAAACATCTGCTTGTCCTGATTCTAACAAAACTTGTCCCATGATTAGGAGCCAAATATTTTGAGCAATCTCTTGTTTGTCCTCTGTAAATAACACAGTAAAATTGCTAAATGTAATTGGAAAAATAAGAGTAGTCAACAACGCAAACAAGCCAAAACTCTATTACAAGCGAGTTTTGCGTATTATTCTTTTTGTTTTTCTATTGTTCATATGGTTTTACTAGAGTTGAATAAAATTCTGAAACGCTGCTTTCTATATTCTGTAGAAGAGTTTTGATCTTTACTTTTCATCTTCTGAACAAGTGACAAATTTTAACTGATTAGGAATTGTGGTGGTAATTATGATGGTAATGAACATCATTGTAAGATGCTAATCATTTAATAAAACCAACTTATATTATGAAGCAAAGTTAGAAGATGGGAGTAAATAAACGCATGTAAGAAAGTAGGGTTTTTTAATTCAATCAAGAAGATCTGTAGATGGTAATATACTATGTTAAATATCAAAATAATAGTGCACAATAAAATCGCTACATGCGAAAGTACCAATTACTAAAACTATCCCCTAAAGCATTTCCCTGCATTTGCTACATATGTATGTATTTTAACACAGACCATATTTTCTGCACATTTTTTCCTACAGGTCTGTATTCACAAAGATTGCCTGTGGTAGAAGAACTTCTATATAAATCTCAATGTATCCTGCTCTCCTATTTAACAAATTTCCCTAAATACTTGTTATTTCTTCTAGTACAGAGACCTGGCATGGCATTAAAATGCAATGTATGCAGCACCAACTTATATTTCAAACAGTGATTACAGAAATATTTTATGTGACCATCTAATGTGAAGTCTAAACCATTCTCTAGAGGCAGGGAACACCAGACTGGCAAACCAGATTCTGAAATGTTTATTTCCCTATATTATAAGAAACCTGCCCAATTTATTCATTGTGGAAGTCTCTTTAGTCATGTGTATTATTTGTTAATAGTGTTTTTTTATGGTTTATATTTTTGTCATTTATCCATTGACCATGACCCGATTCAAATTCCTAACCAAATTCCAACCGAAGGAACAGTGTTCAAAATAAATCCTCTGAGTTGCAAAGAATGCCTTTGCCAGCTTTTGGCTCAGAAATTAGAAAAGGAAACAACACTCACAAAAAAGGGATTCTAGAGTTGAGTATGGATTTTCTCCTAGCAACAGGCATTTTTTAAGTCCAGAGCTCAATAAATATTTAGACAAAGGATGAGTGTGTGTGTGTGTGTGTGTGTGTGTGTGTGTGTGTGTGTATGTGTGTGCGTGTGTGGTGATCTACAGACATAAAGAGAGAGTTAAAGATTATTAACAATGGTTCAGTGGTATTAATAGGAATAAATTCAGATATATTTCTTAAATTTTTTTAACGTTTATTTATTTTTGAGACAGAAAGACAGAGCATGAACAGGAGAGGGGCAGAGAGAGAGGGAGACACAGAATCTGAAGCAGGCTATAGGCTCTGAGCTCAAGGACCACAAGATCATGACCTGAACCGAAGTCAGATGCTTAACCAACTGAGCCACCAGGGGCTCCTCAGATATATTTTTTAAAGGAAAGAGAATAACAGGGGCCATGAAAATAATTGACATAGAGTCTTTAAATCCTAGAATCTCAAAGGACATTAAAGCATCCATCACTCATCGTGACAATTTATAGAATCAACTCCAATTTCATCCTGGATGAAGGAGTAAACTACAAACAAACAAACAAACAAACAAACAAACAAACAAACAAGGAGGGCCTGGGTGGCTCAGTCAGTCAGTTAAGCGTCTGACCTCACCTCAGGTCATGATCTTGTGGTTCGTGGGTTCGCGCCCCGCATGGGGCTCTGTGCTGACAGCTCAGAGCCAGAGCCTGCTTCAGATTCTGTGTCTCCCGCTCTCTCTCTGCCTCTCCCCTGCTGTCTCTGTCTCTGTCTCTCTCTCTCAATAATAAGTAAACATTAAAAAAAGAAACAAACAAAAGCCTTGAAATAAGTATCAAACAGGCAAAAAAGCTATGTAAAAAACAAAATCGTATAGATTTTTCCCGAAATTTAACCTGCCAACTTCCAAGTTGATAGTTCAACTGTGTTTTCTAACAATGATTAGCCTAAGACCGCTTCTTTAGAGTGATTTTTTTTCAATTGCAACAAACAAACAAACAACCTGAAGGACAAATCAAATCTATTTATAAGGCTCTAAGAATAAATTACTTTAGACAACTCTGCTACCATTAGTTTTATTAATGAAAAGCCTATTTTAAAGAAGCAAGTCATACGCTGAAACCATTCTGTTTTTTCAATTCATCAATAGTTGATTTGGACTTCACTGGATACCTGCTCTGAATATAAGCTAAGAATGATTCTAACCTGTCATCAAAAAGGCTGTGATATTGCTAATATCAACACAGCGTATTACATTTTAGAAAGTGCTTCATCAATAAGAGTCAATGAGTAATTATCAAAATTTACCTGAACCTCACCTTTCCAGAAACAAGTAGGAGCATTCTAAACCCAAAGGCATCAATGATGGGTCATTCAGCATCGCATCTAATTTTTCCCTTTCACACTCAAACTTATAAAACTTGCTTTTTGACTAGAATGATGTTGAAACTAGAAAAATATAAACATAAATCTGTCAATATTTTTAATATTAACTTAATTTTAATATGCACATATTATTGAACCACCTAGCACTAAAATGATTCAAATCCAAAATTCTCTTCATACTTTCCCATTTTGCCTAATGAATTTACTCTTTCATGGTTTGTAAACACATAATTTCCTGAAGCTTTCTGAGAGTTATCAACTGTTTGTATTCTTCTCTAATTTATTCACTTATTTTTTTCACTCATTCTTTCTCCTTTAACAACAGAGATCTGTTGGTAGAGAGTTTTATATGTAAGTTTTTATATTCACTAAATTAGGAAAGTCAGCTTTCCTAATCAAAATTCACTCCAAATTTGTTAGATTAGAAGTTCACATTCCCAAATCATGGAACATTTCCTGATTATTAGTCCAGAATTAGTATGATACCTCGGCTTCTGCCTTTGGCCACTTAATTAAGTCCAATTAAATGTCCATAAATTAATGCCTCTAAGATTTCCTCCCCAAAGAGAGAGGATGGAAGCTACTTTTATATTGAGGGATGTGAGAAATACATATCACTTTCTCCTAGATAGAAACTTCTTTCTTTTTCCAGGGCCACTATGGGGTGCTTCTTGAACTCAGAGAGTTTCTTTCCTGTTCCAAGGAACATTTGAATCAGTATTTTCTGTGGGTGTTTGATAAAAAGTAACATCCCCAAGGACACTTGTGGCACCCAGTGGCTTGTCTTAGTCTGAGAAGCTATTGGTATTTGTATTTCCTCATGTTCTGGGGACTTCCTGAGAGGACAATTAACAAATTATTAGTATCTGTAGATCCTCTTACAGAAAGGCTCCACATTTATTTACCTATATATAAAATTCAGGCACTTTCCCTTATCACAGATATAGCTATGAAAATTCCAAAACGTGGGAAATGTAAGTAAAATACATACAATAAGAATCTGTCCATTTTAATGGAATGCACTGTCTCCTTTAAATCTGCTAGAAAGGATCTTGTCCATGAAAACAAATTTTATGATGAGATACCTGGGTGGCTCAGTCTGTTTAGCATATGACTCTTGATTTCTGCTCCAGTCATGATCACACAGTTGTGAGATGAAATCCTGTGTCAGGTTCTGTTCTGAGCATGGAACCTGCTTGGGATTCTCTCGCTCCCTCTCTCTTTGCCTCTCCCCCCACCCGATAAAAATGAACAAACTTAAAAAAAAAAAACAAATTTTATGATGACTTCCATGCTCCCTTTTATTTAATATGCAAATACCTTAATGACAATGGATATATCTCTTCTACATAAAACTCCCTATATAGTTCAGTGGACTGACATTATCTAGTTACTAACAAAGCTGGAGCAAAGACTGAAAATCTGTTTATTTAAAGAACTATTTCCAAAATCCAACTCTGAAGATCAGGATGGAAACATAAAACCATAAAGAAATTCTGAATGTTCTTTTTAAAAACTATAGTTAGAAATAAATTATAAATTGGGAAAAGATAATCAGCATTTACAGACTGCTGATAGGTGAAACTATTCACCAGTTTTATAATGACAGTTCATCTTAATACATCTGGAAAACATAAAATGAGCTATATTCATTATGAAGAGGATTTTGATTCCAATGACAGATGTGCAGAAACATAGACATGGCTACCATTCAGGAATAAACAAAGTTTTATGGAACCACTGTCCTGACCTTCACCACATCCAAAGATTCTTCTTTTCCAACTGACCTGTTAACATATAGAGATTATTGAAAATCCCTAAGAAGGATTAATAGATTAGTAGATCCCCAGTAGGAAAAGGTCACTAGAAAAGTGCAAAAAGAACCATAGTTGAGGGTCTTCTCTATTATCCTGTCTAGAACTGATTTTGTATGACATTACAGCTAAGAATGAGTCTTAAATGTTTAAAGACTAATAATAAAACAAAACAAAGAAGGATATGTAACATAGAATGTATACGGCCAAAAATGCCTACACTATTCATTATCTGACTCTTCATAGAAAAAAAAGTGCCAATTCTTACTCTATAGTACATACATTTGCCTATTTGCTTACTATATAAAAAGTCTTAGATTCCTAGAAGAAACTCATATAGAGAAACAATCTTGATTTTTCCTGCTGAGTCATAGGCTGAAGGCTCTGAGAGAAGAAACAATGGCTATTTCTAAAATATATATTTTTTAAATTCCCACCAAATGTGAATGTATGTGTTAGAAGTTAAAAGTAAATTGGCCTGTATCTTTAATATTGATAAAGGCAACACACAGTGCTCTTATTTTAGCCAAAATGTACTTTGGCACAGGGACATTTCTTTAGTGAATATCAACAAATCAACTGAATAGCATTAAGAGGTTTAAAAAGATAGGGGCACCTGGGTGGCTTGGTTTATTAAGCTTGTGACTCCTGATTTTCGCTCAGGTCATTATCTCATGATGGTTTGTGAGATCAAGACCCGCATAGGGCTCTGCACTGTCAGATACGCTTGGGATTCTCCCTCTCCCTCCTTCTCTTTCTCTACTCTCTGCTTCTCTCAAAATAAATAAATAAACATTTTTTGAAAAGAGTATTTAAAAAGATAAACAGCTTAAGGAATAATGAGCTTATATTGTATCCAAGATTTAATTTATCTCAATAAAATCCATTCCCTTTGTAAATACTTTATAGATTTAAGAATTTCTTAGTTATATAATATTGTTATATTATAATATTAATGTATTATAGATGTTATACATAATATGTGTATATTATATATATAGAGAGAGAATTATGTTAATTATCATATACAACTTGGTTGTATAAAGTTACCAGGAGATCGGACTGAGATTGCAGATTTAACAACTATTTTCTTTTCTGCTCCAGATTCATGAAATGACAGAAAATATGCTTTTAAAAGATCCAGAAGACTACCAGACAATAAAAGACAGTGGCAGTGTAGATGACAGATTTTGAGGGCTACCTTAAAAATAGAAAACAGAACAAAAATGAGTTAAGTAAATCCAGAGATTACCATAGACTAACATACGCATGGTACAAAACACTACAGAACTGGGAGTGAAGGAAGCTCCGACCAGGAAGTGCATTGCAGGCACCTCAGCCAGGAGCTCCTCTACTCTTCCTGACTTGTGCTGTGGAAGAAAGAGCACTGCACAGCAATGAATTTTCTTCTGGGCAAAGCAGTAAATGTCTTCACTGAAGACGTGCATGTAGGGCTACTGGCTACTCGTCGTAAAGACAAGCTACTGCTACACCTGGTCCTGCAACAACAACAACAACAACAACAGCAACAACTCCTTTTCCTCCTCCTCCTCTTCCTCCTCCTCTTCCTCCTCCACAACCACGGTTTTTTACCATCATCACTGTCATCAACATCATCATCCACAATATTTATTGAGCTTACCACATTTCAGGTACTGTACTAAGCAACTGTATGTGTATCCTCTTCTTAAATCCTTAACTCCATCAGGTAGATATGATGATTAGCTCTATATGATAAATGAAAAAAAACTGAAACAGGAAGGGGTTACATAACTTTCCCATGGATACAGGTATTAAGTTGTGAGCCTGAGTTCAAACCCAGGTCTGTCTGGCTACAAGACCCAGTTACTTAACCAGTAGAGCTTACTGTTTTTCTAAATACTACACACATAGACTATTAGTATCACCAACATCCACAACAGGCATTTTCAATCACAAGGTTAAGCAGAAAACTAAACATCACTAGACATTTGAAGAATATCGACATTATAAAAGGAAGGTACCAATCTCATCAAAAGAAGAATTCACACTGGAGAAAGTAGAAGATATAAAAACAAATATAAGTAATAAATATAAGTATAAATTTGAAGAAACTAAAGAAATCTTTCTGAGAATTCAAAAAGTAGAAATCTTAGCAAATAAGTATAAGACTTTTGAAAAAAAAAAACTCTATAGTAATAAACTGTATACAGCTACAACTCAAATTACTAAACTGGAAGACTGAGCTGAAGAGTACTTCCAGAAAACAATACAAAATATCAAAGAGGTGGAATGAATAAGTGGAGAAAATTTTAACAGACATGGAGATTACTTAAGCAAGTTCTCAAATCTAATTAAGTTTCCAGGTAGAATAGACAGAATAGATGCAGCAAAATAAAACTCCCCAAACTGAGGACACACATTTGATTTAGAAGTTCACTAAATGATGGCAAACATAAAAAAATGCTCATACTTAGATATGTTGATAAAATTTGAGAACATTTATGAAGAATAGAAGAATATGCTTTTATTTTGAAGCTTTCTGATAAAAATCCAAAAAGCTTCCAGGGGAAAGGAATAACAATTACCCGTGTCAGAAGGAAAAATAATACTGGTATCAGACTTCTCATTTTCAGCCCTGGCTACCAGAAAACTATGGAGAGATGGTCTGAAACATCTGATTTTGAATCTAGAATCTTGTACCCAGGAAATCCAACATTAAGGCAGAACTCAAAATATATATATTTTTTACATCTGCAAGCATTTAGAAGTTTTAATATCAAACCCACTCTGAAAGAATTCATTGAGGTTGTGCTCCAGTAATAAAAAAAAATTCAAGGAAGAGGAAAACAGTGGGTACCAGGTAACAGTGCAAGAAAAAAAAAAGGACTTAAATGTAAAAAAGGCAAAAAGAAAATTTTAGTAGAAAATACTGAAGAATTGGAATACGGGAAGCTGTGCCAAGCAAGAGATACAATTCAAATCCATAAAGACAAATATTGAAGTATTTCTCTATATCTGAATTCATATTTCTAAAGTAAGAAAAGACAACACAAAGCTTAAAAAGCCAGTGTGAACCCTGAGAAATATATATGGTCCCAATATAATGTTCAAATATCGGTATCCAAAATATATAAAATATGTTAGAACTTCAAAAGAAAAATTAGCAAAGATATAAAAAAAATTATATGGGACAAAAGTTAAGTAGAAATGGCCAATATAAATGTAAAAAGATGTCTACCTCACCAGTGAGCAGAGAAATAGAAATTAAAACAGCAGCACACTTTTCTCTTCATCAGATTGAGACAAGCAAAATATGACAATACTCTGTCTTGGTGAGGCGCTTTAAACAAAACCTTTGAATACTGTTAATGCCATGATAAATTGGGAGAATCTCTCCCAGAGTAATCTGGTAGTTGTTAGCTCTTAGCAACTTCATTCTTTCAAATCTATCACAATTTTTATTCACATATGAAAAAATATGCATCCATATGTGAGTGAAATGTGGACAAAGTTCTTCATATGATGATTACTATCATATAAACAATTTACTAGCAAATATTCAGAATTTCCTATTGAAGTTAATACATTCATCAGCATAAAAACTATTAAAAAATTGCACCCCACAAATCTATGTCGCTTTTAATGTCCTCATTTTCTCATTCCAAATATCATTTCCCCTATACATGGACTCAATTTCAGGTTAATATATTACTTGTGAAATGCATGTTCTTTTGCCCGCGTTGTCAAGTAGAATTTGTGGTAACATTTTGAGCAATCAATGCTTTCAGAAGATCCTGTTAAAACTTAGAACAAAATAATGAACAAATGGATTATCCCATTTGAGCCTATCATATGTATATTTTACGAAACGAGCATCTTAACTAGGGAAAGACCCCAAAGTCCAGGCTTCGTGACCACTGAAGTATCTTTCTACTCTACATTCAATTTGTATGAATACACTTAAGGCAGCTTCTAAGAGAGGGTGCATATGTCCTGAGTTATTTTGGAACATCTGCTGTTGGCTTTGTTGGAAGAGATTGTCAATGAATCAATAATAATTTAGAATCTGGGCATTTCTTTGGGGATTAATGGCTAGCTAAGTAGAGTTATTCAAGCCAAACACCATTAAACCCAACTGGTCCCTGTCCAGTTTGTGGTAGCTGCAGAAAAGGAGCACTACAAAACACAGACTTACTTTTTTAGACTTCACTCCAATGCTTCCTTAGCAAGTATCCTTTGTAAACAATCAAAAATGATTGATTTTAGAGGCCAAGATCTCAATATTCTATTCAATTCAGACAATCCATAAGTCTAAATCTGGATACCTACTACTGAAATCTTCATATATTACTCAAGTCTATCCAGGGAATTGAGATATTCTGATGCAACAGTGAAGGATATGGATTCTTACAGGATATGGATTCTTCTGTAAGAGTCAGTCATATCTCCGATATCCAGCTGATAGATATAAGCTGCATGAGTACCATCTATTTCATACATGTAACTTGCAACATTGATGAATATTCCAGCAGCATACCTAAATCAGCCTAATTCCTCATTCCTCTCTTTTCTATGGCATTCGTTCCCATTTAATAACTCATCTTGTAAAGCACCCAGATTGAAAGAATACAGATTTCTTTTGACAGAAACTATTTGTATGTACTTTTTCCTCAAAGAAACATTTTATGAAATGAACAATATGGTTTCATGGCTTTCATTACTGTGACAAAGTGGACCACTAAAAATGCCAAGTCAAAAAGTTCTCACCAAGAAGATTCTTTAGAAAATGAGTGTCCTGATACACTAGCTTCAGACCAAACCGAGAGAGAAGTTGAACAGCAACTCCATATCCCCTCCCCTGTTTAATTCTGTATTACTCATATGGTCTACAAACCAATACAGCCATGGAGTGTATTGAGATACAATTCACTGAGATAACTGATAATTCACTGAAATAGCAGAGTATTTTTCCAAAAAGCTCCATACAGGGAATCAGAGCTCAAGCTTTACTAGCAGCTATACCTGATTTGCAAATGCTTTTGCTCCCATTCATCAGCTGTGTGAGCTTGCCTAAATTACGTATCCTGCCCAAAACATGTTTTCCCTTCTGCAAAATGGTAACAACAAGAGTATCCACTCCACTAGGTTGTTGTGAGGATTAAATTAGACTATCCATACAAATTCTCACCACAGTGGCTGGTAAACAGTAAGCACTCATCACACACAGATTATTTTCATTAATATTTCTGTTGCCCCAATTTCCTATCTTTCCCTTTTTATAATACCCTCCTTCCTTGTCTCTTAATTTCTTTATCTTATTTTTTCACCTTTTCTTCCCTTTCTATTCACTGATTTTTCTTTTTCTCAAAACTCAGGAACTCAGGTCCTGACAGAATTCTTTTTTTTTTACTTCGGTGTTTTTAAGATATTGTAAAATTATGCGATTTTTTCCTAATTGGAGGGATGGTCAGAAAGAATTAAGCATCTTAGAAACAGAATATTTTGAAATATGTTAAGTTTTATTTGTAATGTCCTCAACTCTACTTACAAACACTTTTTAAATCTAGTTTCAAAAAATATGCATAGGGGCACCAGGATGGCTCACTTGGTTGAGTATCCAACTCTTACTTCCTTTCAGATCATGATCTCACGAATGTGGGATCAAGACCCATGTCAGGCTTTGTGCTGGGCGTGGAGCCTGCTTAAGATTCTCTCTCTGCCTCTCTCCCTCTCTCTCTCCCTCTCTCTCTGGAGAGGAACATTTTATTTATTTATTTATTTTTCAATATATGAAATTTATTGTCAAATTGGTTTCCATACAACACCCAGTGCTCATCCCAAAAGGTGCCCTCCTCAAACCCCATCACCCACCCTCCCCTCCCTCCCACCCCCCATCAACCCTCAGTTTGTTCTCAGTTTTTAAGAGTCTCTTATGCTTTGGCTCTCTCCCACTCTAACCTCTTTTTTTTTTTTTTCCTTCCCCTCCCCCATGGGTTTCTGTTAAGTTTCTCAGGATCCACATAAGAGTGAAAACATATGGTATCTGTCTTTCTCTGTATGGCTTATTTCACTTAGCATCACACTCTCCAGTTCCATCCACGTTGCTACAAAGGGCCATATTTCGTTCTTTCTCATTGCCCTGTAGTACTCCATTGTGTATATAAACCACAATTTCTTTATCCATTCATCAGTTGATGGACATTTAGGCTCTTTCCATAATTTGGCTATTGTTGAGAGTGCTGCTATAAACATTGGGGTACAAGTGCCCCTATGCATCAGTACTCCTGTATCCCTTGGGTAAATTCCTAGCAGTGCTATTACTGGGTCATAGGATAGGTCTATTTTTAATTTTCTGAGGAACCTCCACACTGTTTTCCAAAGTGGCTGCGCCAATTTGCATTCCCACCAACAGTGCAAGAGGGTTTGGAGAGGAACATTTTAAATGCTCTTTTGAATTATTTGGCCCTTGCCTTCTGAAGGAAGAATACTTAATGGAAACATTGTTCTGCCACGTACTGAGGGGAATCTGCAGGGCTTAACGTTTTTTTTTATTCTGTCATCAAGTAGAGACACAGACTTCGACTTCTCTTATCTCTCCTCTCCATTCTTAATAATTTTCCAATTTACATTTGGACCCACATTCTTCTAGGATCCTATTTAAAATGTGATTTCTGCTCTCGCAACTCAATAAGCCAACTTCCATTTTCTCTCACCAGTGCTTTCCCAGATCACATTCTCACATGCGGCCCAAGATGCTGAGAGTGTCATAAAGAACAAGCTTTCCCAGGCTGACACCTCAACATTTCTCAAACCCTCAACTTCTTCTCTGGGATATGTATAAATGGAGATAGCAGAGAATAGTAGTAGGCAAATATGCACTTTGGGGAATCCAAAAGAACTGGGTCTGTGTTCTGGATCTATCATTCATGTATTTATTTACTCTTTCCTTCATACATTCATTCAGCAAAATATTCTTGACCATCTGCTGTGTGTACCATATTAGAACCTGGAAATACATTAGTGAATGAAACAGACTTAGCTTTTTCTCTCAAAGAAAAAGCAGGTTGTTTGTTGTCCCCAGTAAGCTCGAAGCTTTTCTGCTTCATTTTTCTACTCTGAAGTGGGGAAATAAATCCTTAGGTCACACACTTACTGAATATAAGAAGTAAGACATACGAAGACATACACAAATATCTGTAATTTTTAAACAGGGAGGGGAATGTGATACTCCTTTTGAACATCGCTCTTCCACTTTCTGCAAAAAGTACCTCATAAATAAGTTATGCCTAAGGGTGAAAAGAAAAATCCAGCTGTAGCATCTCACTGACATAGGCGCTTGTGAGAATGGAGAGTTGACTGTGTAATACGAAGCCAGGCAAACAGACTTTCTGCTGTGTGTTCTTGCTAATCCATTCAAAACTATGATATTATTACAATAGCTTCTTAATAAACTGTCAGCAGAACACGTTGCCTTTCAAAATATCTTCACTCCTGTACTAATGCTTTGCCTTTTCTTTCTAGTTCTCATTCATTCTTGCATCTCCTCTCTACATGTCAATGAGAAAGGAGAAAGACTCGGAAAACAGGACTAAAAAATAGTTTGGCATTAACTATGTACTAAATTTCCAAAAAACAGATTCTCTGATGTCTTAGGAATGGACTCAAGGGGATAAAAATAGCTTTGACAATACAAAATATTAAAAGACACCAATACAAGCTTTTTATTGTTAATTTCATTCTTGTAACTTCAGTTTCAATAAAGGATTCTATTTGAAATGCTTCCCCATCTGGTGGCTGCTCTGGAATTTCTGCCACTACTTTCCAGACATTTTATCTACTTTTACTTATATCATAAATGGCTAAAAAGGAAAAGTCTGTATCAAGAGTGTGAATGTATGAATCTTTCAGCCTAAAAGCCTAAGACTTAGGCCAAAAGAAGGTGGGATAATACTTTAGAACCTAACTTGTTTTCTCTCAGTCTTTGTGAGGAACTGTCACCAAATCAATTGAGGGAGAGAGAGAGAGGGAAAGAGAAAGAGAAAATGAATAAATTTGACTGCTATTTCTATTGACAAAGTTCTCAACAAGATGTCAGCTTTTATTCTATATACTTATAACCAGAAACTGCTCAATATCAGAACCCAATACTTCAACCAAATAATGACCAATGACTACCCAACGACCTCCAATAAGAAGGCACCCAGGGTGGATGCAAAACATCAATACTACTGTTTTGTTTCATATTATACACACACATTCCCCAAATACTAGCTAACATAACTAGTGCTAATGAGTTTGAGAGCTAAAATCACATGTGATTTGTTTTATTCCCCGACCAACTAGTAAATTAGATATAAACACTATCTGCATTTTACAGAAAACTGAGGCTTATAGAACTCAAATAACCTTGTGCAAGGTCATACAGATAGCCAGCGATAGAAAGGATTTAAATGTAAACACTCCTCAAAGATTTCTTTAGCTATACACAATAGGACGTTAAACGGCCAACTCCATCTTTCCCTAGCACACAGTAGGCGTACAATAGAAACAACACCTAGCACATCAGTGAATCTGAGGGCCCCAAAATAGGCTTAGTGCTCATAAAAGGCACAGCTCACTGGAGCCAAAATGCTACCTACTATAAAAATAAGCTGTCGGCTAGACCTGAAAGAAATCAAGGAGGCCCCCAGAGGATTAAGGGGGAAGATATAATGAAAATCACGAAGCTGGTTTAATGAGAAAGAAATTCAATATACTTCGCTTCTCCTTCAATCTCTTTGTGTTTGGTGTGCTCATCTAGGAACGACTCAGTCTCCTTCTTATTCTTTCTTACTATTGCTTTTCTTTTTCACATAGCCTAGAAACTATTCATGTTTCTTTAGAAGCACGGGGCCAGAATAGTTTCTGGGGATGATTTTAAAATGGATGGACTATTAGAAAAGACAGATGGATCAACATCACATATGGGTTAATTGCAAATAAATATCTTTGGAAGTTTTTTCCAAGGCTATAGGTACAGCAGTACAAAACAGAATTTACGAAGTACGTGATTGTACAGAATAACTGATTTTTTTAATGACCAAAAGCTACATAAATGAAGCCCTTTCTAATGACCTCTAAAATAACACATACAAGAAACTCCAAAACAGAGGATATAAAAGGAGCAGGGAGAAAAATAAAAGGCATTAATAGGAAAGTATCTGAAATATCCATATACTAGAAATTAGCACATTTAATAAGGAAAGGTAAATGACAGTTATGGGAGAAAATAGTTACATATTAATTGTTCAAAAGGAAAACTAATCTCAAGGTAATTAGATTGGAAGAACATAAAGAAAGATGTCCTAATTCTTTCATCTCACTAAATGACAATGGAAGCCCACATAACATACACCATATGCGCATTTAGATGATGAATCTAGGGCTCTTCCCACCACACTACACTACCTCCAAGATTTTTATCACATACAAAATGCAGTACTAACTTGCTTCCTTATGTTTTACTTTTTGCTCCCTCTGATCCTTAGATTTGTTCTTTTATATTTTCATTACCTCAGTCCTCAAACCTTCCCTTTATTAGTCGGTGGCTGAATCTTTGTTTCAATCTAACTTTATTAATCTAGGTTTAATTAGATTAATAGATTAATCTATTAATCAAGGCTTACTTCTCCAATTTATCACTACTCTTTTGATTTCTCAGACCATCATCCAAATTCTTTGCCATCTTCACCACAAAAGTTGCCTGCACGCTTACAGTTCATGATAAAATGTGCTTCATTCCTGTAAAATGCTATCGAGGTGGAATGCTAGGACAATTTTAGATCCCACATTTCAAAGACTGTTCCAAAGACCATGTTAGGATTCAAAGTAAGCTCCTCAATACACTATTTGCAAAGGATTCTTCACAACAATAATTTTATACAGAACATCCTTCTCTGGTCTATCCAAGCCATCCACTGGCATGAGGAAAGCCACCCACTATCAGGCTGAAAAGGGAAACCCCAAGCACCTCACACATGTTTGTTATTTAACTGGTGCATATTTTAACCTTCAACACCTCTCTATATTCCTATACTCACTATTCTAACTCATCTTTCCAGAACACCCATTTGGATTCCCAGAATCAAACAAAACAAAATCTAACAAGCAAGATTCAGGTTTTGTTTACCATGTTCTTTGTGCTAGACACA
Organism: Leopardus geoffroyi; assembly: GCF_018350155.1. NCBI lineage: Eukaryota > Metazoa > Chordata > Mammalia > Carnivora > Felidae > Leopardus > Leopardus geoffroyi. The sequence goes on from NC_059336.1 coordinate 70,113,379, forward strand.
GTTAGAAGCATTCCACATTCATCATTTACTTGTTTCAAGATAGGAACTGTGACTGTCTCCCTGCCCAGGTGAGAGGAGTGATAACCTGATGGCTGTCATAGAATTGGATCCTGGCATTTCGGATCTGTACTCTTACAGACTAAGTTTCACTAATAAACATGTCCACAAACACACATGCATTTAATCAACTACACTGAAGCTAAATGTCAGCTGTATTTTACCTCTGTTCTTTAAAGAATGCACTCATCATAAGAAAAAACTTTACACTTAAATATAGAGAAAACATACACTCAGGTTCTCAACTGTACTTGATCTCTAGTCAAAAGCATTCAGGTTTGCACAGATCCCCACATTTTCAGAGTTTATCAAGATTTTCTTATACAGGGAAAAGGAACAGCCAGAGAGGCAAAGCAGAAAGTGTAAGTCAAAGACTTAAGCTTGCATCTATTCTGTGACAAACTTCATTATATTCGGAGAACTAATTTTTAAATTGTCTCTTCCATAGCAATATTTCTAATTTAGATGCAGTTCACTGCTGGAAAATGCATTAGGTGAGTGTCATGCATCCAGAAAATGTTCAATAAATATCAACATATAATTACCAACATTAGATAACATAAATTACACATGTAATATACACATCTGAGTTTTTAAAAAGCGTAAATTTAAAATAGGGTTTTAGATTACATACAAGAACACCAATTGCAAAATTAACTCTATGAAAGCTACAGCAAGCACAGGATGCAAAAAACCTGCACCTTACTTGGTTACTAAATATGAACAGTGATGCAGTTATATTGGGTTTTTTATTCTTTTCTTCAAAATTCCTTCTCAATACAATTTTCAGTTTTAAATATTAAAGTCACTCAAGCTTGAAGAAAAGTATTTGCACTCAGTTCAAGATAACTATAGAGTAATAATCTCGAATACAGATAATCATGGGAAAAGAAATACATCGATGGAAGCATATACTGAGGCCTCATCTATCAATTTGTCACTTATTATCAATTTGGGGGACAGCTACATTGCTTTAAGGGCTGATAAAAGGGTCTAAGTAGGGAAATAATGAATTGTCAAGAGGAAAAGGATCACAGAGATCATTTGGTCCCACCTTCTAGTTTTCCAGATGAGAACACTGAGACACAGAGAGGAATAATTACTACCCCAATGTCACAACATGAATTAGTGGCAGAGAAAAGTTAACAGTTCAGAGGGGTCTACATCTGAGAAGACTACATTTGAAAATGGGAGAATCTTGGAAGGGGTCACTAGATTTTAAATAAATTCTGCATCCCATCTAGTAGTTTATCTTTCAGTCCAGAATAAATGCATCTGCAGACATGTCCTGACTTTATATAGAGTAGGCCAGCTCAGAGATTCACAGCAATAATTCTTGTGTGACTAAGCAAAGGCCTCAGCTGCTATAAAGCCCTGCACGCTTTAATCTCCTTGCTGTCATCCTGGTCCAATTTCTCACTGTAGGAAGGGACCTTAGAGGTAATAACATTTAGTTTTCTAAAAAAAATTCAGATGATTTTAGTAGTTAAGTGTTTAAATAGGTTATGTTCTTCTAAGTCTATCCATTGCTAAATAAGGCTATTACAGAAGGGACTCTTGGGTACGTGGAAATATATACGACTTTGACAATAGTGAACAGGTTCTATAAGCAGATATCTTAGACATACTAAGGTCCCATAACTAAAATGAAGATAGGGAAGATAAAACAATCATTCTCTGGAAAGATGATACATGGGCACTCTGTGAAGGAAAATGGTGGTAACATTTTTTTTTAATCTGTATATTTATGGCACAATGCTACAACTGTGAATGTACTCTGCTTAAAGAATATTCACTTGAAGGAAACCATCATCTCACAACTTCTTCCAGGAAAGCCTAGATGGAAATCGGGGAACCAAGATGAGCTAAGAGAAGGTGGACTGAATGTAGGCCTCTTGCCTAACAAGCTGAATCATTTAAAGTAAGCACAAGACTAGTTCAAACCAGTTTAAATCTTGTATGCATGTATGTATTTATGTTTACATGTATATATGTATTTATTTTTCACATATTTAATTAGTGTCAAATATAGTAGTGATATTGGAAAACAGCCCTGGAATAAAAACCACAAAACTTAATTTCGCATCCCAGATATGCATTTACCTGGTTTCTGGCCTTCATCAAACCAATAGCTTCAGGATTCTAGAGCTAGAAAAATAAAATCTTAGCAATTGCTCAGGGCAAATTTCTAATTTCATAGATGTGCTGAAGACATGTACAAAAGCAAAGTTCTAGGTAACTAACTGGCTGAACTAAGACTCAGTGAGGAACCAGTCTAACCACCTTTGATATTATCTTCTAGTTAAAACCCACCTTTCACAGATTCCCTTGATATTTAAATTCTTCCCGTGATCAAGGCTTTAACAAACTCACAAAAGTAGAGAGTAAGCATCATGACTGGGCTAGTACAGAAGTGGAGTTTCTCCATCTCAGTTATAATTACCTATCTTGTAAGCTGCATTTAAGAGAAATGAATGATAAGTACTTTCTTTCTCCTTTTTTTGTGGATCAGGAAGCTTTAAAAGTTGCAACAAAACATGAAATATATCATTAAGTTTGTATATTGTGCATAGAAATTCATCACAATTTCTTTAAATACATTTTTAATAGGTTTTTTTTTCAGTTTGAGGAACAATTTTTTCTCCAGGGAAATATCTCCCAGTTTTTAATATATAAAGGGGAAACACTTTAATTTAGACAACCTGAGCAATATTTCTGAAGACCAACATATAATAAACATAATTTCTTAAATAAAACATGGATTGTTTACACACTTATATGGAGTTTTATTATGAAGTGCAATGGAGATTTTTGAATTTTTAGAAGACAGGAAATCAAAAGGGAGGACCAGAAGGAAATGTACTTTCTAGAAAGGCCAAGTCTAGCTTGGAAAATAGAAGCAGGGTTATCATCAATAGCAGCCAGAAAAAGACAGACCAAAAGCTGTTTATATTTACACGAAGGAATCTTTCCAATTCATGAAAATTTCCATACTACTTCATCCCTCATTAATCCTGCCCACTAACAATAATACAAACATTTCAAATCAGTCATTTTGTCCAAAAACCTCAGTAAGTTTATTAGACACAAACAATACTGATATGCAATAAATTGTTACTCACCAAAACACACGCACAGAGAAAACACTAAGGCCACATATATTTCAGCTGTGTTTACATGAATGTTCTCGTTCCAAAGTTAAGATCTCCAGGGCTAACCTGAATGCCACTTCAAGTAGGATGTTGATAGGCAGGAGCCATTTCTCCTGTAGCATCCAAGGAAAATCTTTCACATTCAAATTGCCTTTTACATTATTGGATATACTAAAAGGATTTGCGTTCGTTTATTCATGAATCATACTATTTTACTACTTCAGAGATGATGGATTGCATTCATCTCTTATCATGTTTGATTTTAATACATTTTCAAGAAGGAACTTTGGACACAACTTAGATAAACGCTATTAAGTATATGATTGCATGAGGTTGTGTATGTAATGTGTTTAGAATATGCTTGCCACATATTTAAATGCTCCATTAAAAAACAATTAATGTTATGATTAGAAAATAAATCTACAGTAAAGTGGTACTGATGACAGAAACATATTTTGATATCCTGTAGGAAAATTTCTGGTATTTCAAAGTATTTTACAAACTTTTGTACAACACATAAAGTTCCACAGTGGGAACTCCTTCAAAACGAGAACCTTCTTTCTCACAATACACTACCAATACAATATATATTTGTAAAATTAAGAAATAAATGAGTGAAATGCAGATAGCCAAGTGTTAGAAACTACAGTTCTTAGAATATATTTAGTGGTCAATAAGTGAATACAAAAAATGTGTCTGAATAAGTTGATGACAACAAGGGATTCCCAGAAAATTAAAACTAAAATTGACTAACATACCCATTATCTTGTTGAAAACATATTCTGCAAAAAAGGCTTACGGCAGTAGCTTAACTGTTGCAGCAAAATATGCTTCCAAATGCTTAAACCTGAAGAACACTAAACCATTTTGCCAGCATGACTGTAGGTAGATCCACTGGGATTACTCCTTTGTGCAATTTGCTAGCATAGGACCCAGAGTTGAAGAAGAAAGGCAAACACCACACGGCAATTCTTTAATCCGGGGTACCTTATCTTTTCTGGTCCACTATAATCATTCTCACTTATTAATTTATCTATTCAGTAAATATTTATCAAGTCCCTGTTATGTGGCATGCTCAGTGGACAGATATGGCCCTGACCTTCTCTGAGCTTAGTCTGGAATAAAAGGTCACTGGGAGTGAGGATGTTTGCATGGGGCTGGAGGACCACAGCCCAGTAAGAGGGAAAAGAATCAGTGCTTACTGCACATCTCCTATGTGGCAAGCACAGCACTCAGCACTCCTTCCCCAGAGTCCCTCCTTTCAGGAAATGGCCCCTCCAGTCATCCAGATACTCTGGTCAATCATTTTGGAGTCATCTCTGATTACATACTTTCACTCCCACCCTACTGTACAAACCATCAACAAATTCTGTCCACTCTGCTTTCAAAGTATGTACTAACACGGACCAATTCTTCCCACCTTCTCCACTACCACTCCAGTCCATCATCACATCTGGCCAATATGATGGTTTCTCTACTTCCTCTCTTAAGCCCCTACAATTGTTCTCTCTGGAATGGATGGAACAGAAATAATGCCATCCCCCTTTTCAAATACTTCAATGGTGTCTTGTTGGATTTAGAATTAAAATTTAAGTTCATGTCCTGGTCTGTCAAATCCAAAGTAATCTGGCTCCCGGTTACCATGCCAATCTCTCTCTCAATCTCTGCTGTGCTCACTTTGTTCAAACACTCTGGCTTCCATGTTCTCCCCGAGCATTCAAGCACATTCCCACCTCATACCTGCTGCATGTGCAATACAGCATTTTACTTTAGAACTGCATGCTTCTTTCTTGTGTTTACTTGGGTGTCGCTTTCTCAGAGGGTCTGACATGATCATCCTACCTAAAATCAAAATGCCCCTTAACCATTCTCTATGCACTTGCTGTTTAATTTTCTTGATAACACTTGTTGTTTTCTGACATCAGAATACATTATGTAATAACCCTATTGATTTATTTCTTTATCACCTGCCTTACCATCTGAACACATCTGTAAGAGCAGGGCTTTGTTTTCATATGGCTCAGTGTCTACAATAATATACAGTACATAGCAAGAACTAAGAAAATATTTTTGGAGAGAACCAATTATTTCATTAAATCCCTACAATCTTTGAGGTTGCTAATATCATTACTATTCTATAGTCAAACACAGTAAGATGAAAAGATACGATACAACCATTTTTGGAAACAGATGAAAGGATTCAGAAAATGAAGCCCTATGTTTGAGGACTAGATGCCTAGTATGGGATGGAAATGATGAGGAAATAGAAATAAGAAGACAAGGTGTTTTTGTTTTTAAATTCCTAATTTCCTTTATTTTAATACTATAAATAAATACTTTAGGAAAAATTATATCTTAATTCAGTAACTCAATTTGCTTCATTAATTTCAAGTCAAAATTTAAAAACTAAAAATAATGGTCATTACTTACAAAAGATGAGAATTTATGGAAAACATATAGTGGCCATGAATTAATTACTCCCCCATTTTTCTGTTTCCATCAGACACAGGACAAACTTATGATACATTAGGCCTGGCACAAATTATAATTTGAAAGTAAGGCATAGAACAATATAGTTGGAACTTGCAAGGATACAAGAGATTACAGCCAAATAAACACTGGAAAGTATGATGAGGGTTAAAGAGGATTATAATGTCTTTGGTGGATGAGTAGGTTTTGTGTTTTGTTTTAGCATATCCTCAGGACTGAATGAGTGCTTTGTGTGCTTAACAGAGTAAAGCTCAAGTTAAGTTTACTGCTTCCATATGGTTCCAACCACATATGCACAATGGTAGATTTAGTGAAAGCAAACAAACAAAAGGATAAGTGGTTTTCCTAGAAAAGGCATTGTGTTGCTAGAACTTTAATGAGTAAGAGTTCAAATGCAAGCCAGAGCAAAAGTCAAACTTAGAACATCATTTTGTTGGTGTCTTTCCAAAACAGCAATTTGATAAAAGAGCATCTGCATGTCTTTTATCTGCAAACTTAATTTCATTATTATACCATACTGTACTTAAAATAAAAACAGATACACACATTTACTAAAATTGTAATGAATGAATCACTTAGGCTTTGATCTCCTACTCCAGTTTTAGTAAGCTCCTTTAAAGGGACATCAATTAGGCATACTTTTTTCTTCTTTTTTTCAAATAATCAGAACGTTTGAACTTTATCAAAATTTAGGCATAGCAAACATAAAAAATAAAATAAACTATCTCCCATTCATGCTATTGTTAAATGCAGGCAGCAGCCTTTGATTCTTGATATGAAAAAATAAGATTTTGCATTTAATGACATTTCTTAAATGTCTGACACAGTACACTAAAAAACCCTCTTATGACACAATTAGAAGTGCTATTAAAATATAGTGTTTCTAGGAAAGTACTCTTTTCATCAACTGACATGCCTTCCTAGAAAATAAAATCTAACTCCACATTGTGAAGGTTTTGATTTATTTGCTGTAGAACACCACTGCCTTTGTGTTTCAAAATACAAAGTAAGAGACTCCTATAATGATGAATTTGTTAAAATCACTTTCCATAAGAAAAACACATTCATTTTCCAGTACATATAAAGAGCTTTGTTCTGAATCTAAAAGTCTCTTCTGCACACTTAGGAATAAAGCTACCCAAATAGGCTAGACAGAAGAATTCTCTAAAAACGTAATGAAAAGAGAACAAAAGTAGACACAACATCAGAAATATCACATCATATATAAGAGATGATGAAGCATAATTTTTGAAGTGTTAGTTTGCTAAAAATGGAACAATGTGGGGCCCCTGAGTGGCTAAGTGGGTTGAACATCTGACTCTTGATTTCAGCTTGGGTCATGATCCCAGAGTCATGAGATCGAGCCCTGTGCTGGGCTCTGCATTGAGCATGGACCCTGCTTGGGTTTCTCTCTCTTCCCCCTCTGCCCATCTCCCTGCTCATGTTCTCTCTCTCGCTCGCTCTCTCTCTCTGTCTAAAAATAAAAAAAATAAACCAAAATAAAATAATGAAATAAAATAGATTCTGGGTGAGAAAACAAAAGAAATATGCAGAGCCTAAAAAAGACACAGCAGCCACTAAATAAATATTTGCTTTCAAAACAGGTTATTTCTGTCTTTGGTTGCTCTGCAGCCCTTCTCTCTCCACCTTGACAGTATTTTGTATTTTCTTTGGGCATGTCATTGACTTAGTTGATATTTCATTACATGACAATATACATATTTTAAACTTATGAATGTTTTAGAAAATTAAGTTTCTTGAAAATAACTTTAAAGTACATGATTTTATAAATAAACATTTGTTAAAATGAAATTTGGGAGTACAGCACTTTGCTGTTATTTTTTCCCCTCATGTATAAATTGTGATGTAAATGTATTATTTGAAATTAAAGGGCTATCACTAACTGGGTGAATCACTTCTTCACCCATCTAGAGAAGTACTTTTCTTACGCCAAGATAACTGGAAGTCTGGATTAGAAGGAAGTGGGGTTCATAAGCATGGAAACAAAAAATCAAAGGAATGGGTACAGCCCTGAGGGATATTAATTTTAGAGGATGGGGAAACTTAATGAATCTTGCATCATAAACCATATTGAATAGTCACCAGAATATGCATGTCTGCCTACATTTTTTCTTACAAAAAATAGCCAATTTATTTATGGTGGTATGTTCATTGCACCACTCCTGGTTCCTCTGATGACTCTGTTAACTGGATCTACAACCTTCATCTTCCTCTGGATTTCACTGTGTGCTCTCCTTATTCACTTCCATTTCTCATTCTTTCCATCTCAGCTCAACAATTAGTCTACCCGTATCCTAACCACTCAATTCTAGGCCTCCCCTTATTTCTCAAGAACAAATCTACACTTTTCATTGTATTTCTAGATACAGTGGAAGTTTACACTCCTCCAAACATGTGCTCATCTATTGGCAGTCACAGACCTTCATATGGGTGGGTGCACAGTCATTTACTTCCAGTTCTGCTTTCCACCCAAGATCTACTATTGTAGTCACAGCAGTCTTTCTAAAATTATAATCTTATATTATTTCCTGTTCTTATCTCTACTGTCTAGTCAAAAGGTAAGTTGCATGCCCCTTAACAGAGCTTACGAGATTTGCACAGCTTACTTTGTAGCGTGCATTAAGGCACTTTCACCATTTTTTCCTCTCTGTACCATGAATTCTAAAACAATTTTCAGCTCTTCAAATGAGGCACAGTCTCTTCTTGCATGCCCTTTTTTTCTCTCCCCTTCTATTCTCTTAGTTAATTCTTAGTCAGATTCAAGTCTCACTTCAGCTGTCTTATCCTACCTTTGGGAGGCCTTCTGTACCTAGGTCTGAGTTTTCTATACTTTATCATTAGTGGTGATTATTCTATATTGTATTCTGACCTTATATATGTCTGTATAGAATTTATATTCTATATATTCCATAAGAGGAGTGACCAGGCACATCTAACCAGAAATATACCCCTAGCACCTAAGCCCAATGCCTTTAAATATTATTTAAAATGTCGTAACTGTTTAAAAATTTCTCTCCAGTGCATCAATTACCACCTTAGACACTGTAATGAGCTATAGTTATTGATCCATTTTTACTTCAGAGTTCCATTTTGTAATAAATTATCTTTGTTTTGATATGTAATTGGCATATGTTTCAGATAGTTATCAAAGGATTAGTAAAACTTAGAATTTTCTGATATACTTCTGGAATGCATATATAGAACACAAAGAAAAAAATATTGCCCAAAGAAAAACTGGTGCAATACCCATTTATGGGTTTTGGAATCTAAAGAGGGACAAAAATGTATTGCACTATAATTTCTTAATTATTTACAGAAGTTTTGGTGACACAACAGGCACACCAGGAATATACTAAGTAATTTATGAAATAAATGCAAAGTCAAATTAGGTTACCTGGAAGTTGTTAAGGGTTTGGGAAAAGCATGAAAAATATACAATTAACCACTACACCCTTAAGAACGTAGTTTTACCTATATCCTTTTTTGTATGTGTTACATATTATTATCGTTTCTTTACGTTTGTGAAATTACTGACAACTGGGAGTTTTGAAAGGAGAAAAGAGTAATACTGGTTAAATAAACATTTTCAGGAATGCATTTTTACATGAATGTTCATTTCTTAAACTGGGTAAATTTTGAAATAAAATATCACCATAAAATATATTTAGCTAGGGGCGCCTGGGTGGCGCAGTCGGTTAAGCGTCCGACTTCAGCCAGGTCACGATCTCGCGGTCCATTGAGTTCGAGCCCCGCGTCGGGCTCTGGGCTGATGGCTCAGAGCCTGGAGCCTGTTTCCGATTCTGTGTCTCCCTCTCTCTCTGCCCCTCCCCCGTTCATGCTCTGTCTCTCTCTGTCCCAAAAATAAATAAACGTTGAAAAAAAAAAAAAAAAAAAAAAATATATATATATATATATATATATATATATATATATATATATATATATATATATATTTAGCTAAAATTTAACCAATCCACATAGTCATAGCAGAGGTTAGGAAAAAAAAAATTCTCTGAGATATTTTCTTTCTTTCAATAATTCTCTTCTTAGTAGGTGCACTGCTTGAATGTTTTATGATGAAAAATAAGCCAAAATATTATGGAAAAAAAAATCACAATCCTTAAAAAGCCTTATATATAGCCTTAAAGCCTTATATATAGCCTTATAGCCTTAAAAGAGAAAGACAGACTGGAAAAAATTATCACTCTTTCACAGAGTAGAAGTAAAAGACAGAACCAGGAACACACTAATGAATAGATGAAGGAAATGAGAGCTGAAAACAAGGGACTTCATATGTATGTTGAGGTTTGCCTACAGTCTTCCTGTAAAGTCTTTGGAAAATATACCTAGAAGTTTCTTCTTGGTCATTACCAGCAATACACCATGTAGTTGGGAAATGCATTCATCTATACATAAAATAGATGAGGTAAAAAGAAAAATATGGAAGTCAAATTGGCTAAAAGCAAATTCCAAATAAAAGGAACATTCTCAAAGTTTAAGAGTATCTCAGATGCTGTTATGCTTTCTAAAAAGAGGAGATTGATTCTTGATCATTTGTGTATATGACTCCACAAGGTCCACACAAGCTATCCTAAAGTTGTGAGTGTTGACCATGGAGACACAGGGGAGAAAGCCTGGGGTTATAGAGGCAAATTAAGCCTATGTTCAAATCTTCTCCCTAAATGAAAATAATTAAACAAATATAATTGTAGTGGTGAGAGTTATATGAGATAACATATATCAAATTGATGATACTGGTATATAGTAGACGATCAGTAAATACCAATGCCTTCTCTTCCTGTTACTCAAGGCATTTTAAAAATATATTATTAACTTCACTTTGTATACCATATAATTTTATGTATTTATTTATTAATAAATAGGATTTTATTTATTTATTTTTAATTTTTTTAATGTCTATTTATTTCTGAGACAGAGACGGAGCATGAGTGGGGGAGGGGCAGAGAGAGAGGGAGACATGGAATCCGAAGCAGGCTTCAGGCTCTGAGCTGTCAGCACAGAGCCCAATGTGGGGCTCAAACTCACAAACTGTGAGATCATGACATGAAGCAAAGTCAGTCGCTCAACCGACTGAGCCACCCACACACCCCAATAAATATGATTTTTAAAAAATGTTTATTTATTTTGAGAGAGAGAGAGAAGGGTAGAGGCAGAGAGAGGAGAGAGAGAGAATTCCAAGCAGGTTCCAAGCTGTCAAAACAGAGCCCTATGCCAGACTCCATCTCACCAGCCATGAGATTATGACCTGAGCCAAAATCAAGAGTCGACAACTTAACCTACTAAACCACCTGGGTATCCTACATATAATTTTAAATTATGTATAAACATTATCAGTAAACACTAATAAGCCATTAGAATAATGACAATTACACAACTTGAAGTATTTTAGCCCTTTTTTTGTTTTTCGGTTTTTTGGTTTTTTGAGAGAGAGAGAGGGAACAAGCTCATGCAGGGAAGTGAAGCAGAAGAAAGACAAAGAATCCCAAGCATGCTCCACATTCAAACATGGGGCTTGATCTCATGACTGTGAGATGATAAACTGAGGGGAAATCAAGAGTTAGACGCTCAAACAACTAAGCCTCCCAGGACCTCAAGTATTTTAACTCTTTATAAACAGTCATGGAAACAAAACATTTTGTTAGACATTAAAAAAAACTTACACTTGGATATTTACATTTTTCGAGAGATTACCTTTAATTTAATAAAAATATTAGGATTTTTTGTGGAGGTAATTCACATTATTCTTTTAACTGTGGTTTGTGTTTGGGTTTTTGTTTTGTTTCAACTGGAAAAATCAGAGATATAAAATGAAGGAAACCAACATTCAATAAGGCATAGCTAATTGTTGGGAAAGCAAAAAAAAAAAAAAAAAAAATACAATCCACCAATTAATCATTCTATTGAATATCTTTAGTTCCTATTGAAATCATGAATTGGTGGGGTGCCTGGGTAGTTCAGTCAGGTAAGTGTTGGACTCTTGATCTCAGCTCAGGTCATGATCTCACAGTCCTGGGATGCAGCCTTGCATGGGGCTCTACACTGGCATAGATCCTGCTTGGATCTGCTTGAATTCCCTCTCTCCCCTCCTCTCTCTATATCCCTCCCCCATTGCACACACACTTTGTCTCTTTCTCAAAATAAATAAAATTTTAAAATAAAGTAAAATAAATAAAATAATAAAATTAAATATGTATGAAATCATGAGTCAGTAAATAATCTGGATAGTCTGCATAAATTCTTGCCACTTAATTCCAATCTTGCCCTGAATAATTTCAAGGAGGTGACCCATAAAGGCTAGATCTGAGTTAGAAATGTAGCCAGTGGAAAGATCTAAGCCTTTCCTCTACAGACTTTTAGCATTTTCTACAGAAATCCAGCTGTGCATGCACCTGAATAGCGTGGATAGTTGGCTCATACCAGCTAAATCTTTGAGGAAGAGGTAAAAGAGCCATTTTGGGTTAGATATGAAAAACTTTATGCAACAAATGCATATTTGGAAACTGCAAAATGAGCATGCAAATCAATTTATATGCATGGGTGAATGAATATAGATGAGCTATTTTCAAAGTATAAGCATCCTGGTGTAGCATAAGATATCTGTACAAAAGGAATAGGAAGGAGGTGAATTGCTCAGCTTAGTCATCCATTTACGATTTTCAATGGAAAATTGCATTGTCAGTTTCCATTATGCCTGCACAAATTTAGACAAATTAAAGAGTCAACTAAGTAATTATTGATAACATACATGTGTATGAAGTAAAGCAGGAAAGCCTTGTCAGTCATTTGGAACTTCTCAGATGTTACTAGGAGTTCTATTAGGAAGAAGAGACATTACAAGAATGATAATACACCTGATGATGAAACCAATATGAGACACAGCACTGATTTTTTCAGCCATCTCTCTAATTTGGGATTGGAGAAGGTGAGGGCAGGTACAGATTTTGTAAATGGAACATTAACAGAAATCACTACTGAGAAGAAATATTATATCTGCTTCTAGACCCTGTACCTTATTAGGATCCTTCTGTTAAATGCCAGGAGAATGACCATTCAACCTGACAAAAGGGTACAAGATAAATAATCAATCAATATTTGGACTTATACGGGATTTTAATTCTATAATTCTCTTATTTTATGATATTCTGTCAGAATATATCCCGACAGGTCAGTGTCATGTTTTATTCTGAAAACAGGAACATTCTGTTTTTCTTTCTATAACAGAATGCTCAATCTAGAATTATAATACAAATCCTTGGTTAAGTCATGTAATGAATCCCATCTTCTGAAATGGACTATTAATTTGACATTTCAAAATTACATTGAAAATATCTCAAGATGGAGAGTTACGAATTTCCTTTGCTAATCTGTTTTTTTTTTATAATGCTTATTTATTTTGAGAGAAAGTGTGCACACACACAAGTGGCGTAGGGAGAAGAGACCTCTAGACTTCTAGAAAGGGAGAGAGAGAATCCCAAGCAGGTTCTGTGCTGTCAGAGCAGAGCCTGACTTGGGGCTTGATCTCATTAACCATGAGATCATGACCAGGGCTGAAATCAACAGTGGGATGCTTAACCAACTGGGCCACACAGGCACCCTGCAAATCTGGTTGGAGTACTTGCAAATATATTTATCTGTTAGCAATTTAAATAGATTTTTCTTTTCTCCTTCTCTGAAGAAAGTAAAACATGGGATCATTACAAGTTATTTACATTTTTTACATAAATATATATACACACAATCTTTGTGTATATATATACATGAGTGTGTTTCCAATTTGATTATGTTCATTCAACAATATGTTTTAACATATTTCATACCAGTTTATAAACATATATATCATTTATGTTATGTTGTGAGAAGTTGTGTATGGGTCTACCATGGTTTCGTTAGCTATTTATATGTTAATAAATAGTAGAATTGATTCCATGTTCACCATGGTTTTCACCATTACAGAAAACTGCAACATGTATCAGTGATGATACATTTGTGAGTCTTGTTCAGGTATTTCTGTTAAAAAAATTTCCTAGAAGGGGAACTGCCATGTTAAAAGATGTACACATTTGAGATTCTCATAATTACTGTTAAACTGTCCCTAAAAACAGCTGTAGTAACTTACACTCCAACCAAAGATATGCAAGAGCATAAAAGTGCATGTAACTGCTACATCTCTATCAACACTTTATACATCATGGTCTTTAATTTCGATCAACTAAGCAAGAATACCTCATTTTAATTTATTTTGCTTTATTTGTTATTGAGTTCAAGCCTCTTTTTCTTACATGTATTGGCTTTTTGTATTTCTCTTTTTAAAAATTGCTTATTTTTTTTCCTCTGACCACTATCTTTAATATTTTCTTCTTATAATCTTGAACTTGATTAAATTTACTAACATTCATTGAGTTCCTACTATGGGCCGGTCTACTCGCTCTTACTTATATAACAGGGTAATAAATACAAGCATAGATGTTCCCCTGGGGACTTAGAATCACATGAAGAAATACAGTGGGATGTTAAATAACTATAATAAAATGTATTGAGTGCAATACTATGTGAACAAAGAGCTACACAAAGCCAACATTTGCTCTGTAGGAGGGCCAGGGAAGAACACCACAGAGGATTTCAGAAAGATCTTTTAGATGGGTCATGAAAGATGGTTGAAACTTTACACAGTAGAGAATGGACAGAGCCTTTAGGTACAAAGAGAATAGCAGTAGAAAGGGCCTTAAGACATGCAAATGCAATAATTATTCATAATACAAACAATGCTGGCTTAGATCATAAGGCTCTGTTGGAATAATGTGGTAAGAAATGAGCCAGAAGATCAGACACAGACTTAAAGTACTTGCTTGCCATTCTTAAGAATGTGTGCTTTCTCCTTAATCCTTAAGCCAAAGGAGAAATGTTATTTTTAAAGGATCATCCGAGTAGTAGGGCAGAATGGCTTTGGGTGGGGAAATGTAGAATACTGCCTGGGATTAGGAGAAGTGGTAAAGAGAGGATAACAACAATCCTGATGAGTAAATACAGAGGACTGAAATAGCAAGCATATCAGTAGAATCAAGTGAACGTGGTCACTGAAAGCACATGATTAGCCCCATTATTTTCTGGCTTCTAATAGCACTACTCATATCTGTGACAGCATTTATTGCATTCATGCCACAAATGTATGCAATCATGCATGTTATCTGCCAGCCTACTCCACTATAGCGTGATTCCTTTCCCTTTCAATTCTTAGACCAGTGGTTGAACAAAACATAGTGTTTCACCAAAAGAAAAAATACCAAGTTTCCTGACTTCCCTTGTGTTCGGTTTATGCCAAAATAAGTATTTGTTAACCTGATGCTTTTTCTACCCATTGTTTTAACTATCTAATGACTCACCACAAAGTGTTTTCTTTTGATATGGAAAAATCCAGTGATTAGGGTAATTTGAAACTACAAGAACTTTTAATTTTTTTTTTAACGTTTATTCATTTTTGAGAGAGAGATAGTGTGTGCGCACGCATATCCAGGAGGGGCACAGAGAGAGGAGGATGGAGGGTCCGAAGCAGGCTCTGTGCTGAGAGCAGCAAGACGGTGTGGGGCTCCAACTCACCAACTGTGAGATCATGATCTGAGCCGAAGTTGGATGCTCAACCAACTGAGCCACCCAGGTGCCCCTGAAATTACAGGAACTTGATTGAAAATGTGAAACAACCTAATAACTGTAATTTTTTAAAAGGATTCATAGGTTTGTCACTCTTCATAGGCATACCACCATATGTAGATTTTTCATAAAGCAAGGCTCATTTTTACTACAGTGGAGGATAATCAATAATAGCACTAAATGGTAGACATGTGCACCCTACTATAGGTCTTCGTACACTGATTAATAGTTTTATTTGTGTTTTTGATCCCTGATTTTTTTTATATTTGTGTTAGATTTCAACACTTTCATTTGTGCTGCTAAATTTTGTCTTGAAGAGCACTGAGTACACAGAGGTGAACAATTACATAGGTGCTAATGTCTCATCATGTGTATGACAGCTTCTTAGTGGTTTGGGAATTATGAATGGGTTCACGAATGAGCAAAAAACATAGGACTCAAAGATGAAGCTAGATTTCTGGTTTGTGTAACCTGTTGTACCAAGAAACCATGCACATTACAGACTACCCATAAATAAGTGTTTTTAAGGTGGGTAGTTGTTTTGGTTTTATTTTCTTTATTTTGAAATGAAAAAAAAAAAAAATCAGCCTTTCATCCCATTCTTATCCAGGAAGAATTCACACCAGTGCCAAAACTCCTTTCATCCAAAGCTATGTTTCCCAGAGCAAGAGCAAATGACACAGGATATAAAAGTATAGATACAGGAGGGACGCCACTTAAGTATGCTACACTTGGGCAGCAGGGCAGGAGCACCACCCCTGGTGGGGTGGGTTCACTTTGGGGAGGATACCCTAGGGAGGGCACAATGAACAAGTGGAAGTGTGGAGTGAGTTGATATATAGGCAGCAGCTGTAACACGTTCAAGGAAACATGAAACTGGGGCAATCCACTGTGTAAAGAGGACAAGGGCAACTGACTTAGGGCAAACACAAGCATGCCTGCCCAGAGTGTCTTCCAGGGACATCTACGTGCAACGACAGCAATTTAAGACAATTGGGAAAGTAATTCATGAACCAAGTGCTCTGTGGGAGTTGGTGCCATATTTTATCCCAATGCATCAGTGAATTATAACTTCAGATACTTTTAAAATAGCTTTGGGGCTGCTTTCCCCCCCCCCCTTTTTTTTTCCAGTGGATAGTTTGGAGTTATTTTCTTTTGGTGTGGGGGGGTTGTTTTGGGTTATTTCCATCTCCTATTTTGAGAGATATGTATGTTAAAAGTTTTCCAAAAAGTTTGATTATTTACATAACTAAGAGCTGAATATGTATTCTAAAGTTCATCTGGTCCAGGCCTCTGACCAGGAAAAGGGAAATCCTAAGCAATTTAAAACTGGCAGTTGTGTATCTAAGCTATTGTTAAGGATCTCCAGAAATAGAGACTCACCCACCACTTCTGCCAGTCTGTTCTCACATTTATACTCGAATTACAAGCAAATGCTGTTTTCTCCTTCCTTAGGCCTAAATCAACACACTCTTGTTCTAATCCATTTCCATTGTTTAGTCCTCTGTGGACCAGACTCCCACTGCCAGCTTAGTCCAAGTTCTTTTTTCTGTTTGTCAGCTCATATTTTTCTGGCCTACTTTTCCTGCTTACAAATGCAATGCTATCAAGACACTTCCCTTTACACAATTCTAGACTGCCTGATGTACAGACACTAGTAACAGACATTTTTTTTTTAACTGCCAAGTAACAACCACCTACTAAGGACTTTAAAAGCCTCTGCCCATACCATTTCCAAGATAATGGGAAATTAGCAAGTCAGACAGAAGCAAGAGGAAAGGTTAGGGAGTCACTGAAAGTATAGCAATACAGCTGCTGTGATGAATGGAAGAGGACTGTCACAGGTTTGGGAAACTAACCCTGGGGAGCACATTAGTGAGTCGAGGTGATAGCAAGTAAAATAAATAAAGCAAGTAGCTATTAGGACAAGGAGGCTGAATGTCAGATCAGTTTCACAGAAGAGGGATCTAAAACACTTTTAGCTCAGTGAAGACAGCACTCTTTCTCTTAAGCAGATAAAGATAATTCAAGGGGATATTGACTACATGGGTTTTATTTCCACTGAGGACCTAACAAGAAGAAATTAATTTATGTCAGCAGAGAAAGGATTTTCATTAAATTTAAAAAAGAAATTCTGCCCAGGAAAAGTTATTAAACATTTAGATGGAATACTGAGAGGGAGAGAAAATGAAATTGCATTAGTTTATACAGGCATCATTTTTTTTTTTTTTTAAATAATTTTTTTTTCAAAGTTTATTTATTTTTTGGGGGACAGAGAGAGACAGAGCATGAATGGGGGAGGGGCAGAGAGAGAGGGAGACACAGAATCAGAAGCAGGCTCCAGGCTCTGAGCCATCAGCCCAAAGCCTGACCCAGAGCCTGACGCGGGGCTCGAACTCACGGACCGCGAGATCGTGACCTGGCTGAAGTCGGACGCTTAACCGACTGCGCCACCCAGGCGCCCCGTATACAGGCATCATTTAAACACAAGGAAGATTCTCATTTGTGTGGAGGATATACATTCAGTTATTATTATTTAAAAAAAGAAGGAATTACAAGTTCAAGGCATGGCCTCAGGAGGCCACACGGCCTTGATATGAATGCCAACTCTGCAATTTCTTAGAGTGTGAACAGAGTAATTTTGTTTAATGTTTATTTATTTTTTTAGTGAAAGAGAGAGAGCAGGAGAGTGGCAGAGAAGGAGAGAGAAGAGAGGGAGAGAGAATCCCAAGCATGCTTCTCACTGTCAGCACAGAGCCAGATGTGGGGCCCAATCTCACAAACCGTAAGATCACAACCTGAACCCATATCAAGAGTAAGACGCTCAAATGACTGAGCCACCCAGGTGTCCCTAAACTGAATAATTTTAAAATTCTCTCTGTGCCTCAGTTTTCTCAGTTGTGAATTGGGGCAAATAGCACCTACTTTATAGGGTTATGGGAGGATTAAATGAATTAGTATGTGTAAAGAGCTCAAAACAGTGTCTGGCACAGGGTAGGAGTTATGCAAGATTTTGCTATTGCTGTTGCTACTATTGTTAGTCAGTAGGACAAAGTCCAATGACATACTGCCAGAACCCAGACTAAAGAATGATTATATTTTATGAGACTAATTGTTAGACAATAATGAATTTGTCCTTGTCTTTTTTGTCCTCCTAGCTCTCCAGCTCAATCTCAGGGACAGAAGTCAAAAAATTCATGTTCTAGTCCCCTCCTTCACTAACTGGATGTGATTTTTCTTATTTTAATTCATCAGTTCTCAGGGTTCTGATTGTTTCAAATCCTGTTCGTTCTCTCTCTCTCCCAGCCTTCTCCAACACTTACTTTCCCCCCACTCATCATCTTTTCTCCTATCTCTGTTCCTCTTTCAGTCTCAGGTCTCATTTTCTCAATTATTACACATCCCAAGCTCGGCAGCTTCCCTGAGGCCTCATCATCCTTCCATCCTCTATCCCTTGTGGGCAGATGACACTCCAGGATTATATATTTGGCCCCAATCCAAATCTTTATTGCCTCTATTTAGGATAAAACACAGCATTTTCTGTGTCATAAAAACAAGGACTTTGTCCAGGATGGATAACATCTTGGGTCTATGGGAAGGAGAGGTGCCCATCATTCTTTATTTCTAATGACTTCTGGGAGAGTGCACAGTTCTCAGCTAACAGCCATAGAGGAGTGCCATTCCCAGATGAAGAATTACCCTAATTCTGAAGCTCTACCTCTGCCTGTGCTTTATGAAGGAAATCAATGCAGAGAGAAGAGTAAACAATGGATGAAATTCAAGTGAAAGGAAAAACAAAAACTAGTAACAATGAAAAACAACTTCAAATGCTTTTTGTAGCCAAAAAATATATAAATTGTGATCGAAATAGAAAAACCATATTATTTTAACTCTACCATTCATATCTAAGCAAAAGTTTAAGGGGCCACAGGAAGGAAAATTAATGATGTACGAATCCCAAAATTTTCATGTAATGATACAAAGTGACCAAGAGGGCATGTTCTGAAACTTGTACATGACTCATTTAAATATTAAGAAAAATTCTTATAGATTCTCCAACTACTCTGGTAAAAGAGATTTGAGAGATATTTTTGATTTTAACAGTGGCTGTTTCAAAATATCCCCGTGGTGGTCTTGGCTTATTCTGAACTCATTAGGAGCTCATTAAATAAGTTTAACCCTCTATTTTTCTTACGAATAGAAGTTTTAAAGAAGTCATTATTAATATTAGCTTATTGTTTTCCATGTGTTTGAACATATTGTGGCTCATTCCTATAAGTAAATATTATTATTTAATAATAATAGCTAAAGTTCCATCAAAGCAAATTAATCTTGGTAACTGTCAGAGAAATCTGAGAGCAAGATTTACTACAGTTAGATTTTCATACAACCCCCAGGCATAGTTGAGATGCTGTCAATCAATAATATGAAAATGCTATTTTGCACAAACTTCAAAATCTCTAATCCCATGCCTGATCACAGAAAGTCATTTGTCTTACTATAAGCATAGAATTTTCAAGTTCCTAAGGTCTTGTGTAGAAAAAAATATATATTACATAGACTACCTTAAATCATAAAGACATTTTATTTTTATGACATGTTTAACAAATATATATTTGTAAAAATTTATTTTAACATGATTTATGTGTGTATATATGTGTGTATATATATACATACATATACATACGTATATACATATATATACATACATATATATAAATACATACATATATATATGTATGTATATTTTTCTTTTTTTTAACATTTATTTATTGAGAGGCAGAGAGAACAGAGCATGAACAGGGGAAGGGCAGAGAGAGAGGGAGACACAGAATCCAAAGCAGGCTCCAGGCTATGAGCTGTCAGCACAGAGCCTGATGTGGGGCTCAAACTCACAAACCATGAGATCATGACCTGAGCCGAAGTTGGATGCTTAACCCCAACTGAGTCACCCAGGCACCCCTTAACAGGATTTCTAAGACTTAAAAATATCCTCTTCTGCTTACATTATATAATGTTCTTATTTATGTCATATTTTTGTATCTTTCTGTGTTTATCTACATACACACATATACATTTATTTCTCAAAAATACATGTTTCATTATTTTAAAAATCTTTATTTAAAAATCAATACTTTATGTCACAGGAAGTTGATGCAATTTTTAAAATACGGGTTCATAAATGTATCCTCTTAAACATTTACTTGTGCATTTGGGTCATGAAATATAATATACCCCTTTCTATATTTAAGTTTTCAATTGTATAAATTAAACATTTAGTACCTTAAGTATCATATGTAATAATTTTTAATAAATAATCCCATTATTTGCTGAAATAAATCAACGTTGCATTCAGATAAATGGTTTAAGCTGAGAAGTAGTATCTTCCATACGGCAGCTATAGTTATATGCTACCATGCCAGCTATTTCCCTAAGGAGAGTCCAGGCACGCTTAATTATAGGGAGACATCATTACTTAGAAGAAAAACACGAGTCTTTAATTTCCTTGCCTCTGTTGGACTGGGGAAGTTCATTCTGCTGAATCTAGCAACGTCTGACTAACACGTAAGCTTAGCTGGTTCCACATAAAAGGCCCCGTATTGTTAGGTCACCACCAATAGCAGCTTCTACACTGTGATCAGTGTTGTTTCTGTTGCGGAATGTCATCCACACAGAATTCATTATGTCTATAATTAAATATAGAAAGCCCCTCCTCATGTTAGGGCACTTGTGAAGCAACTGTTCCTCTTGGCAGTTCTTCCTTTAACTTTTGGACCACCAGATCCCTCCTGGGAACCAATCTAAGAAAGTGCTATTGAAGTAGCACTCGGTTCTACAATGTGGCGTCAGTGTATTTCTAATTACAGTCCAGACAGTTTTGAGCACAAGTTACTAGACAAGAGTCCAGGTCAGCACTTTGGCTTGCCAGGTCAGACTTGTTCTCCTCCTACTTCCTTCCAATAATAGTTTCTCATATATACCAGAAATAGCATAGGGAATACATCTTTCTAACTCTAAGAACTGTTCCTGAACTCAATTTTAGGCGATGTGTTGGGAAGTCAAACTTACTTATCCAAAAAGAGATACTACACTCTCATTATGTAATTTCAATTAAGTGCCCAGTGTATCATCATCTATAGCTTCAGCAGAACCATGTTCTAACTCAACAACTCTAAGTGGCTACCTTTGTGATGGGGACAGATCTTTCTATTTATGCTAAATCACCATGAAATTTTATAATTTCAATAATGTTATCTCCCAGATTCTGAGATGGATATAAATTTTGTGTTGCCTGTTTTGTGAAACCTAAGTATTTTCATTCAAAAGGTTAAGAATTAAATGCACTTCATGGAGTGTCTGGGTGGCTCAGTTGGTTAGGTGTCTGACTTCAGCTCAGGTCATGATCTGACTCCCGGCTTGTGAGTTCAAGCTCTGCGTCAGGTTCTGTGCTGACAGCTCAGAGACTGGAGCCTGCTTCAGATTCTGTGTCTCCCTCTCTGTCTGCCCCTCCCACACTCACGCTCTGTCTCTATCCATCTCTCAAAAATGAATAAACTTAAAAAAAAATTAAAAGAATAGTTAAATGTACTTCTTCAGATTAATTTAGTTCTTTAGGTTCAATATACAGAGGCTTTATTTGTAGCTACATTAAAGTAGAATCAACCCATTAAGCATAATATTAATAGAAGGTCAACAAAAGCAGAAAATAAGCAAGTGTTATAGAAACAGAGTGTGATGAATTCTGACAAGCTATTTTGTTTCTTTATTATCATGATATTAGGAAATGGCACTAAATTTAAGGGCCTGCCATGATCTCCAATTCTGAAAGCTTTATTACAAGTCAGGCATTCATATCAGCAGCAAGCTGACAACTCATAAACAAATTCCCAGCGGCCATCAGCTGTCTGTTAAGTGAAACACACAGGTTATGTCATATAATGGAGAGAGTTGCCTGCTGGGGTAGTGGACACACCCGGATTCAAATTTCAGCTCTGTCATTAAGCTATGGGATTTTGGCAAGGTAGCTTTGCCAATCCACAATTTTCTCCTCTATAAAATGGGAATTTTATAAAACCTATCAAGTAGGATGTTGTAGTAATAAATAAGGTTAAGATGGACAAAGCACACTGTACGAAGCTTTTCACTCAGTAAACACTAAATAGTAGTTACAATAATTTCAAATTGTATTCAAACCCAAGAGGTGCTTATGGCACCAAGAAAGGAGGGACATCTAGTACACCTTTTGAAAAAATTTGATGCCTAATATTTTGGGGGAAGAAATCATGTATATTTGTAGATTTAGATAATTATATGAGTTATGATTAGACTGGAAATGTTTTTTCCAACATCCAAACACTCATTCGAATATTTATCGAACCCTTACAACATACTCATCATCCAATTACTTAAAATTCCAGTAGTTGAGCTGTCCTAAATGGAAAACTGAGATTGCTTGAATATGTTGGTAGGACTTTTGCTTAATAGGTGCAAATATAAAATAGGAATGGTTTATTGCTTTATGTATGTGTTTCTATTATAAAGGCACAAGAAATTGGAAACAAGTTAAAGGGTGTACCGAGGTTTAAAACAGAATACTCACATTACCCTTAAATGTATTGACATGTATATACACTTGCTTTCCAGAATGTTCTTTGGATTTATGTTACAAATATTTGAACCTTTTGTCTACCATTCTAAAATATGGATTTCCATTGAGAATTCCTTCCTATGTACATTCTTACATGTATTTAGGGTATGAATATGTACACATTGTGTGTATTCATTTAGCAACATTCTTTTCATAAGTTAAAGAATTTTTTTAAATTGAGATAGAACATACATAAAGTTTCTTACGTGTAGATACTTCATATATGTAAAGCTTAAGTGTATATTTCAGTGAATCTTTACAAATATATATATCCATGTAAACACCAAGCAGATCATGTGAAAGGCTCCACCGTGCCATCTTTTAGTCCACATTGCTGAAAGGTAACACAAATTCTGAACTCTATCACCAGAGTTTAATTGTGTCTGTTTTGAATTTCATATAAATAGAATCATAATATACACCCACTTAGTTGCTGCCTTAAATTGTTTATTTCATTTGTTTAGATTTTTACACAGAAGGAACAAAGGAACCATTGTCTTCTTTACTCAGCTTGTCTGTACTAACATGTCAGTGAGTAATAAGAAAACTACCACATCTTATACACACTATTGAGTATGAATGATCTAAACTTCATTTAAAATGACCCCAACATAGATTTACAGAAACATGTTTAACATTTCACTACTAACGTTCACAAAATTTTAGGGCCATCTACGCTGCTGCCGTTAGATATTTCTTTCAAATGTTCACATTTTTCTGGGAGTTTATATCTATTAACTACTCACACCCTGAAATAGGTTAGCAGAAGCTCAAATGTATTAGTTGTCTGATTTTGTGTTTCTCAATTTACAATCTTGAAAATTGAAACAAAGAACATCAGTGACCTTACCCTATCTGTAGCAGTGATTTAGAGGCAATGCCACATCTAGAATTTAGTTAGAATTTAGTTTTTCAGATGACATGCCACATTCTGTTTACACACATTGTGTATATAACATGGCAGGAAAAGATTATGAGAGAGCACCACACCCAATCCCATATCCAAGTAGAAACACATAGAATCTATGCACAAGAGAAAAAAAAAAGCCATGCAATTTTTGAAGAGCTCTGATACAACTAACCAAAAGACTTTTTGTATCTAAAACCTAACTGGAACATTTTAAGACTTATTATTTAGCAAAGACAGAGAAATTTACCAATTCCTAAGTTTCGATTAAGAGAAAAGGGACTATGCCATAAAATTATACATAAGTACACAAGGGAAAAAAGTATATAGGTTTTGCATAATATTATTTTGCATAACAAACTCAAAACTTTTAGATACAAAATCATACAAAAATGATTTATTCTGAATTATGTCATAATCACTTATACACTTCTTGAAAGTACAGTTTGCATAGAAACTTCTAACAGTAGCTTTATTATCTCCAGAATAAAATAAAATCCAAATATCTCTGGGACTTAATTTTCTATGATCATTTATAGGAGTTAACCCTGCAAACAATGTGGCCACTAAATGTTTACTGAGAAAGGAAGATAAAACGTGGTCAATGACTTTTCAGGAACCACGGTAGCTTCAGGTATTCTCACAATATAGCTAACAATAGCATAAATATTATATAGTGTTAGTCCTTCCTGTAGTAAATCAGGAGTTGTTTTGTTTTGTTTTTCATAAGTTTATTATCACATTTCATTTAATGGTATCCAAAGCTGGAACATGATTTCACTGGCATATATGTAAATGTATGCTAAAATATGTTTACAATAACTACAAGAATATCTTACTTGAGCTTTTAAGCTCAAATATAGCATCTAGCTTGTTTGCAGATACATGTAAATAATTTTAACTTATAGGAGAGCCTCAAAGACAAATCATAAAAGGATAAGTCCATTAAATACCTATATCTATATACTGGAGTAAATATAGGAAACATCACTATTTAAGTATAGGATTGAGATGAATAAATGTATTAGTTTATATGGAGGGTGTAAGTTTTTACAAATGCATTTGTGTTAAAGGCTTGCTTAATCATAATAAAAATTCTCAATTAGAATAAAAAAATTAAGTACCTACGTAATATTTTTCTTTATTGCATCGGTTGAACTATTGAAAGCCTAGAATTAATCAACCGATATATACCATCACAAGAAAAGCATATTGAACAAGGTTCTTGGAGGGTACAACAAAGAATGACATTGCCAATGCGCTCCAAGTCTATAGACTTGGTGGGCTTATCTGAGGATATTATCTTCATGATAATCCACAGAAAGTGTTCAAATACTTCTTGCAGATAGAAACAAGAATTCTTAACAATGAATGGCCTTAGATTTCTATGCTTAACAAAACTCACAAAGATTCTAAGTTCCTTAAAGAAAGAACCTTGTTTTTCCCCATGTCCCCCTCGTTCAGTCTCCAGCTTAGAGTGGGTGCTTAAAGAAATTTTGTGCACTGACAAACAGAAAGTAATGTTTTCTCTTTTTTCCCTGGCCCCCTATCAATGTGTTCTCTACACTGTAGCCAGAGTGACATTTTGAAATATAAATTTGATAATGGCACCCTCCTGCCCACCTTCCACACTAACCCCTTCCATTGTTTTTCCATCACTTTTACCATAAAGATTCAAATCCGTGCTTGATATGATCTAGAAGGCCCTGAAAGACCTGGCCCCACTCCTCTCTATAAAAGCTCCATCCTCAAGGGCATTCTCTCAGTTGTTTGAATATGCCACAACACTTCCTATAGCAGGCTTTTGTACCTAATATTATTACTCTGGCTATTCCCTTCTCATCTCTCAGATTTTAAACATCAATCCTCAAGGAAACCTTCTTTGATAGGTGAGTTCACACTATTTTAAGTTCTCAGAATATCATATACCTGTCCTCCAAAATACATACTGCCATTTTAAGTCTCCATTTACTTTTTTTTTTTAAATAACTGTGTCTCCTCATTGGAGTGCTAAATCCAGGAACGTAGGAGCTATTTCTGAGAGTTTATTCACCATATTATTCCCTGAGCCTACCACTCAGGCATATACAAAACTTTCAATCAGTATTTGTTGAATAAAGAAATGAATGTAGAAATGACTGAGTGAATATGGCTGTCTCTCTGGTAATATTAGTAAAGTCTTAGAAAGAAGGGACTTTATTAAATGACATCTATCACACTGCCATGTTTAGTAATTTATAGTAAATAGCCATCATAAGGTGTATGTGTTCATGACTATTTAAATAGGGAAAGTAAATAAAAGTGACACTCACAGTCTAGTATGAAATTTTTAATAAAAATGACCCTAAAATACATGAAACCTGAAAGTCATAAAAAAAGTATAACTTCACTTCTCATTGATCAGCCTTTTATTCTCATTTTTAAGCTGGCTAGCCATGGAATTCACTAATTCTTTTAAGCTGCTAAGAAACTATTAGTCCTTTTAAGCAGAAACTTATTAAATAATAATGGTCCTGGGGCACTTAGATGAGTACGGTTCACCGAAAAAGCTATGTACCCCATAAGCATCCATCATTCAAGAAAGATGACATTCTTGGATAGTTGAGTTCTGAGGCTGACTTTCAGGGTCAAAGAACATAAGTGATGCATAAGTTAGTTCTGTTCTATCAGCCATTTATATATATATATATATTTTTTCCTCCTGAATAATGCCTGAACCTAAAAAAAAAAATCAATCATAATAAAATGGAAATCTTATTGAGCAGAGAATACAAGGCTCTAGAATACAAGTGCCTGTACTCCTAAGCAGGCTCTGCCACTAACCTGGTCATGACACATCACCTTTCTTGTGTTCTCCTTCCATTGCTACATAAATAAATATATAAAACTTGCTAGGCCTGAATAAAGTAGAGTAAGGATGAAACAGAGTTCATTAAATAAAAATATTCTAGAAAACCATAGATACAGAAGTTGTGGCAACACATTCTGGGCCAGAAAAAAAAAGGAGAGAAAGAATATTATCATTGTCTTTTTAGTAGTTCTTACTGTATTTTTAATATGAAGTCAACCAAATGATACTAAATATTAAGTTAATAGAGAAATTCAGTCAGAACTAGATGTAATTTGAATCTTATTTAATGTTGGCTGTTAATTTTTTTCCTAAATTTTCTATAATGAATGTGGATTTGCTTCTAAATTAGTTTTTAAAAAGAATGTGGCAATCAGTGTAAATACTCGCTACAGGCAGGGTTTTGCTTATACTTCATCTGAATAGAAACCATCTATCCCTAGCCATCAATACATGATTGGTGTTCAGAGAGGCATCCATTCTCAATTAATTATTTAATAGTCACTTGACACACATGAAATAGAGAAAATACACAAAATGGAGCCAATCCTCCTGGGCTGATCAACTCTGCCTTTATCACTCCATCTCTCATTTCTGTGATAATCAGAAGAATCCAGCCTTTTGTTTTCCTTTCATGACTAGTGGTGATCTTTGCACTCTGTTTCCAGATCAAATTTTCAAAACGAATCAATGCTCCAGAACCATCCTGATGGATTTTTCTTTTCTGAATTGAACTACCTTATGCATCAGGTACTAGACTGTTCAATTATGTATCTTGGTAATTCTAAATTCTTCCTGTTCTGGAAAGTTATCCATTGGCAAAATAAAATGCATTTCACAAACATCTAATTCTGCTTCTCTTCAACATATTACTTTTGCCATGCTTTCTCCACTCTTAAGTGTTCCTGATTATGCATGATCCCTGGTTCCCTACATTTAAAATGCACAAAAAAATAAAAAATTTAATTTAAAACACCCTCCCACACAGAACAAGCTGTCATTGTGTCATATTTGTTTCCTAATTTAAGGAAGGAAGTTATATCTCAAATGTCCTTCATTAAACTGCCTGCTCTGTATTTTAAAGTGACATTAGGATACTTAGAGCAATATTCCCATAAAATAATGTTCATTTTTCAAAATTTATTTCTATTAATCATTGCAGATATATGGAACTTCAAATCATCATAAAGCAAATCATCATATGTAGCCATTTCATTCAAGATTTACAATTAAATGAGATTTGGGAGAGGAAAAACATGTACTGTTTTATTTTTGTAATAAATACAATTAGGCTTTATTTGGTAAAACCTAACTATAAAGCCTGGTGTTAAATCCATGGAAATTTACTGGCCAAGCTGAAGTGCAGTATAGGCCATAGAATACATAGTCTTCTACACTTACTTAGCCAAAATATAATGGGGAGGGGGGGAACCTTCATGAAGGCAGAGAATAATAAAATAACCCTTTACATGTTTTTCCCCTTAAACCCATGAAGGCTACAGAACTCTTCTTTCTCTAATGACCAGCTTTTTTCTTTCTAAGTACTCCCTTTAAACTATCATAAATTTTACCAAGTCTTCATTTCTCTTAAAGTCAAATGAGAGAGAACTGCCAAGTCTAATAAGATTTACAAGGGCTACTTCCTCTTATTGGTATCAGCAAAAAAAAAAAAAAAAAAAAAAAAAACCCAAAAAACAAAAAACAAAAAAAAAAACAAAACAAAACAAAAAACAGGGGACATTATACAATAAAATACAGCCACACATAAAGCTTTTGTCCTTACAGCTAAATCAGATTTAGTAATCTTTTTAAAAACAACTTCAGTCATACATGTCATTTATCCATGTGTTGACTGTCTTGATTTGACCCGTTAGCTATCTACTTTAAACCCTGACATCTCTCCTGCTCAGCCACAAATAAATCCATGTTGTATCTTTTGCATATCAGTCACTTTCTGTTCATAGGTTTTTCGGTATTTATAAAATATTTTTCCTTGGTCATTGTCATGTAGCAACATTGGACACACATTAATACTGAATTTTATTTATGAAAGGGAGAAAATAAAACTTAAGTATGGTTTTTGTGTGTGAGTGTGTGTGTGTGTGTGTGTGTGTGTGTGTGTGTGTGTGTGTTTAACTCTGCACTGTTTCAATCCTTAAAAACAACAGAAATTACAGCCTGGCCTCAGATAAATATCATTAGCTAAATATACTCAGGAAATCTCTTGCAATCCTTCATATGCATTCCCTATTTTATTAGCCTACAGAAGCCTCCCAGTCCAACAACATCTAAATTTCTGTGCTATTTATCTTCCCAAGGCATCTGCTAATTGAGAAATACGTTATTTAATCTCTAACATTTCTAAATATTAGCTGACCTGTCTCCCACTTCAAGAAACCAGAGAAATCACATAATTTTTCCTAAACTGACAAATGTTGGACGTGGACATAACCGCAGAAATTAACATTAATTCCAAGAACCCTCCTCCTTCTAATCAAAACAATTTTCACATGTGCCCCCTCCCACTGCCCCATTTTTCCACAACCAGGAGCAGGACTTTACATTTTCCTTATAAAAGGCAAAGCAGTTCCTACGAATCCTGTCCCCCCTGTCCTTTACCATGAATAACAAACGTGGAGATTTCAACCATACTGAACCACCCCTGCACGTCATTCATCACCAAACGTGTGCCCAATCTTGTAGATGCTTGTCTGCATCTTATGGGGAACATCTGCGTATTACAGACTTAGAGGTGGTAGAGGAAAGCACAGCGGTCATTCAGGTGGGCCATGGCCCTCTGAAGATGGGGAGCGGCCTAACAACCCGAGGAGTCTGAAGAGGAGAGGTCCTTGTACTTGCGACTTGGAAGGAAGTGGGGCTGGCACAAAGGGTTCCCAGGAGGAATCTGAACCTGGAAATGGGTCTGCTTAAAAACCATTAAGAGGATGCCAAAGGAGGAGCTGTGGGAGGTGATAAGGCCGAGAGGCCACAAACAGGTCTTCACCTTGCAAACTAGCTGCAACACACTGTCCAGAGAAGGAAGACCCCATGCACCAGCCGGCCCCGCCTGCCTCGCCCTGCCTCCCCGCGCCCTGCCCAGGCCGAGGCCCCCGGTGGGTCAGGCGTCGGGCCTTACCTTGGCTGCAGTCCTTGCCGCGGAAGCCGGTTCTCGAACAGTCGCACACCGCCTGGTCGTCAACCACCGAGCACACGCCTCCGTTGAGGCACACTCCGCCCTCGCCCTCCTCGCCAGCCTCGCACGGGCTCCCCCCGCCACTGTTGGGCGGCTCGTCGTCCAGCTTCACCTCGCCGCTGTCCACTGGCAGGGCCTGGGAGGAGTTGACCCTCACGTCACGGATCCACCCTTTAAAGGGCTCTCGCTCCCGCACCGAGGCCAGCGTCAGCTTGAGCGCCGCAGCGCGCAGTTCCGGGGGCAGCCCCCCGACAAAGAGGCCGCTGAACACGGTCATGTCCCTGCGTTTCGACTTGACCTCCACCCACTTGGCCTCCACCTGGTCGATGAAGAGCGTGGTGTTGCGGAACTGGCGGCGGATACGCACGTTGTGCCAGGCGCCGTCGTTGACCGGCGTGTCGGCCAGGAGCGTGGCTGGCTCCGCGCAGAAGATGGAGAAGCTGAGCTGCAGGCGGCCGCCGCGCGTCAGGATGAGCTCCAGGAAGTCGCAGAAGCCCTCGTCGTCGAAGTAGAGCACGAGACCGCGGGCGCTGCGAGTCTTGAGCTGGAAGCTCATCTCGCTCTCGCAGCAGGCGTTCCACTTGGGGAAGCGTGTCCACTGGCCCTCAGCGCCCGGGAACTCGAGCCCGCTGCCCAGCTCTGCCCAGCAGCCCAGGAGCAGCAGCGAGAGGCACAGGAGAAAGCAGCCCCCGCGCTGGAGAAGCGCCGTCCCCATGCTCGGGGCTGGGGTGCGGCGGGGGGGTGCCGGGGCCGACAGGGTCAAAATGGTCCTGGACACCTTGACGTAGAAATAAGGGTCTGGAAACAAGTAGGGTAAGGGGATGGGCAGGAGTGGGAGGGATGCGCCCTCCTTTATCTAGCTCTTTTTTTTTTCTTCTTCTTCCAGCAACCCCTCCCTCTCTCCCTGTAGTCCCCTCCCAACTGGAAAACGTAGACCCCAGTGGTACAGGGCAGCAGCAGATCTTCCAGTCCAAAGGGAGGATACACTTTGGAAGCAACGTTCTGGAAACGGCGTTAACAGAAGGTCAAGGGAAGTCACTTATCCATTTGAGTCCGATGACCTAGTTCAAGGGCATCAGTGGTGTCAACAGATGCTTCACTCCTCGAATACTATCATCTGCGAGGTACCATCAGTGGTACCAGGCAAAAGGGAAACAGAGTCCGTTAAGAAGCAAATACTTGTCAGAGAAGTACAAGAAGTCAGCAATAAGCCAGGATCCTTGGATACTTGTGAGTACCTCGAGTGTCTGTCCTCCAGATGTGATGTCCCAAACCAGAAGGGAGAAAAGGGTTCCTTGCCTCTTTACGGCACCACTTAACCCCTGAGTGGCTTTAAAGGCCTGTTTCTTCTGTCATATCATGGACCACCAGCACCCCTGTAGCCAATGCAGAATTCCTTGTGCATGGCCTCACAGGCTGGATTTTGCTTCTCTTTTTCCCTCCCCAACAGTAGGGTTCAAACCCTGAAGCTGTGAAATAGCCAGAAGCTGTTAGATGTCACAACAGCTCCTCTTCTTTTCTCTGCCTCTGCGAGGCCAAATTAAGATGCCAGCATATCAATTGGTTGTGTGTTGGTGATGCATTTTGGTTTTGTCTTTTTATAAGGACCCAGAAAATCTGCAGAGAATTAAAATAAAAATTAAGTTCTAAAGTCATTTATAGTATCATGTAAATCATCATTCAGTTCAGAAACCAGGTATATAACTAGAGCCATTAGGAAGCCAGAGTTAACCTTATTGGAAGGGGTGTATTTGTCCTGATCTACAAGGAAGACCTGATGTCTCCCAATAGTTAATATTGCACTTTTACAATCAGCCAGTATGCCCTTATAGTTTATTATAACTGTTAATAGGTAACCCTCTTAGGATTTTATACACATTTGTTTATGGTTATCTTTTACTTTTTCTGAGAAAGTTTATTTTTTTAAATATGACAAGGGGAGCAAAAGAGGCCCCTTTAAGGGCTTCTGCTTATAACATGCACTGATAACATGGACAATAAAAATACATCCTATTCAAATCTCAGTTAATACAGATTTTACAACAGGCAAAACAGATCAAACTGCGACTGTCTTGAATTTGTATAACAT
This sequence comes from Leopardus geoffroyi, assembly GCF_018350155.1. NCBI lineage: Eukaryota > Metazoa > Chordata > Mammalia > Carnivora > Felidae > Leopardus > Leopardus geoffroyi. The sequence goes on from NC_059336.1 coordinate 70,145,450, forward strand.
TCCTACCATTTTAGGTTTTTCAAAGAAAGAACATTGATGGTTTCTTGGGGGTGTCTTTTAAATTTCAGACAAGTATTTTCCTTTTATTAAAAGAATAATCTGTTCTAAGAGAAAACATGTAACTGGAGTCATATCTATTTTGGGCAGCATTTATGTCTCACTTGCCATGACATTAACTCCTCTAAAGATGGGTAAAGTATTTAATATTTTGCCAAACAGTGTAGTGATCCTTACTCCCCTTCGAGTCCTTATCTGGCTGTCAGCTCTTAGAATTTGTGTGGTCAGAACAGCAGTTGGCATGTGTGACACCTTAGCTGCTATGGCTCCAGGATGCTAGAATATGAAATCATGTTTTTGAATCACTCACTATAAAATCACCTCTTTATCCAACCCTAATCTGACAGTTTCCTGAAATGGTGCAGAAATCGTAAGTAGTGAGTTGCTTTTAAGCCTTTTTTGTTTGTTTGTTTGTTTGTTTGTTTTTTGCCAAAAGAACATTACTCTTACATTTTGACAAGAAGAAAGAAAGAAAGAAAGAAAGAAAGAAAGAAAGAAAGAAAGAAAGAAAGAAAGAAAGAAAGAAAGAAAGAAAGGAAAGAAAGAAAGAAAGAAAAGAGAGAGAAAAAAACACAAATGGTTCATCTGGTCATGTCAAGCAAACGCAAGCATTTCCCTCAACCTTTCCCACTATACCACCCCACCCCCTGCACACACACGCACAGGCACACACGCACACACATTTATTGCCTGGACACAGAAGCTCACTATGCAATTAACACTTTTTTCCCCTACAAGCTGAAACTAGCAGTAATTTATGGCACCGCATTGTGCTGCTGCTCCTCCATGGAGGGAGCTAAGAGCATTTCTCTTCAGTACAGAGCAATCCCTACAGGTGTCAGCTGAGAGCCACCAAGCTAGGGGATCCCACTTCAAGTTCCTCCCCAGATGAAATTGATGAGTGGTTCTCTCTTTTTCAACACACACACACACACACACACACACACACACACACGCACAACACAGCACATATAGACACATACACATTGGCCAGTAGAAATAAAAAAGAAATAACCATCTCAGTTGCTTATTTATTATGGCTGATACATCCCACACCATCAGCAATCACCAGCCATATCTTGCCTACTCCTGTGCCAACCCCAAAGAAAGGTGCTCTTAAAAATCATCCTAAGATAGCATATTATTCAGTATACTCTCATTTTTAAGTGGACTCGGACATCTGCCAATTTTTCAGTCATTTTGCAAAATAAATCTGAAATTTCAAGATCAAGAGTAGTGCTTTGAAACCATCCTGAAGCTTATGTGTTAGAAAATCTTTGTGGTGTGTGTGTGTGTGTGTGTGTGTGTGTGTGTGTGTGTGTGAGGGGGGAGAGAGAGAGACTGGATTGGAGCTGATTATTTTATTAATTAATATTACATAGATCACAAAACCTTTCTTCACTCCTCTCTCCTTCCCTCCTCCACTAATGCATACCTTGACAATTTTTTAAGGAATGGAGGAGAGGGGGGAAACACATACATATTCTTACCACAGGGAGGTCAACTGACTCTCCCAGTTCTTAGAGGAAGCTCATTGTGTGTGAAGAGTATCTGTATTTATATGGAGAAAGAGAATTCTCTCTAGGTGCCGGAAAAACCTGGTGAGTTCACAAATTAGAGGATGAAATAAAAGGATCTGAAAAACAACCTTACTGCAGCCAAAGGAAGAAGCGCTCTAATTCAAAAGCAGACTAACAGCCTCATTAATCTTTTCTTTCATTTCTAGAATCAAATTCATTCCCAAGCCACTGGAAGGATCGATACAGTATGCTCGTCCGCTGCAGCTGCATTTATTTTAATATGTTTATAACACACACACACACACACACACACACACACACACACACACACATACACATGCACACATATCTTTCCATGCATCCTTCAATATATACATCACCAAGAACCTGAAATCTTTGGGATAATTTTTAGAAGTGCCTTTCCCCCCCACCCCCTCGCTTTTGCAAAGTCTCTTAATACCAATGCACACCCAAATTCTCCCTGGCTTTCCCGCCCAGTCTCCAAGCTCCATCTCTAATACCAGTGCAGTTTCTTGGAGCCTGGAGTCAACTGCACAAATTAAGGATAGGCACAGCATGGGGCTGATGGGGAAGGGAAATAAAGATGTACATACAGATATATTTTATTGCTTTGGTTTCTAACTTGTCTGTTTTCTTTCTTTTGCTAATAAATCACTGCATTCAGCCTTTAAGTTACTATCCTAGTTCCACCATCTCATCTTCTTGCCATCTATTTAAAAAGCTTCATGCAAAACAACGAAGATCTATACTCCTCCACCCTCCCACCACCCATCCTTCCTTGTGCATTTGTGGCAGCTCCTGGCTCAGTTACAAGGGGGAAATATATCCTTCTCCAGCTTGCCTCGCCCCATCCCCTCCCCCAACCCAAATTGAGCTTCTTTACCTGCCCGGTTATTCCCCTTAGCTTGACCCAGAGCCTGAAGCATGCATCGGTCAAAGCGAATTTCCTGAGGTCTGTGGATAAGGCGACTGCCGCTGCCTTTTCAGAGGCGTCAGGCTTGAGCGTCTATCTCCAGGAGTGCGGGAGGGGAGAACAGGCAACGGAGGGGAGCAGGAGGAGGAGGAGGAAGAGAGGGAAAGAGCTGGGAAGGAGGAGGCGGTGGTGGAGCCTGAGAAGGCTGGGTTACGTGACGCCGGGTGCTGTCCTTCTGAAAGAGAAGGGCGGAGCTGAGCTCTCCGCAGTACCATGGAGAGCGGCGGGCCGTCCTCAGGCAGAGATCCTGGTGGGCTGGGCCCGCGGGCACAGCCCCTCCAGGTCGGGACGCTGCGGTGCGAGGTGTTTATACCTCCGCTTCGTCCCTTTGCAGGGGAAGCCCGATCCTGGAGGCGGGGACCTGCCGCAAGAGCTTCTAACTTGTCACCACCCACCCTGCCCCAGAGAGAGAGAGAGAGAGAGAGAGAGAGAGAGAGAGAGAGAGAGAACCAGAGAACCACGTAGCCTACTGAGCATGCCCAGGCCCCTGCTAGACCCACGGAAACCTGTGTGGAGATTCCACTTCTCCGGGGTTTAGTCGTGATTGGGCGAGGGTACCTGAAAGGGTGCCACGGAAGAGCTGGGCAGCTAAAAGAAAGGGGGCAAGAAGTCAGTGATTAAGATGAGCTCCGGGTTTACTTGCGCACTTTGGTCTCCTGTTTGGAACCCTGAAAAGCTGCAGCTCTTCGAGGAATGCAGGGACAGCAAGACCCACACAGTCTCAGGCATTCCCCTAGATCCAACGTCCCTGCCCCACCCCTTACTGTGGCCCTAACCTGAGCGATCTTCAAACCTTCACGATCTGCCTACCAATTGTGCCAGAAAGACCTAACAGGCTAATGCACCAACTTGTAAACCAGACTCAAGTCTGTCTGATAAGGTGCTTTCTGCGACAGCCTCTTGTCACCCCCCAGCTTTCCGTGCTCTGCCTTGGCCACGGACATTCTGAGCCAAACCAAGTTCTGTACCTGTTTAACTCTTCTATCCGTTTCCTCCTGTCTTTTGCAGCTGGTAAAACCTGGAGGAAGTGAAACTCCGTGCGAGGCTCTAACCATATCTTTGGGCATGCCCAGTAGGCATTGCTGGGTTTGGTGACAAAGGAGTTAACTTTCAGGGCGCTTGCAGAATAGGTGGTAGAGAAGTCCGAAGTGTATGGCTTTAAATTACAGTTTGAGTGCTACGGACATTTAAATTCCTAACCCTATTATATTCCTAACTTAGGTTAGTTTTAGAGCAGAAAGATCAGACATATTCATTTCAACACCACAAACCTAATAGCTCCAGTCTCAAATGCTATAGGATAAGACTATTTTCTGCCTCTAGGCCCTATAAAGCAAGACTGTAAGAACTAGACAAATTCAGGAGTACTGAAATAACATACATTCCAAATGCAATATTCATTTCCTTCCAAAGAAACCATAACTTATTCCTATGATAAGCATATTTATATTTTCACTACATTTGTAAAAGAGTCTAAATAAGTTGAAGGTAGGAACCACAAGTTTTATTGTTTCTATTGCCTTTACAGAGTGTCAAGTGATTACATGTATAGAAACTAGAATCAGGTCATCTGGGCTTGAATTCCATCTCTGACATTTACTAGCTGTGACCTTGAGTAAGATACTTAACATTACAATACCTCGGTCACCTCATCTATAAAAAGGATATAGTAATAGTTCCCACATCATCTGTTTGATGTTGTAAAGAACAAATAGATTAAATGGGCATAAAATATTTGTAATTGTGTTGAATAAATACTATTTTTATTAGTTTCAAACCTACTTAGTTCTGCTTGATCCAATGGAAGTCACTTCTCTGAAATCCAGATTTCTTGGCTTTAAAATAGGAATACTAGTGATTTCCAACTTATTCTCCATATTTTCTTTGGGAATGGACTGAAATAATAATGTTGCCATGATTAAAAAATAAAATAAATGAAATTTTAAATACTGTAGAGCTAAATCTCAAATTTAATGGCTGATCTAAGGTTATGCACTCAAGAAGTGAACTCGGACCAAAAAAAAAAAAAAAAAAAAAAAAAGAGTCTACTTAATTCAGGGACTGTTTTGATTTTTCTAGCATTTACCATTAGGTTTTAGAGCAAACAGCATATAAGATACATCCATATGTGTCTAGTATAGAAGTAAACCTTACTGCAAAAGTAAGTGGAATCAACAACCAATTATTAAGAATTGAATTAAAAGTTTCCATAATGCCCCTAAGATCTTGCATGTATATTCACCAGTGAATCCTATGGTGATGACAGATTTCTAGATGCACTCATAAGAGTAAAGCCCTGTCCCTTACCGGAATCATAAAAACAAACAAGCAAACAAAAAAACACACACACACATTAATTGACACTATGGTATATGACCTGAACAAGTATCTTGTTTATTTAATTTTGCCCTTGCAAATTTTGATCTTATCTTTAATTGGGCTACACAGAACTTCCACTGTATTATAGTTTTCACTGGGCTCTCTTCTGTGGTTTTGATTCAAAGATGTGTTAACATTCTTACTTCTTATGCATAAGGTTTAAAACAAAAAGTCAAGTCTTCTGTGTCTGCCCCTTATGCTCACACACACACACACACACACACACACACACACGCTCACACACACACACACAAGTAAGGAACTACCGTAATAATCTGCTTTGCAGTTATCAGATTTAAAGTAACTACTATATCTAGTTTAAGGAATATGGACAGCCACAAGATCTGTTTGTTTTATTCAGTAAATATGCATAGGGAAAATTATCAGTATGTGCTTAGAATGGGAAAAAAATTACAACATAATTTAGTGATAAAAGCTCTTACTTTATTTTAAAGTATGACTTCCTGTGTTGTTTCTACAGAAATTGCTTCAACTTTCTGAGAGTTTCCTCATCAGTGAAATACGGATAATGGCATCTCACTTCATAGGAGTTGATGAGGATAATACCAATGTTTAATGTTACGTGCCTACTCCATGCCAAACATGCTCTGAGTGCTTTACTTACATTAATTTAGTTTATCCCTCAAAGCAGCCCTATGAGGTAAATTCTAGAATTTCACTCATTTTGCAAATGAGAAAAGAAAGCACAGAGAGATTGATCCAGACAGTCAAGGTCACACCTAGCAGATATAAGTGCAAGGAATAAGATACAAACTAACACCTGTGTTGTTAACTACCTTGTTACATTGCCTCTCATCAAATGATCAAATACTCCCAGCACATTGCTTGACACAATGCAGATACTAATAATGTTAATTCCTTTTTTTTTTTTTTTCCTTTCTAAGAATTTCGTCAAGAGGAACCTGGGAAACTAGTCAACTTTGGGATGTTGTAACGTCATTCCTTCATGACAAATACAATATGAAATAACAATGAAAACAGGTGAGATGTTTTTAATGTTGTTATTTTGTTGTTGTTGTTGTTGTCGTCTGTGGGTAAAATGTAAAATTATTCCTATATATCTAATTTTGAAGCAATTTAACACTTGTCAGAGCATTCTAGTATTTTCCTAGAAAGGTAGAAACTAGTGTTAATTTCTCTCAAGTCACCTTGGGGAATATACCATTTTTAAAATACAGTAATGTGTGAAGGATTTTAACTCCTGCGCCTTCCTACCACTCAGAACAAAGGAGATAATTGTGAAATCAAGGTGGCTATTTATGAGCATGTCTGATTGGGAGAATTTCTGGCAACCCAAATATGGAAGATAAGTAATATCTCATGCCATAAACTGGTAAACATTTTGCAACAATGAAAATGGAAATGCATGATCACCATAAACAAATATATTTCCATAAGGTATTAAATATTAATGAGCATCGTAACATGGAAACTTGCTCCACACTAAAAATAAATGAAAAGTAAGTGATAAGATTTTTTGACTGAGAAATGAATACAGAGACTCTGTGTTTACTGCTGCAATCATAGCTTGTGTTTTAACATTAGGAAATCAGTGTAAACACCTACTTTCTCAATTAACATTAAGGCAAAGTGGAGTCTTTGAGATACCCATGAATCGCAAGATTGACATGAATTTGGAAGGGGCTTTAACTGTATTAGTGTAAGTAAGTTAAGAAGAAACGCAAGTTTATAATGGGGGGGGGTGTGAGTTGCTACCCATCAAATATTTTTCTACTGAAGTTGGTAAATAATTGAAAAGAACAATAAGATTTATCACTCTGAGAGAATTTTCTATTTGCTGTGATGCAGGTAATCATTAGGAAGCCAATTTTTTCTACTGAAATAATGGTATTACCAGGGATAGATTAGATTACATGGTATTCTCAACTAAATTTAAGATTAATAATGAATTCCTCCAATCAATTATAGTATCATTGTTGTATAATTGGAATGCTACTGTTTAGTTCACAGCTTATTTATTTTAAAAATAAGTAAAACCCTTGATATTTGGTTTGTGGCTAAATGTCTCTAGCTGGTTTCCTTTATACAAAGCAATATGAGCTTCCTAGTTACAAAAGTTGATGAATAGTTACTGAACACGCTGCTATATAAAACCCATTTTCAGCACAACTAGAGGAATTTCTAAATGCAAGGACATACAATGAAGTATAGGGTTTTGGACTCGGCGATAGACTGGAATAAACACACTGGAATTTAAATATAGAAAAGTCCACATACTTTTCCATGAAGTTGACTAAGTATTTTCAGGAGAATAAGCAAACTCAGTATGTTACATAATTTCATTCTCTTTGAAAAAATCTTAAATACCACAAAGTTAAGCTACTTTCACAAGAGTATATAATTGTTCAGTAATCATAAGATAAAATGTGATTTTAATACAGTTACAAGTCATTAGAATAACAGTAATTATTAAGGTATCAAGCTATAGTAGAGAAGCACTAGATACTTGAGAATAGTGGTTAAGTTCTAAAGGATGCACCTGCTAGAGAGGTTTCACTGTGGGAACCCTGCAGTGTGTTTGATGGGCAGTGTTTTTAAATCTAGGGCAGCGGTAACACCTGGGCATGTTCTGCCATGCTTACTCCCACCCCTCTTTCTCCAACAATGATGGAAAATCTTCCAGAAGAAGAATAGCAGCTACTGTAAGAAGCCTCTGCTTGGGAGTTTATCTCACTCAGTGATTAGGGGCATACTTGAGCCTGTGTTCATCATCTCCCTATAAGAACTTATTTCTCCTCCTATATGGAAACTTTGTCACTTTACCACCCACCCCCACTTCTAGTCAACCCCTTCCTTTCTCAACTGCTAGACTCCAGGAAAGGATTTTTCTCATTCATTGGAATTTAGTTTAACACGTATTTCCTTGGGTCCCTGAAATCAGTTAATTTCTTTATACCAGTCCTGTTTAATTTCCTTTACTCTAGCTTTTGGGGGAATGACAGGAGAGTTGTGTTCAAGTTAATGACAGTTCCGAAGACTTGTTGTATCTTGCTCCATTTCAGCTATTTCTACCCCTAGAAATATGTGGAAAATTTATTTTCTGTGGTGGCATATTGAAATATTTTGTAGTTGGCTTTTTTTTTATTTTTTCAACGTTTATTTATTTTTGAGACAGAGAGAGACAGAGCATGAACGGGGGAGGGTCAGAGAGAGGGAGACACAGAATCTGAAACAGGCTCCAGGCTCCGAGCCGTCAGCACAGAGCCCGACGTGGGGCTCGAACTCACGGACCGCGAGATCATGACCTGAGCCGAAGTCGGCCGCTTAACCGACTGAGCCACCCAGGCGCCCCTGTAGTTGGCTTTTTTAACACACCTTGTGTGATTTTATTTTATTTATGTTGTTTTTTGTTTGTTTTTCATTCTTATCACTTTAAAACTACTCCCTCTTACTTTTATGGTTTCAAGCCTCATTATTTTTTCAGGGCTCTCTCCTTCTCCTCTAGTTTTTATGTTCACCATTCTTATCCAGTTTAGTTAATTTTTACCCTGCTACATCTGCTTAATATTGTTTTTCATTTACATATATATATATATATATATATATATATATAGCATAATCACATATGTATACATGCACATATACACACAAATATATAATTATTTAAATATATAATCACACATACACAAACACTACTGACCCCAACTCTTTTAGCATTTCTGGACCCTGTTCCAACAATGGGGAAGAGGGCTCCACCACATACAACACCAAGCAATTCTCAAACACTCGCAGAGTATCTAAGAATTCAATTCCATTCTGACACTATCTGCCCAGAGATGCCATCAGATTGCACAGGTTAGGGATTCAGTCCTACAAGACTGCCCCCAGCCCCAACTTCAGATTTAAGTACAAGTCCCAGGCTGTTATCTATGCTTCTGACTGGCTATACATTGGAGGTTCCAATGACCTCCTCCTTGAGTTGTTAGAGTGGCTCATAGAACTCAGGGAAATGCTTAGGTTTATCAGTTTGTTAAAAGATATGATACAGAATATGAATCAGTAGCCAGATAAGAAGACACGTAGGCCGAGGTGTGGGAAAGGGCTTGGACCTTCCATGCCCTTTCCAGGAATACCACTCTCTCCCAGGTCTCCATAGGTTTAGCAACCTAAAAGCTCTCTGAACCTAGTCCTTTTCAGTTTTTATGGAGGCTTCATTGCATAGTCATGATTGACCAAGTCATTGGTCATTAGTTGATACAACCTCCAGCCTGTTTCAGCTGAAATGAAGATCAGAGAGTGGGACTGAAAGTTCCAATCATCTAACCACATTGTTGATTCTTCTGGCAACCAGCCCCACCTTTGGATGAGGTTCAAAAGTTGTCTTCATTAATAAAAAAAAAAAACACCCACTCAACTTTAAGAGTCTAAAGCACTTTCAGGAACTGTGGATGAAGATAGAGAAATCTGAGAAATATATTTTGGTCATCTAAATGTTCAAAATATATAACGCTTATAAATCATATCACACACATACACAGAGCTAAGTATGTTAACAGTAAAGCAGTGGTAGATTTTAGATATACCCCATTGGAACTTCACAGGTTAGAGAAAAACACTTAACATTTTCATACCAAAAAAGAAAAAAAGTTAGGGTTTCAAAATTACTTGTGAAGCAGAATTGGCAAGAGTTTTATTTTTATAAGAGATTTATTCTTGCTGAAGGAAAAATGACAGTAAAATGGAGATGAACTAGACCCTAAATTATATTTGTGCACTTGATGGAGACATACCATTGAATGAGACTATAGGCAGTACTAGACAATTTAATTTTCTCTAGATCAAGGAGAGCGGGCTGAAATGACTGACAAAGTCTGGTATGTACATGATATACATGAATAAGGTAAACACAACTGGGGAAATGATGAAGATTGCTTGGTATTGTGAGCAACTAAAAATCACATACTTCTCTAAAAAATAATAATCTCAGCTCTAGCCTCCTGTGTTCCTTTGGGTCCCGTGTTGCCAGATCATATGATTTTTTCAAGAGCAGTTAGAGATCTGAAATTTGAAGTAAAATCTTCTGATTTTAAAAATCTTAACTCATCAAAAATAATAACCTCCACAACCACTCTGTAGGAAAGAACAGACGTCTCTGCTGGTTAGAAATGGCACATAGGCTGCCAATGTGTCACCTTCACTTTGTGTTTACATATACTTATGCCAACTCACACTTGTGTATTATTTTTCTCTGAGTTCAACATTTCACATGATTTATTTACATGTTCTAAATCCAGCCAAGGATATAGAATAGGTTATAAATAGACACAATCAAGATTAAAAGTTTACCTCTGGAATCCTGAGGATGATTTTTTAAGTGGCTTGGCACCTGAGAAGAGACACTGGATTCTGAGTAACATGTTTTCTAGTTCTGGCTTTGTCATTCATTAGTTTTGTTTACTACTCCAGGCAAATCTCTTAGCTTCTCCCAGTTTAATGCCTGCTTGATATATGTTGTGGGTTTAATGGTGTCCCACTCCACCCCCCGCCTTCGCCAAAACATAAGCTGAAGTTCTCATTCTCAGTATCTATGAATGTGACCTTATTTGGAAATAAGGTCTTTGCAGACATAATCGAGTAAAGATTAGATCATATTAAATGACCATGGACCTAAATCCAATGACTAGTGTCCTTATAAGGAGAAAGAGATTTGAATACAGAGAACAAATAAAGAAGATGGCCATGAAAAGACAAAGAAATTGGGGGATACAGCTACAAGCCAAGGAATGCTGAAGAATGTTAGCAACCACCAGAAGCTCTGGGACAGACATGGAACAGATTCTCTCGTAGAGTCTCAAGAAAGGACCAACTCTGCTGTCATTTTGATTTCAGACTTCTAGCCTCCCAAATTGTGAGAAAATAAATTTATTTTGTCTCAAACCACCTAGAATGTGATAATTTGTTTTTATAGCCATAGGAAACTAATACAGTATACATGATAAAAGTTTGGGAAAATATAGGTATAGAAGAACAAGTATAAGAGGCAATTTGCTAGATGATTTTACATATATATTACTGTAATTCATATAACAACCTTGAGACATAGGCATTCATTCGTTCATTCATTCACTCATTCATTCCCTCTCTCTTGCTCTCTTGCTTTCTCATTGACTCTCTCACTCTCTCTTTCTCTCTCCATCGCATATCTGTCTCTCAACAAAAAATTATAGATACTGATTGACTTATCCTGAAATGCACAGATTGCTTCTTGAAGGAGTGATGACTAAGTCTAAGACTAAAGCCCATATTCTTGTTCACTGCACCATTCTGTTACAGTACTTAAACAACAGAAAGCTATTAAATACAGTATAAAATTATTATTCTGGAGTCTTCTTTAAGAGATTGAAGATAGGGAGAGAAAAAAATACCAAAATAGAAAAAGCAAGAATGCCTTATTGCATAATGCCTATTGCATTTTAATGTACTTTATCATATTAAGTAAATTCCTTCCTAATCTCAGGCTACTAATATTATTGAATTCCATCAAATGCTATTTCAACATAGTTTTATACAATCATATAATTTCTCTTCCTTCCTCTATTAATGTGATTAATAACACTGGTTAATTTTCAAATGTAAATCAGTCTTAAATTCTTGGCATACACCCTACTTGTTCCTAATAATGACTCTTTTATTAATTTTGTTTGGGAATATTTTAGGTAGGATTTCTACACATAAATTTCTGAAAGATAATGGCCTGTAATTTGAGAACAAAGTAATGTTATCCTTTTAAAATAAAATGGGAAATGTTCCCTGTTTTTGTTTGTTTGCTTGTTTGTTTTTCTCATGCTTGGTAAAATATTTGCCAGAGAAGCCATCTAAACTAAGACTTTCCTTTTTTTTTTTATTCATTCATATAGGATACTTAAAGATCTTTCATTTTCCCTAGCATTAGTAATGATTAATTCCTCTCTTTTTACCTTCATAACTCATAGTTATTAAATTTAATCATCTTTCCTAAGAGTCAAGGTTTGTTGACTTTTTCCTGTGTATTTGTTTTCCATTTAATTGACTTGTGCCTTTAAAAATATTCTTTAGGTTTAATGCACTTTTTCTAATTTCTAGCTACGTTCTTAAGATGGTTATTTACAATATTGTCACTCTTCTTTTTAAATATCTTCTTTAAGATTATACATTTCCCTCTTAGCATGACTTTAGCTGCACCTGCAAATTCTGATATGTGCAATTTTCATTATGATTTGCATAAAAATTGTATTTTCAACATTTGTAATTGTAATTTTTCTTTTGACCCATAGATACTTAGAAGTACATGACTTAACTTTCAAACATTAGATATTTTCTTCATAATGTTATGCATCAAAAGTCATATTCAATATGATATCAGTTCTTTGAAATGTGTTGAAACTTACATTAAGGGCTTATACATGTTAATTTTTTAGGTGTTACACATACATTTGAAAAGAATGTTTGCTCCATAGTTACTGTGCATAAATGCTAAATGTTGTCAATTAGATCAAGTTTATTTACCATGTAATTGATATATATATCCTTTGTGTTCTATAAATTACTTTCATATATTTTATAATATAATTTCAATATTTAATTTTTGTCTTTATATATTTGTATAATTTATTGAATAAAAATATAATTGTTCTATATTCTTGGAAGATGAATGGTTTAATCAGTATTCTATATCCCTTTTCATCTCTAGTAATGCTGCTAGCCTTAAAGTTTGTTTTGTCAGATATTAGTGTAGCTAAGTTAGTTCTTATAATAAGGTATATCTCTTTTTATTATCTTTTTACTATAACCTTTCTGCATGTTTATATTTAACATTCTTCTCTATAAATTGTATTTGGTTAAGTTTCAAAATTCTTTATGACTTTCTTTGTCTTGGAGTTATTTGCCTATTTACAGTTACTTCCTGATATATTTGGGCATAAACCAACTATCTTCCTACTTATTTTGTAAGTATCCTATCTTTTTTATTTTTTTCTTTCCCTCTCTTTTGTTGCATTTATCAACTTAGTGAATTATTTGTATTATTTAATTTTTCTCCTCTATCAGTTTTTGGTGGTTTCCTAGGATTCCAGCATGCATGTTTGACTTACCAGAACCAAACATAAATTAGTATTTCCAGGACAAGGCACGGGCTTTTGACTTCTCTAACTGCCTTGCCCCTTTATGGCTTTGGAGTTACTGTTGTCTCGTATTAGAGTTCTACATTGTAATGCCCATAATAAATTACTATTATTATTTTATAGGTCAATGTTTATTTATAATTAGCCACATACTTAACTTTTCCATAGCTTATCATCACTTCCTTCTTTTACTTGTTTCATTAGATTTATTTTTCTCTGTATGAAAACTTTCTTTTGTTATTTCATTTACTATAGATGTAATGGTGGCAAAAAATCTCAGATTTTGTTTCAATATGCTGATTTTGCCTTTGCTTTTATTTATCTATTTATTTATTTATTTATTTATAAATTTTGATGTTTAGTTGTTTTTGAGAGAGAGAGAGAGACAGACAGAGCATGAGTGGGGCAGGGGCACAGAGAGAGGGAGACACAGAATCCGAGCTATCAGCACTGAGCCTGATGTAGGGCTCAAACTCACAAACTGTGAGATCATGACCTGAGTTGAAATTGGACACTTAACCAACTGAGCCACCCAGGCACCCCTTGCTTTCGTTTTTAATTTTTTTTTTTTCAACGTTTATTTATTTTTGGGACAGAGAGAGACAGAGCATGAACGGGGGAGGGGCAGAGAGAGAGGGAGACACAGAATCGGAAACAGGCTCCAGGCTCTGAGCCATCAGCCCAGAACCCGACGCGGGGCTCGAACTCACGGACCACGAGATCGTGACCTGGCTGAAGTCGGACGCTTAACCGACTGCGCCACCCAGGCGCCCCCCTTGCTTTCGTTTTTAAAAGAAACTTTTCCTTTGTAGAAAATTCGCATTTGGAAACTTTTTTTCCTTTGAGCATTTTAAAACTATCATCCTAATATTTTCTAGCTTCCACTAATTATGGCATATTGACCACTGCCAAGTAATCTTGCTGGTCCTATAAGGTAACGTGTATTGTTAGCCTCAGTGATGGATTTAAGAATTTTATTCTGGTTTGGGGCAGTTTCACTATCATTTTCTAAGGTGGGATTTAAGGAGGCACCTGAGTGGCTCAGTTGGTTAAGAGTTCAATTTCGGCTCAGGTCATGATCTCAAGGTTCATGAGTTCAAGCCCCACATCAGGGTCTGTGCTGACAGCTCAGAGCCTGGAGGCTATTTCAGATTCTGTGTCTCCTTCTCTCTCTGTCCCTCCCCTGCTCACACTCTGTCTGTCTGTCTCTCTCAAAAATAAATAAACTTTATAAACACACACACACACACACAGAAAGAAAAAAAAGTGAGATTTAAGATCTCCTTAAATCTGTAACCTGATATCTTTCATCAATTTTGGAAAATTTTTGGCCAGTATCACATGTTGCTGAATCACAGTGATTTCTCCTCTTTGTTGCTTGAACTGCAATTTCAAGTATATTAGATAATATCCCCACATTCTATATGTCTCAAGTGATTTTTTTAATTTCTAATTTATGTTATATTTTCGATGTTTTAGTCTTGACATTTTTCTATTGATTTATATGTAGTCCACTATTTTTTTTCTTCTCCTGATTCTAACCTACCCTATTTAAGTTTTTTCAAGTGGTTGTAATTTTTCCAGTTGTAGAATTGATTATTCTATGATTCTAGTTTTCTTATGAAATTCTTCATTATATTATCTATTTTCTTAACATATTAATCACAATTATTTCAAATTCTATTTCTGATTAACTTCAATATTTGAATCCCAAATTATTTTACTTGAGCTTCCCTTTTTAAAGTATTTTTTTTTTTTTGTCATTTGGTTTTGTTTGTTAAGTGCCTGGTAATTTTTTATTGAATGTCTTTTTTGATTTCTTAGCCTTTCACCTAAGGGAAATGTCATGTAAATAACAGCACAGCATACTGTCAGTCTAATCAAAATGTACTTAACTATTGGTCCATATCATTGACCATCATCTCTTGGCTGCTTCATTTGCTCCTTGAGACTTGTTAATATTTTCAAGATTTTTCTAGCTGTGCTTGGTGGTCCAAGTAGAACTTCATGGAATGTCCATTCTCTATATTATTAAAGAAAATTTATGACATGTCAAGGGAGGGATTTGTAAATTACACATGGAAAGATGTCAGGACATGTTTGTATATGGCCTTATTCCTTTTTAAAAATTTCTTTAATGTTTATTTATTTTTGAGAAACAGAGAGAGACAGAGCGTGAGCAGGGGAGGGGTAGAGATAGAGGGAGACACAGAATCTGAAGCAGGCTCCAGACTCTGAGCTGTCAGCACAGAGCTCAACGCAGGTCTCAAACCCAGGAGCAATGAGATCATGACTTGAGCCCAAGTTGGACACTAACTGACTGAGCCGCCCAGCCACCCCAGGCCTTATTTTATTCTTCATGCAGGAGGCACAGAGGTTAGAATGTATGTCCTGATGGAATAGATAGCTTTCTGCAGAATTTCACCTTCTAACAGCAAATTAATCTCATGTGCAAATAGTCATGCTTTTCATTATGTTTGCAAATTTTCAAACATTTTAAAGTCATGCAAATGTAGTATTGTTATCCAATGTGTAAATTGTTAATGTATGTCTGGGTGACAGTACATAGAAATATTTCCTCTAATGTGTAAACCATGAATGCATTTGACTTCAACACATAAACATAATTTTTATATGACATTACCATGGCTATAAGCACTAGGCTTTATTCAAAAAGCATTCAATTAAGTAACAGCGAGCATGCATTTTCCCATTTTCTATTGCTTTAGTCCTCAAAGTAATCTAGGGAATTCTCACCATAAAAATGTAAATGACTTTGTAAATATTATCTCTAGAGTAGAGAGATTCGAGAATAACCGTGTCCAAAGATATGGAGAGGATATTTTAAAATGTTCTGCTTATTGGTAATGCCTTGCATAGGAAGGGAGGCAAGCCTATGACTTCTACTTCCTGAGGAAGGTCTGTATGTCTAGCTTGTTTGCCTCTGTCTCCTTAGTTCAAAGTGTCTCACACAGTGTCTACCACAGTGTCTACCATATGGTAGGGACACAGTCAATATTTGTTTAATAAAAGGATAAATAGGAGAATAATCTTTAAACATGAAAGAGTATTAGTTGAATTCAGGGTAAATATAAGCAAAATAGTATATAAATAAGAATGTCAATCTCCCCTCATTAAATTGCCAGAAAGCCTCGAGGCAAAAGAAAAAAATTCCATATCCTTAAATATTAAGGAATTGTTAGAACTTTGTCATTTATTTTGCTGAAATGAACTAGGTTCTTGGTCTAAGGTTCTACTTTCTTAAATGAAGATAAACTCTACGTAGTATATATGATATTGTCATACAAGTTAATGATAAAAATATTTTCAACAATAATGGAACCAGCAAAATTCTGGAGAATTTACTGTAGTACTCTTCCTCATTTTTTGAAAAAGCATTTCAAATAAAATAATTATAAAGCTTGAAATGACCTAACATAGTCTTCCTGCTCATTTCTCCACCACTGTGTAGGGTAGTAACATAAATACTTTTAAAAGGTATCAATTTCAATTTTTAATGTCCCTAAAATTTTACTATATAAAATTGGTGCAATTTAGAGCCTCGTAATCCTTATTAATTCAAAAAATCTCCTTTTAGATTCCAACCCCCAAATTTTTCCACAGACATTAGGATATGAATATATTTCTAAAAGTGGCAACTATTACAATGTTTTGTCTGTAAGCAAAACAATCTCATTATATAAAAAAAGTTAAACAATGTACTTTTTTATAATGAGTTAAAAGCACCCACACCATATTTTGGGAGATAATCTCAATCAACATACTGGTGACCATCACCGCTGCTAATTTTACTCATCTAAATATTCTCTTTTTCTTTTGGGGCTTTTAAGAAATTATCACCAACATGTCACTTTTTTTTATTTCTACAACTAACCAAATCCTGACTCGCTTAACTGTACTCAAAAGGTACTTTAACTTTGTTTTATTTTTCAGATTTAAGTTTAAGTTTTAACTTTAATTTATTTTTTAGATTTTTGTATCCCTTTATATGCTGCAAACCTAAGCTATGTTTGAACAATTTTCTAAGGAGCCCTGTATAGGCTTTAAACAAGCTGTTTTCATCTAATGAAGACAATAGTGCATGGGGCACCTGAGTGGCTCAGTGGGTTAAGTATGTGACTCTTGACCTGAGCCCAGGTCATGATCTCACGGGTTTGTGAGGTTGAACCCTGCATCAGGCTCTGCACTGACATTGCAAGACTGCTTTAGGATTCTCTGTCTCCCTCTTTCTCTGCTCCACCCCTACTAATGCTTGCTCTCTCTTACATAAATAAATAAATGAATAAATAAATAAATAATCAAACAAGCAAACAAACATAAAAAAAAAGCAGACAGTAATGAAACTCTGTAATGGTGAAAGAGCCAGTATGACAAAATCTGCTTCTATGAATATATGTCACAACAAGTATTGAGTAGGCCATCAAATACTTGGCTTGGGTTTCCTCTTGGTCATGGGACTTCAAAAACATTTTGTTTGTAGAAACTTTTCCACCAAATATATAATAATAGCAATAGAGTAGAACCTTTGAAGACATAGGTTGTTGATGAGAACTATTATTTAATCAACTCAGTATTTTTATTATATACCCAAACCTGAATATAGGCATTCCAATTCAGCTTGATATATATATATTTTTTCTTTATGCATCCTCCTCCCTACCTTATTTCATTTTTAGTACATTAACTGATTAATTTAAAAAAGTGATTGGCCAAAACACATATTTTAGGGCACTTCTACTTCCATTTCAGTCTAAGAAAACAAGTTCATTTGGCTTCATTACAGAATGGATCTGATTAAATTTGGGGAGCATGGTTGGTCCTACCTTTAGGCAGAAACATATTTGCCCAGGATATATAACTGGAAGAAAATAACCTTTCATGCTTTCCTGTTAACATGCTTTTAAATAATTGGGGTAAGTCCATTCCACACAATGCAGAGGGGCGGAAACTAGGGTAAGGCATTTGCCTCGGGTGCAAAAATTAAAGGGGTACCGAAGAGCTCAGCAGTCAAGATAAGCAACATTTTAAAGTAGTATTTAAGGAATAAAATTAATGAAAAATTATCCATGATTGATAGAAAATAATTTCATTTTTTTTAACGTTTATTTATTTTTGAGACAGAGAGAGACAGAGCATGAACGGGGAAGGTCAGAGAAAGAGGGAGACCCAGAATCTGAAACAGGCTCCCGGCTCTGAGCAGTCAGCACAGAGCCCGACGTGGGGCTCGAATTCAGGGACTGCAAGATCATGACCTGAGCCGAAGTCGGACGCTTAACCGACTGAGCCACCCAGGCGCCCCTAGAAAATAATTTTAAAGAAAGACAGAATCAGCACTACTTAACTATTAACTTCTTTTACTTCAGTTCCAATATGGTTTGGCACTGTATTTTATCCTGCTTTTCTTATTTTCTTTTTTTAAATCGCCCTTTAATTTTTGCACCCAAGGCAATTGCCTCACTCACCTTATCCTAGCCCTGTCCCAACACTGGAGGCTTTCCTTTGTTAGTATTGAAAGAAGTAAAAATTTAAGAAAACACAGTGAAAATTCAAGCCACACAGTCTTTTTTTCCCCTTTCTATTGTCATATCTTTATGATGTGCATCTCAGACTCTAAAACTGGAAATTACTTATTTAAAGATATTTACTATCACCCTAGAACCATCCCTTCAACCAGATTCTTACTGAATATATGTAAGGGAGCTGGGGCGCCTGAGGGGCTCAGTCAGTTAAGCGACTTCCGCTCAGGTCATGATCTCACGGTTTGTGAGTTCAACCCAGGCGTCAGGCTCTGTGTTGACAGCTCAGAGGCTCTTAGAATTCTGTGTCTCCCTCTCTCATTGCCCCTCCCCTGCTCGTGCTCTGTCTCTCTCTCTCTCATTCTCAAAAATAAATAAACGTTAAAAAATATATATGTGTAAGGGACGTATATACTTCTAGGAATCTGCACTTTAAAATAAATACCAAGTAATTTTGTTGCAGGTTGTCCAAGGATAATTCCTGGAAAAATTCTTGGCTAGACTCTAACAGCTGTTCACTGTTGCTTATGTCTCTCTTGACAGAGCAAAGTTTTCTTAAGAGTAACGACATGGGGGGCGCCTGGGTGGCTCAGTTGGTTAAGCGTCCGACTTCAGCTCAGGTCATGATCTCGCGGTTCGTGAGTTCGAGCCCCACGTCGGGCTGTGTGCTGACAGCTCAGAGCCTGGAGCCTGTTTCGGATTCTGTGTCTCCCTCTCTCTCTGACCCTCCCCTGTTCATGCTCTGTCTCTCTCTGTCTCAAAAATAAATAAATGTTAAAAAAAAAAAAATTAAAAAAAAAAAAAAGAGTAATGACATGGTTTAAAAAAAAAGAAAGAAAAGAAGGGGCGCCTGGGTGGCTTAGTCGGTTAAGCACCTTCTTCAGCTCAGGCCATAATCTCACGGTTTTTGAGTTCAAGCCCTACGTTGGGCTCTGTGCTGATAGCTTGGAGCCTGGAGCCTGCTTCAGAATCTCTGTCTCCCTCTCTCTACCCCTCCCCTGCTCAAGCTCTGTCTCTCTCTCAAAAACAAACAAACAGTATAAAAAAAAAAAAAAAATTGAATGGAAAAAAAAAAAAAGAAAGAAAAAGAAAAGTGGCCAGAAACTGTGTCTGGTTGTGCTCAATACAATGCCCCTCTCCCCTGCAATGTGGCATTTTTATGTGTTTTTATGTTTTAATGGGGCTTTCATAGCTATGTAACTTTTATTAAGTTGGGCAGTTTGGAAATTTAAAGTAGAATCTATTTGGCATTCTAAAAATGTTAGTAATTGGTGAATCCCATGCCTAGTTGATCTGGATTTAATTTTATATGCTTTGTAGGAAATTTACCATTTAAATTATTTTACATTAAAAAATCGGAATAAGAATACATTATATGTCATTATATAATGTAGATCTATGTGCTTATAAATGTACCTACATCCTACAATGGAAGTCTTAATATTTTCCTATAATCTCATGAAGATGTAAATGTACATTTTCTAACTTCTACCTCTTTTCATATTGTGTCAGTTTATTAGTGTTATGATAATCAGGTTCCAGAAACTAGGCATATTGAAACCACCTGGACTGTTCACTAACATACAGATTCCCAACCCTGCTCCACTATATAATAATTGTAAATTTCTAAGAATGGAGCCTAGGAATCTGTATTTTTTGAAATTATTTTATGTTTATTTTATTTTTTTTTTAATTTTTGACAGAGACAGAGCATGAGTGGGAGAGGAACAGAGAGAGAGGGAGACACAGAATCCGAAGCAGGTTCCAGGCTCTGAGCTGTTAGCACAGAGCCCGACACAAGGCTCGAACCCACGAACCATGAAATCCTGACCTGAGCTGAAGTCGGACACTTAACCGACTGAGCCACCCAGGCGCCTCTAAGAATCAGTATTTTTAACATTCTTCCCCAAATAATTCTGCTGTATTCTAAACCCTAAACCTTAAGTATTACTAGGGTGTTAATCTTTCTGTTTGTGATATATATACATATATATATATATATATATATATATATATGTATACACACACACACACACACACACATATATATATATATATATATATATATATATATATATATATGTTTTCATGTAGCACACTGTATGTTTTTCAGTGTGGTAGTTTGGTGTAAGGGTTCAATCTTCCAAGCAGCTCTGCCCATTTCCTAATTGGCCTCCAAATGCAGAGGAATGTGTGACTGCTCTTCCCCATTTCATGAATAGCAAGATAACAGAATAGCATGGTCAATAACAAGAGTCATGGCTGAGAAAAACCTGTAATTCAGATTTCTCTCTGATGCTTTTTCTGGGGTGTTTATGTTTTATGTTTTATGTTATATCTTTATAGCTGTGTCTGCATGGGAGCTGACATACAGAGCCAGACCAATAATCCATCTGGTTGTATATAACAGCATTCTTGCTCTAGAAATGAACCTAAGAGGAGGTACAGGAAAGACATATTCTTAATTCTTTTAGTACAAGTATCGATCACTTATAGATTTCTTTCCTGAAAGAAAAAATATTTAAATTTTGACCAACTTCACCAACACAAGACCAGTTCCATGAGCACACTGTCAACCTTAGATGATATAAGACAGCACTTCCGTCCATGTATCTGTTTATATGCTCTGAACCATTCCTCCTCCCCTCCCTATCTCTCTATCTTTATATTTCTCTCCTTCTCTCTCTTTCTCTCTGTGTCCATTCATCTTCCTAACTTTTCACTACATCCTCAATCACTTTCCTTTCCAAATTGCAATTTCTATTTTACTTGTTGACTTCACATACTATTCAACACATTTAACACACTTTCTGATGCCAAAGTTTCACATTGCCCTCAGCAAAGTCAATAAATACCATTGACATACCAGAGTCACATGTCCAGGAACTAGTGTCTTCCCTGTGGAATTCAAGTTTACAGAAATCAGCTAGATAACCACACAGAAGTCCCATCTGCAAATCAGAGCCTCTATAGGTAACACAAGAGCATTGGCAAATGCTTCTTAATAGCAATATTAATAGCACAGTTATGTTTGGAGCCACAATGTCTTTGCATTATTAAAATTCTTACTAGATAATTTTCATGAACAGGCTTAACAACATCAGAGCAAGAGGATATCCCTAGAATACCAGGGTCTTGTGGTACAAAATAAATGGTGTCATTTAATGCCAGCCCTCACGAATGCTGAAGGAATATATATGACTCAGAATCACCATGCCCTCATCTTACTTCTTGAAATATTGGTGGCAGCTCATTAACTGTCTCACATCAGCAAGAATTTCTTTTTATGAGATATACAATTGTTCATGACAACATACCATCATAAGCCATTTATAAAGATACTCAGAATGTTAGATTATTGGATGAAACATATTTAGCCTAATGCATGTATATGGCCACATGAGTGATTTTTTTTGTCTTTTAATGGTTCAATTACCTAGGAACTTTAGTAACTGCTCTGGATGAAAGACTAACTTCTGAATTTGGAAAGTAGCACCCACTCTAGTTTTAGCACCCACATTAGTTTCTCATTGTCCTTGATATCAGGCATTCTGATATTAGTATTCAGAAGGGAGCTCAGTATCTTGGAAAATGTGCACTAGCCACTGTCTCTTTGGTTCTCTTATCAGGCAGCTTAAAGGTTAACTTGGATTCTCCACCCCCAAAATAAGACATTCTGTCTGTTTAAATCACACCTGGCTTTCAAAAAAAAAAAAAAAAAAAGCCCAGTTATTACTTTAAGAAAAAACTATTATTCAAATTCAGATATATACAAAAATAAGATTAAAAAAACTCCATTTTCCTTCACTCCAATAATCATCAATCCATGGACAATCTTATTTGTTTAGACCAGTTTTACATTATAGTTCCCTACACTCTAGTGTAACATGTTTCTGTCTCCTCTGCATCTCATATAAATTAGAGGTGAGAACTAGAAATTTGATTAGATTGAAGTTAGACAGTTTTGAAATACTACTTTATAGGTGGTATTATATGTTTTGTTCAAGAGATGTGTAATAGCTGTTTGTTCTTTTTTGAGTCATGTTGGCAATTGATGATCATTGCTTAAGTCTGTTGCTTGATTAGTTGTAGAATAGCGATAGTCTAATTGATTCAATATTTATGAATTTAGTAACTGAAATACTCATATAAAGAGAAACTTTCTCTTATCAACTATTTGGTTACCCTGAATTACAGTTCATATAGGAAATGCTAGACAAATGCTTGTTTCCCTTCTTTCTTATGTTTAAAAAATAATGAGCTAATTTCTATCATCATAACATCAACATCATAACATCAGTGTGTTATTTTTCCTTGTTTAAATTTTGCTTGTTTTCAATATCTTTATGAGCTGTGTTTAAATATCTTAATGAATCTGTTCTATTGCTGTTATTATGCTTGTCAATGCTCAAATTTTATCAACTTTGACTACTGGGAGTCTATTTAGGTTGGTTATTAATTTTTTTCTCCATAACTCTGGTATTGTTATTTTCCTTGTTCCATAAGTTTTTCTCATAATATTTTTTATCAAACAATGATGACAATGGGTCATATGTTATTTCATTATAGGTAGGGAATGGCGATAATATAATTCTAAAATATTTAAGAATGATAATATTCTGATTTTATCAATTCTTCTTCTTTTATTAGTTGAAGATACACATTCTCCATCAACTCTTTGAATATCTTAATTAATAGTGTGTACTAGAAAGGCAGGATAAATATATTTTTAAATGTATTTTTATTTGCTGATATTTTATAATATTAGTTGGTTTTCTTTAAAAGGTCCCATAAGTGAAATGGAAGAGTGAATCATTGATATTAACATTTCATCCTACCTGTGTCTACATCCTATTTATGTTACGTTTCAGTTAATTTTTAGTGGAAGCATAGTGTTCTTCTCTTTCTTGACTTTGGGCTCAGTCATGAGACTCACTTTGGCTAAAGGCATGTTCGCAGCCATGAAGAGTTAAGTAGCTTGACATGTGCTTGTGTAGTTGGGCTTTCTTTCTTGCCTTCTGTCATTGTCATGAGAAGAACATTTTCATCAGTCTGCTGCTGACCCACGGAGGATGGCAGAAATATAGAGGACCCCATCTTCTGCTTGGAGTCAATCCCAGACAAAACCATTCTAGAACACCTGACCTCCCGGCACCCCAGACACACGAGAAAGAATCTATGATTTTTGTTTAATCCACTGAGTTTGAAGGTGTTTTATTTCATAAGATAGTAGTGGTGATAGATGAGGGATATAATGACTAGTGAGGATTCTATATTATCATGAACTGATAGTTCATGTTGTTAGTAGTAGTGGTGATAGATGAGGGATATAATGACTAGTGAGGATTCTATATTATCATGAACTGATAGTTCATGTTGTTAGTGGTACTCCTATATTCTCCAACAAAGAGTCCATGAATTCTTAAGCTTCTTCAGTCACAGAAAATATTATGTTTATCAAACGGAATTAATGAAAGCAATGATATTAATGAATATTAATGAAATATATTAAATGTTAATATATTAAATGTAAAAGTTAAATTATAAGCCTTGTAGATTAAAATAAAGGAGAAAATCTATACAACCCTGGTCTAGCAAAAGATTTCCCAGAAAACAAAAAAGTAAAAAACAAAAAGCAGTATGCATAAAAGAAACCTTGATAAGTTGGACTTAATTCAAATTAAAATCTTCTATTCTTTAGAAAATGGCACTTAAAAATGAAATTTAAAGTTATAGACCATGAGAAAATATTTATATGTATTGACAAAAGACTTATACTCAGAATTTATAAACCATTTTTAACAACTCAATGGTAAGAATACAAATAAGCCAGATAAAACATGGGCAAAAGACTGGAATAACTACTTCACCAAAGAAGTCATATGAATGTCCAAAGAGCAAATGGAAATATCTTTAACATCATTAGTCACCAGAGAAATGACAATTAAATCAAATGAGACACCAAAACGCCTCCATTATAATGGCTGCAGTACCAAGTGTTGGAGAGAATGTGGAGCAACTAGAATCGCCATGGTTGAAGTGGAAAGAAGTACAACCACTTTAAAAAACTGTCATTTTTTTTTTTACTGCAAGTTTTTACTTTTTGACTCCTTATACCCATTTGGCCTACCCCCAACCTTCCACTTTTGGCTATAAGCAATCTGTTCTTTGTATCTAACTAGATTTTTGGGGGGGATTCTTGCTTTTTGTTTTTTTGTTTTTGTTTATATTCCACACATTGGTGAGATCACATAGGATTTGTCTTTCTCTTATTTCATTTAACATAATGCCCTCAAGGTCCATCCATGTTGCCACAAATGTCAAGATTTCATTTTTTTTTTTAACTGTAGAACGTTCCACGAATGTTCATATCACCCTTTCACGGGCCATACTAATCTTCTCTGTATGGTTACAATTTTAGTATATGTGCTGCCGAAGACAGCACTAGATTTCATTCCTTTTTATGACTGAATAATATTCATAAAAATATCTCACATAATATTCAAATATACATCTCACATAGTAATATCCATGTATATATGTTTTTGTATCTTGGCTATATTATAAATATGCTGCAATGAACAATGGGGTTGCACGTATCTTTTTGAATTAGTGTTTTTCATTTCTCTGGATAAATACCTAGCATTGAAACTGATGGATCATATAATGGTTTCATTTTTAAGTTTTTGAGAAACCTCCACAGTGTTTTCCATAGTGGTTACACCAATTGCATTCCCACCAGGAGTGCACAAAGGTTCCCTTTCTCTACATCTTTGCCAACACTTGTTATTTTTTATTTTTTTGAAAATAGCCATTCTAACAAGTGTCAGGTGATAGCTCATTGTGGTTTTAATTTGCATTTCCCTGATGATTGGTGATGTTCAGCATCTTTCCATGTACCTGTTCAACATCTGTATGTCTTCTTTGGAAAATGTCTATTCAGATCCTCTGCCCTCTTTTTTTTAATGTTTTTTTTTTTTTATTTGAGGGAGAGAGAGAGAGAGAGAGAGAGAGAGAGAGAGAGAGAACAAGTGGGAGAGGGGCAGAGAGAGAGGGGAACAGAAGATCCGAAGCCAGCTTGGTGCTGACAGCAGACAGCTCTCTGTGGGGCAGCAGACAGCCCTATGTAGGGCTTGAACTCACGAACTAGGAGATGTTGACCTGAGTCAATGTCAGATGCTTACTGACTGAGCCACCTAAGCACCCCTCCCTTACCCACTTTTTAATTGCGAATCTTTCTGTTGAGTTGTGATTTCTTCTATATTTTGGATATTAACCCTCTTTCATACATATCATTTTCAAATATTTTCTTCCATCCAGTAGGTTGCCTTTTCATTTTTGTTGGTAGTTCCTTTTGCTATGTAGAAGCTCTAAGTTTGAGGCAGTCCCACTTGTTTATTTTTGCTTTTGAGGTCTTTATTTTTTTATGTCAAATTCAAAAAATCACCACTAAACCTATTTTTATTTTCTAGGGAATTGGCTATACTGAACTTTTTAATGTGATAAGCATGACTCAATTTTTAAAAATTACCTAATAGCAAAAAGAATAGTCAACCAAATATTGTAATGAACATTTATTGAGTGCCTTTTTCTATCACAGGACTATTCTAAAAACATAACTTCCATCATCTCTTTTAATCTTTGTGACAGTATTATAAAGTAGATGCCATCACCATGTGCTTGGCAGGTCTTGGGCAGAGTACATGCTGGTTAAGTACATTTTGAATAGATTATCCCCACTTTGTGGATGAAGATGCTAAAGCTTTGAGGGGCTAAGTCACTTGTCCAAGGCCCACTCACTGTCAGTGATAGAGCCAAGTCTCAGACTCCTATCAATCTGCAGACAAGATTATACTCTCAGCTCCAAAGCCTAAGATTCTTCTCATGTCTGACAAGTCAAGTAGATACTCTTTTTTTTTTTTTTTTTTTGAACACTTCTCTATCATCAATGGTATGAGAACAATTTGTCCCTTCCTTTAAAGGAACAGGTTAATCTCCAGCATTTGCTCTAAAATTGCCAGCCTTGCAAATAGTGTCAAATGTCATTTAGCCACAAGCATTCTATTTGGGCTGTGCTGTGCATATTTTATGAAGTTGTTCCTACTCTTTCTTCAGCCCTTAAATCAGTAGAGAAGGTAAATTAGGAAAGTATTACCAATTGAATGCCAAAATTGAGAAATGGTTAAGAAGTTTTTCCTCCTGAAGTGGCTAGAGCCATAACAAATTCTTATCATTTTGAAAAAGTGGGGTTTGGAATAAGGAAGAATATAGAGTCACGAAATTTGTGTTTGATTTCCTGTGAGGAAGTCTGGTTGTCTGTCTCCAGTTATGAAATTCAATGTATAATTGCAGTAAAACTATGATTATGCAATGTTTGGAAACTCTACTGAGTGAATTGAAGCAGTCTGGACATGTATGATAAAAGTTAAAGAGGGGCGCCTGGGTGGCGCAGTCGGTTGAGCGTCCGACTTCAGCCAGGTCACGATCTCGCGGTCCGTGAGTTCGAGCCCCGCGTCAGGCTCTGGGCTGCTGGCTCAGAGCCTGGACCCTGTTTCCGATT
This sequence comes from Leopardus geoffroyi, assembly GCF_018350155.1. Lineage (NCBI taxonomy): Eukaryota > Metazoa > Chordata > Mammalia > Carnivora > Felidae > Leopardus > Leopardus geoffroyi. Next base: position 70,172,638 of record NC_059336.1, read on the forward strand.
CTGTGTCTCCCTCTCTCTCTCTGCCCCTCCCCCCGTTCGTGCTCTGTCTCTCTCTGTCCCAAAAATAAATAAACGTTGAAAAAAAAAAAAAAAAAGAACTGTTAAAAGTTAAAGATGTAGGGATGGTTCCAGAGCTAGAGCCAGATTCTGCAAGGGAACTCTTTCTCAAAGAATAGAGCATCTATCTTAGGATACCTATAGGCGGACATAGTGCTGTAGCTTTGTAATTTGTGTGTGTGTGTACAGATTATAAATGGTTATACTTTAATATATTGTAACATTGCATATATATACATGTATATATAAGCTCATAAACATATATGTAATACTTTAGAGACAGTGCTCATATAAGAGCCAGGTGCTTTCATGCCCATGGCCTCATTATAATTCATATCAACACCATAGTGTTGACTTCTTTAAAAAAGAACATCTCCACTTCATAATCCCAAAGCAGTTTTTTAACAATTACAAGGTTATTTTTATATTTATTAACTTCCCTTATAAATATTGAACCTAAAAAAATCCATGAAAAAAATGGAAATTTTCTCTCAATTAAGTAAGAATATCAGAATATGAAATAAGAATACCTGTACATGACATAGCAAAAAGGGAAGAGGGGCAAATCACTTTCCTTAATGTGTTTTTTTTCTGTTATGGTAGTAACAATTAATAACAAAATACTAAGAATTCATTATTGTGGCATTATTATAATGAAAAGATCTAGCTCTTGCCCTGTCTTGAATTTTGTTCATATCAAAGTTGTACTACATTTTAACAGTAGGAAACATATTGGCTATATTATTATCATTCATCATTGAAAAGGTCAAAGTAGAAATACCAATATGGCCTAGATTAAATACACAAATAAGTACTCAAAAAAGGTGAGGACACTAAATTTGGAATCCTGGACAAGAATTCCCTACTTCTGCTTAGATTCTCTTCATTCAGTCAGGAGCAGAAAACTGGCTGTCTCCCCAATAGCTGTGAAAGGCAAGCTTAGTATCATTGTAATAGACAAGTCTCTCACATTTTAAATTGGTAAAATTTAACAGTTCCACTTGTACCCTCTTCAAACTCTAAAGGAAATATCATTCCACAATGAAATGTTTTGCATTTATTTCTCACATTTGTGTTGGATTTAAAAGCGTGTCCTAAGTTTGTTAAAAGTTTCAAGATTTCAGGGATGAAACTGAATCATTTCTATAGGAAATAAACTAAAAGTCTCAGAATCTTGTCTTTTACCTCGCTCTTTTATAAAAATATAAATCTTCAAGGAAAAGACTTTTCTTTTATTCCTCTGAATTCATTAACTTAATTTTAGATTAATAGTAAAGGAACAATAAATAGCATTTTGGCTCGTTTGTTCATTTTATAAAATTTAAATCATTGTTTTTAATTATAACATACAGTAATCACTTATTCCAGAATTAACTTATCATTTTTTTAAGTTTATTTATTTATTTTGAGAGAGAGAGAGTGTGTGTGTGCATGTGTGTGAGTGAGAGAGGGGCAGGAAGAAGAGGAGAGATAGAATCCCAAGCAGGCTCTGTGCTATCGGCACAGAGCCCAATGTGGGGCTCAAATGCACCAACCATAAATCATGACCTGAGCCAAAATCAAGAGTCAACACTAAACCAACTGAGCCACCCAGATGCTCCAACTTATAATTTTGCAATATCCCTGAGACCTCCTTTGTAGATATCATTAAATTATAAAAGTAAAACAAAGTTCTTATCTGAGGACAAAATATAGCTACTTATTGGAGTGGTATAATAGTAACAAATAGGCTGGGTTATTTAAAACTCATTTTGAATAACAAATATTATAACATACTCTGCATTTCCATTGTTTGTCTTGTCGTCCTGGTGCTAGCTTATATTGTGGGAGTAGAATGAGTAATGTCAGCAGGCATAATGAAGTGTACTTTTCCAAGAATAATCATCACACTCATTCTTGGTTTAAATAAAAATTGCTTAAGATCTTAAATAAATGTATTCAAGAATCATCTGGGTAGCAAGTTCAAAATGTAGATTTCTAGGCTCCATGCCCATAAATTTTGTGTAGAGGGGCAGGAACATGAATTTTAAAATAACATATACCCCAGTGACAAAAAGGAAGGTCCAGCCCACACATGAGAGTTATTGTCTTCAGGCTTCCTCCAATCCTGAATCTCTTTTTCTCCCTATGACTGCTAGCAACGTAACACACTTGGCATGAATAGGTAAGCTGTATTCTCCTGGGTGTTACTGCTCCATTTATAGAACCTGTTAAGATTTATCCAGTACGTAGATGGCAGAGGGATGATGAAAACTGAGGAGCTTTGCAGAGTCATTCTAGGTTCCATGTCTTTTAAATAAAACTGATAAATTATACACAATTCATAAGAACCCATTGCCCTGCAAGATTTTAAGTTCAATATCCAAATAAAAAGAGGGCTCTTTATGGCAAATTTATTTAATAAGTACAATGAGTTTTTCTCTGAAGTTGCACCAACAGAAATGGCTTTTTTTTTACTGTCATTTTCACACATTTTACCAGCATTAAGTGAGAAAAATTGCTCACACTAATAAGGAGGCATGCATAAATATTGTATCTAATTCTTATTTAAAATTAAGAATCTCTCTTTAGCAGCAGTGCTCAAAGGAAAAAAAATCACCCTATGTCTAGTAAAAAAAAAAAAATTCAAGAATCATTTCAAGCACAAAAACATGTCTAGCTCTTAAGAAAAAAAATTGACAGTAGCCATAAGGAAGGAAGTTAAACATATTTCTTTCCCAAAATATAACTACCCAATTATAGCAGCTGACAGACAGAATGGCATTCCCACTACTTCTTCAACAATTGTCATTCTACGTCATATAGAAGTTTCTTACTTGAATGAGGTACAATTGCCTGTGGCTAGAGATGAGTGTTGAGCCAAAAATATTTCTATTGGATCTGCATACGAGAACAAGTCATGGGCTTTCCTGCTCAGCATAATGGTTCTAGAGAAACTCCTAGAACATAATCTTTTTCTCAAGGCAGTTTCTTTACCTGTAGTCCATCAGGTAGTTGATGAACTACATTAACTTACCCTGTTCCCTTTCATGTGTACTTGAACTAACAACATTAAATAGTGAGATTTTAAAAGATGGAGAATAATTCCAAAAATAAAATTATTTTAATGTCAAACAACCTAAAGAAACATGAATTTAATTCAGGAAACCAGATTCTAGTTATGTGCATGGTTATATATTCATACATATCTACATATTGTATATATCATATAATAAATATATTACTATTTTAATTTTTATTTTTTAATTGAAGGATAACAAATATATATAGTAAAGCACACAAAGTTACCTAATTTTAAGTGTTATGTTTAATATTTTTATACATTTTTAACATTTTAATGTTAGAAGGTACTAATTTTTGTGACCACTAACTGGATAAATAATATTTCTGTAACATTTTAATATTTATATCATTAAGTTAGTCTGCTTTTGAACTCCATGTAAATAGAATTACGGACTATATACTAGTTTGTGTCTGAGTTATTTTATTTAACAAAATACTTCTGGGATTCAGTTATGATGTTTAGTGTATCAGCATTTCAGTTTTTTCTTGTTGCATTGTATTTCATTTTATAAACTTATCAGTTTGTTCATTTTCCTACTGAAGAACATTTGAGTTGTTTCCACTTTAGGGTCATTATGAATATAACTGCTATGGACATTCTTGTACATGTCTTTTTTTGGAAATATGTACTAATTTCTTTTGGACTTATACTTTGGAATAATGTAAGTGCTTGGCTATTGGGTTTAGCTTCAAACATTTTTTTTTTCCCAAGCGGATTCATGTTAGTCCAGGTTTTCCTAGAGTCAGACACTAAAATGGGACTAAATGTACAAAGATTTTATTAGGGAAAGCGCCTGTGAGAGAAAATAGAGGGACAGCTGGGAAGTCTGAGAGACCTATCAAGGGGCAATGCAAATCTGAACACCTCATGAAGGAAAGGAAGAAGTGAGGTTCGGTGAATATCAACCTCAGGGTTCGGTAGTAACCAAGTCCTAGGGAATTTTGGTAAGGTAATCAGGGAGGCGCCTAGGAGTAGAATCAGAGGGCACATTCTTATGGCTCCCCGTTCGTTCTGTACATAAAAGTATGAGAATTCTGGTTGTCTAATAGCTTCATCAACATTTGGCATTATCAATCTTTAATTTTAGCCATAATGGTGAGAGTGCAGTGGAATCTCACTGTGGTTTTAATTTTTGTTTTCCTGGTGACTAAAGATGTTGATTACTTTTTCAAATGCTTACAGGTTGTTTTGCTTTTCTTTTTTGTGAAGTCCCTTGAAGTCAAACATTTTGTCCATTTTTTTGGATTATATTGTATGCTTTATTCTTTTCTTTTTTTTAATTTTTTTTTTCAACGTTTATTTATTTTGGGGACAGAGAGAGACACAGCATGAACGGGGGAGGGGCAGAGAGAGAGGGAGACACAGAATCAGAAACAGGCTCCAGGCTCTGAGCCATCAGCCCAGAGCCCGACGCGGGGCTCGAACTCACGGACCGCGAGATCGTGACCTGGCTGAAGTCGGACGCTTAACCGACTGCGCCACCCAGGCGCCCCTGTATGCTTTATTCTTGCTTATTTGTGGGAGTTTTCATATGTTCTGGATATGAATCCTTTGTTGACTATATATCTATATCTATATCTATATCTATATCTATATCTATATCTTATCCATCTTCTCCCTATTTATTTTTTGTAACAATGCATTTTTGATGACCAGCGTTCTAAATTTTGGTTAAGTCCTATCTATTCATGCCTTCCTTTAATGGCTTGTACTTGGGTTCAAATTTTTTTTTTGTCTATACCAAAGTCATGAAGATTTTCTCCTGTGTTTTCCTCTAGAATCTATGTAGTTTTACCTTTCACATTTATATATAAAACTAATCTGAAATTAACTTTTGATTATCATATGAGTTAGGGGGTTAAGATTCATTTTCCCCTGGATATCTAATTGTCCCAGCACCATTTATTGAAAATGAAATAAAACAAAACATATTCTCCCTACTGAAATTCATTAGAACTTTTGCTGTAAATCAAGTACACATTTATCTAGTAAACACTTTGTACTAATTATCATGTTATAAATAACACATTTATTCTGCATTAAAAAAAAACCTAGAAAGTAAATTCTACTACACCCACTTTATGAAAAAACTGAAGCACAGAGAGGAACAAGTTAAGTGATCTCACTTAGCTAATATGTAGCAAAGCCAGGATTTAAACATAGCCACTCCAACTCCAGGACCTATGTGCCTAAGCTTTGGGTGGCCTGAATAATAAAATGTATGAAAATTCACATAATTTGTTATTTTAAATTATCTAGATATTGTTTATATGGTTCTTTTGTAAGGTAACTGATGAGTTTATAAGTTGTATGATAGTTTACAAGAAATTAAATTTTACAAATCTATACAAGGTGCCTAACTTCTCTGAGTTTTAAAATGTATAAAATCATTTATGAATCCTTATTAAAAAGTATAAAATATTTTCCAAAATTAACAAAGTAAACAAAATATGGTGAAGTTTGTAAGTGCAAAATAGCATATGATGTTGCACCATTTGAGAATGAGGGCAGCATTAAGGCAACCAGTTTTTCAAGTATTTCCAAAGAATTAGTATTGAGCACCCACAATATGCAACACCACAATATGAAACAGACATGGACTAACCATGTGTCCTTATCTCAAGAAACTTATGAATCTCTGAAATAATATTTTACATTATCAGCTATATTGCACATCTAAATTAGTTTGGGAATATTAATGGAAACCAGAAAGCAAATATTTCAGGCCAAAGCAAATACCCTTTCTGCCCATGGGAAGGGACTAGCCACTTAGGAAGAAAAATTCTGCCTTAAGAAGGTACATTATATCACTTGTGAAGGAGGAAGGGGTTAACAGCTCTTGATGGGGAGCTAAAGTGAAGAAATAGGCCTTTCCCCACCCCTGTAGCTTAATCTTTTAATAATACTTATTATATTCTAAATATAAAACTAATATATGCTTCTTACATATAATCATGTAAATATAAGTATAAAGAAGAAAGTAATAAATATTTGTATTTAAATCCTTTTGTTGTATTTTTTCTAGCAATTATACAGTAACATTTATATTTATATATTCATACATATATATACATATATACACAAACACACATATATATCCCATTTTAAAAAGAAAATTGATAAATATTTTATATGTAGTTGGAATTTGGCTTTTTTTCATTTACTATATCTCATAATCATTACAAACTTTAAAAATGAGGTTTTAAAATAAGCATATGATAGAACATTATATAGTTCCAATCTAATCTTTTACAATTTGCTTTCACGGTTTCTATTAAAGTCTTACGAATTCTCAGGATTTTAGACTCCCACACATTCCAAACAGTATAAAATGCCTTCTAAATGTAAATGATTTACAGAGTATTCATATTTCCTTATTAGTATAACAATCAAACCTACAGAAAAATAAAGAAGTCCTATGTCATGGGCCCCTGCAGAATTTATTAACCTGTAAAACCACATGAGAACTTATTATAATTCAGAAATGTATATTTTTCGAGTACAGTGATTCCCAACATGGTGTCTCTGGTCTCATAGGGGTCCATGAAATAGTAATGACAGCCTTTGAGCTATTTCCAGTATTTCAAAAAGCTGAATATAAATCATATATTTATCCACAACAAAGCAAACTGCCAAAATGGCAGAAATTGTACAACTCATATAGTAACACTGGCTATCTAATCTGAAGATTTGATTGACTGCTACATCTTTTTGATTAACTGAAAAAAGAAAATGAGTTAATTATTAGTGCATAAATTTATTGTCTGGTGAAAAAAATCTTTTAAAGTATGGTAGATGGGCAGAAATTCTCATTTTTTTTCAAAAATGTGTTACAAGTGGTGAAGTAGTCATAAGTGTAAGTGCAAACCGTATCTTTCCACATCCCATTGACTTTAAGGATCATTAATTATAAGATACATCCTAATATCAGAAATTTTCACATGTAAAAAAAAGCTGAAAACAACTGTCAGATATTTTTAATTATGAGTTACATCTTGATTTCAGAGATGGAAAAATGTATGGCCTAGAAATTAAAGTTAACAATATCTATACTTTCCATGTAGTTAGAACAATAACTTTATTAAAACTATACATGTATCATAGAATTAAGCTAATGAACTGAATATATCAAATGGCAGTAAACCTCTCAGTTATCTCAAGTTTAATTAATAGAATAATTTGCTTTGCATAGTAAAGCTTTGGGGTTTTTCCTTTTGCAGTCCCCCTGCATGGATATCATCTTAGCTAACTTAACCTCGCTGTAAAAGCAGCTTGATTAAATGCCTCACAGGGAAGAAGACAAACACTGGGAGACCATGTAATTGGGCTATTTTATTTCCAGTAGATTTTTTTAAATGTATTTATTTAAATTCAAGCTAGTTAGCATACAGTGTTATATTGGTTTCGGTAGAACCCAGTCATTCATCACTTACATATAACACCCAGTGCTCATCTCAACAAGTGCCCATCTTAAGGTCCTTCACACATTTAGTCTGTCTCCTCACTCACCTTCCTTCCAGCAACCCTCAGTTTGTCCTCTGTATCTAAGAGTCTATTATGGTTTTCCTCCCTGTCTGTTTTCATCTTATTTTTCCTTTCCTTCCCCTAGGTTAATCTGTTTTGTTTCTTAAATTCCACATATGGGGGCGCCTGGGTGGCGCAGTCGGTTAAGCGTCCGACTTCAGCCAGGTCACGATCTCGCGGTCCGTGAGTTCGAGCCCCGCGTCGGGCTCTGGGCTGATGGCTCAGAGCCTGGAGCCTGTTTCTGATTCTGTGTCTCCCTCTCTCTCTGACCCTCCCCCGTTCATGCTCTGTCTCTCTCTGTCCCAAAAATAAATAAACGTTGAAAAAAAAAATTAAAAAAAAAAAATTCCACATATGAGTGAAATCATATGATGTTTATCTTTCTCCGACTGACTTGTTTTGCTTAGCATAATACACTGTAATTCCATCCATATTGTTACAAATGGCAAGATTTCATTCTTTTTGATCACCAAGTAATATTCCATGACATGTATATATGTGTGTGTGTGTATTGGTATATATATATATGTGTGTGTGTGTATACATATGTGTGTGTGTATATATATATATATATATATATATATACACAAAGTATATATATACACATATATATGTGTGTGTACATATATATGTATATATATATATATATGAAAAAAGTCCAATGAAATTGATATATATATATATCAATCACATCTTCTTTATCCATTCATCAGTCAATGGACATTGGACTTTTTTCATAATTTGGCTATTATTAATAGTTAACCCATGCAACAATGCTGGTTTTGCAATGAGCATGTCTTATATTTATATTACTAGAGTTACCAAGAAGATCAAAATCTATGTTTCTGGAAATGTTCATATATTATTTCTTCCACTTGATGAATAAAGAATCTGCAACTCAGAGAAGATAAAACTTTCCTGAGTTTGCCCAGCAACTTAATACTCAAGTATTGAACAATTTTGCCTAATCAATGTGTTTTTGAATGCCTCTTATTACTTAATAAACATATTTTTCAATAAAATACTACAGAATTCCTCTAGCAAAATAAATTATTAAAACAGGTATGTGTTCCTTTAATAACAATAACAAAACTATAATGCTGTTTAATTAATCTACTTATTTGGTAAATGTTAATCTACTTATTTGGTAAATTGAGCTTTCTGATACCTACTCAGTATTGTTGGTCTATGTTTAACTTTTTCAGGGTTTTGTGGGGTTTTTTGTTTGTTTTTTGTTTTCTGTTTTGTTTTGTTTTACTGCCTCTAACAACCTAAATTTCCCATTTCAATTACAATATCACAGATTTAATATTGGATTGTGATTCCCAAATTGTGATGGGGCCTAGTCCTACCACGAACTGGGTCAATTTTAGATAGTAAAGTAGGTCAGTAGAGATTTTTTTTCCACAAGATACCCACATATTTTAAGCTGTATGCTGGTTATGTCCATTTAATTTGTACCTCCATTATAAAATCATCAATAAGTATTTGCATTTAATGTTTTTACATCATGTGTTTTCATGAACCTTTTAAAAATCTTTTTTAGGCTATACTATTATGAATAAGAGAGTACAAGACAATTAATTATTTTTACTCTGTGGTATATATTTTAATGAAAGTATGTGTATTGCTCTGACATGAATAAAAGTTGCATCAGTCGATGATGGCGATCATAAAAATATACAAATATTATATGAATCTGTAACATCCACTTCATAATTCAGCAGGATTTTGATCATATAATATTAGACACAATCAATCAAATCCAAGACTCAAAGAATTTTTTGTCCATGTCAACCTATTTATTTAGATTGATGGTAACAGATGCCTCTTATGTGTAATTCATATCCTCCTGGTCTCACTTATCTTGAGGGTTTTAGGTAACTCCTTCCAGTGTGAATTATATGGTAACTAACACTGAGGTGACTGGGCAATCCCACACAGGAGAACCTAACAATATCTTGCATCATTTGTCTTGTTCTACTTTTTTCACCTTTGTCCAGAGGTTTCCCTATTGATTTGCAGATTTGAGATCCCCAGAAACCACACCATATCCACATATGTATAACCCAGAAGTGAACCATAAATGCTTCTCCCATCCTCAACAGGATGGACTGTCATGGAAGTAAATATTTATTGTCTTTCCAAAAAAAAAGGACCAAATGGGACTGAACAGTCTGCCATAATTAATTCTGCATGAAACTAGATGCTGTATATTCTATTTGTTTCTCTTGCTTTTCCCCTTTTCAATCCCGCTTTTTCTCACTCCTGCTCTCTGGGATGTACTCCTATATAAAGCATTAGCACATGAATCTTTGCCCGAAGCTTCATTTTCTGGGGAAAACAGCTAAGATAGTGACTATGTATCCTGGTTTACCTGTTATGCATGCAAACAGTAGAATTAAAAATAAGGCCTCTTTTGGGGCGCCTGGGTGGCTCAGTCGGTTGAGCGTCCGACTTCGGCTCAGGTCATGATCTCGCGGTCCGTGGGTTGGAGCCCCGCATTGGGCTCTGTGCTGACTGCTCAGAGCCTGGAGCCTGTTTCAGATTCTGTGTCTCCCTCTCTCTCTGACCCTCCCCCGTTCATGCTCTATCTCTCTCTGTCTCAAAAATAAATAAACGTTAAAAAAAATAAAAAAAAAAATAAGGCCTCTCTCTTCTTTACCAATATAGATGTCTCATTTCTTTTTCTTGTTTGATAGTTGTGGCTCGGACTTCTAGCACTATGTTTAATAAAAGTAGTGAGAGTGGACATCCTTGTCTTGTTTCTGAACTTTAAAATATTGAGGTATGTTCCCTTTAATCCCATTTCATTGAGAGTTTTTATCATGAATGAATGTTGAATATCATCAAATGCTTTCTCTGCATCTACTGAGGTGACCATATGATTTTTATCCCTCATTTTGTTGATGTGGTGTATGATGTTGACTTATTTGAGAATACTGAACCATCCTTGCATCCTAGGAATAAATCTCACCTGATCGTGGTGAATGATCTTTTAATGTATTGTTGTATGTGGTTTGCTATATTTAGTTGGGGACTTTTGTATCTATGTTTATCAGAAATATTGACCTGTAGTTTTCTTTCTTTGTGGTGTATTTGTCTAGTTTTGGTATTGTGTAATGGTTGCCTCATAGAATGAATTTGGAAGCTTTCTTCTCTCTTCTCTTTTTTGAAATTGTTTGAGGAGAATAGGTATTAATTCTTTTTTAAATGTCTGGTAGCATTCACTTGTGAATCTGCCTTGTCCTGAACTTTTATTTGTTGATAGTTTTTTTATTACTGATTCAATTTTAATACTTGTAATCTGTCTGTTCAGATTTTCTATTTCAACCTGGTTCAGTTTGGAAAGATTGTATGCTTCTAGGAATTTAACCATTTCTTCCAGGTGGTCCAATTTATTGGCATATAGTTTTTCCTAGTATTTTCTTATAATCCTTTGTATTTCTGTAACATCAGATGTTAGTTACTTCTCCTCTCTTGTTTTTGATTTTATTTACTTGTTTTTTTCTCCTTTTTTTCTTGATGAATCTGAGTAAGAGTTCATAATTTGTTTATATTATATTTTATTTTATTTTATTATTTTATTATTGTTTTATGAGCATGAGTCGGGGAGGAACAGAGACAGAGGGGGACAGAGGATCCAAAGCAGGCTTTGCGCTGACCGGGTGAAAGCAGCTAGCCCAATATGGGGCTCAAACTCACAAACCTCAAGATCAGTTAGACAATCAACAGACTAAGCCACCAAGGCACCCCCTCCTACCACCTTTTTAAAAAATCTTTTAAAAGAACCATCTCTTGGCTTCAATGATTTTTTTCAAATGTTTTCTCTTTTTTTTAATGTTTATTTATTTTTGAGAGAGACAGAGACAGAGGGAGGGACAGAGAGAGAGAGGGAGACAAGGATCTGAAGTAGGCTGAAGGCTCTGAGCTGTCTGCACAAAGACCGACATAGGGCTCAAACTCACTAACGGTGAGAACATGACCTGAGCCAAAGTCGGATGCTCAACCGACTGAGCCACTCAGGTGCCCCTCATTGATTTTCGTCTACTGATTTTTTTAAGTCTCTACATAATTTATTTCTGCTCTGATCTTTATTATTTCTACTCATTTTTAGAAGACATATTTATTTATTTTATTGTAGCATCATTCACAACAGCCAAGACATGGAAGCAACCTAAGTATCCATCAATACATGAATGGATAAGAGAAATGTGGTATACACACACACACACACACACATATATATATATATATATATATATATATATATGAGCCATATATATATATATATATGAGCCATATATATATATAATTCAAAAACAGAATCTAAAAAAATGAATAAACAAAAAGCAGAATCAGAATTATAAACACAGGAAACAAACTGATGGTTGCCAGAGGGAAAAGGGGCAGAAGTTGGGCAAAATGGGAGGAGGAGAGAAGGAGATATAAGTCTCCAGTTACAGAATGAGTAATTCGGGGCGGGGGGGAAGGATAAACAGGGCATAAGGAATGCAGTCAGTGATACTGTAATAGCAAGGTAATGGGACATATGGGAGCTATACTTAAGGTGAACATGGTGTAATTTATATACCTGTAAAATCACTAAGCTGTACAACTGAAACTAATATAACATTGTATGTCAACTATACTCAAATTAAAAATATGCAAAACAAATACATAAATAAATAACTAAACAATAAAAATATGGCCTCCTTTCATAGTCAAAAGTGTCCTGGTTAATTAATCAATACTATAGTTGTACTATTTCTAGTAGGGCTGTTAGCAAATATTAAGACAACCAAGTAATTCTAGGTTTCCTGGTATTCATGGGCCTAGCAGTGTAGTAATGGAATTTAACAAGTATTCATTAATGAATAAGAGAATCCATTATTTAAATTTCACTCAATTAGTGTTTAATAAAGCATATGTTATATAATAAATGAATCAGTTATAATTATCTAATTAGATTGAAATATATGACATAGCATAATTATATAATAATAGTAAAATAATATATGTAGATAGTAACTAACGAGCAGAAGGAATGATGTATATATATAAACCACAGGACAAGGCTTGCCAGAGCATATTTAAGGACAGAGTAACTTCTGGAAAAAAGTCATGTAAGTCTTTATAGTGGAAATGCCATTTGAGATGGCTCTTGGGAGTGAAATGATATTTTGAAGCTACACAAGAGAGAATAGACATTCCAAACTGAAGGTAATGTGCCAATGAATGAGCCTGGGAAATTAGATACCTCAATTAAGAAAGGAAAATAACACATTTAAATAATTTTAATTTTCACATTTCAAAATCAAATGTTGCATACATTTTTTAATCAGGAGATCTTTAATCCATGAGATCTAGCTGTTTTATCCGACAACATAATAGGGTAAATAGTAAGTGGATAGGTACTGCAGCAAGACAAGTAACTTGGAATTAGATCATAATGTGTGTTAAATGCTATGCTAAAAGGCTTGGGTTTCATTCTATAGATTAGCAGAAACAAAATAATGATTTTCACACAGGAAGCAATAGGAATTTTTTAAAGATAACTCTAGTATCAGAGTGAAGAATTGGGTAAAGTGTGGAGAAATGAGACTGGGAAACCCAAGTCTATTACAACAGTCTTGGGAAGAAGTAAAACCATGGTCATGGAAAAATAACGGAGAATATGAATTACAGACACGCTATGATTAGAATCCTGGAATTTGGGAACTGGTTTGATGTGGGAACCTTAGGAGAGAGGAGGAGTTGAGGAGATAATGCTCAGGTTTCTGATTTTGGCAACTAGATGGCTAAAGGAACAATTAACCAAGAAGGAAAACACTGGGAGAAAGAAATGATGGGGGAGATTTATAAAGCACATACCAAATGTTTAAAGTTTAAAATTGTGGTAGAAATTGGTAGATAATTCCATAATACTAGATATTCCTTAATACTAGTTTGGGCTCAGAAGAGACATCAAGGTATGAGATAAAGATTTGGGTGTCAGTTATTTATAGGGAGATATTGAAACTATGGGTATAGAAGACATCTCCCAGAGAAAGTATAACAGTAAGCAAAGAAGTCCAGGGATAAAACTCTGAAAGACTAATTTCTGAAAATGATAGAACAGCATCAAAGAAAGCTGGAGGAGAGAATAGAAGAGATTCATGAACTGATGGGTCCACAGACACTGAAAGGGGAAGGAAGTTAATGGCAAGAGCAATAAAAAAAAATGAGTGTTTTCTGAGGAATCAACTGAAATGAAGAATTAACACAGGTAATCAACTTAGAAGGTTGGTGATGACATCTATACAGATTTTTTTCCCCTCCCAATATTAAGCACAGACACACTACTGCTGTGGTTTGAGCAATGAATACAATGAGAGAGAAAATGACAAATCTGAATTTTCACCCTTAAAGCATTTAGATGTGAAAGCAAGCAAAGCCATATGCTGATAAGGGGTTAGAGCAGGGTTTATACTAGTATTTTAGGATGGAAACTATGAACTTATTTGTTAACTGAGAGCAAACAACTGAGTGAGGACAGATGAAGATTCACAAGAATGAAGGAAACATTACTGGGGTGGTTTTAGAAGGAAGAATGTGTGGTGGAATTACAGCAAAAGTGAAGGGATTAGCCTAAGAACAAGAGATCTTTTTCTCAGATAAAATTTGGAGGTCAAGAAAAATGAACATGGTGCTATAAACGTAGATTGGGAGTGAAGTGGAGAAGCTGGGAGTTTTGTGGCTAATGCTTTTAATTTTCATGAAGTTATTCTGTTCACATCTGCCCTTGTTTTTATAGACTATTTATTTCCAAACTATGTTATAAACCAAAAAGAGAAATCTAAGAGCTTTCACAACTCTTTCAAAGATTTCCAAGGTACTTTATAAATTTCTGAATACTCGAATGCCCACTAAAAACTGTAATAAAATTGAAGTAAAAAATACATGCTTTTATGAAATATATATCTCACATGGGTATGTAATAAAGATCATTACATTGGGGGCCACTAAGACATTCATTCATTAATCAGATTAACTTTTTCCCCCTCTGCATTTCTGTTTATCAGAAGAAAATTCTGACATTATAAGGTGAGAATTTTGTTTCAAAAGTTAATATCTGTGACAATTTCACTACATGAACCAAAATTGTGCAATATTGGACATCCAAAGAAGAAAAAAATGGTAAAAGAATACTAAAAATATTGAGGCTGAATAAGACTGAACCACAAACATAAAAAGACACATTTTTTAAGCAGCTTTAGTATTCTTTATGACTGACTTTAGAATCATTTGAGTTAACATTTCCTTTTTGTAAAAATTTTTTTAATTTTTTTTTTTTTTTTACTTTTTGACAGAGAGAGAGAGAGAGAGAGCATGAGCGGGGGAAGGGCAGAGAGAGAGGGAGACACGGAAGCCGAAGCGGGCTCCAGGCTCTGAGCTGTCAGCACAGAGCCTGACGTGGGGCTCTAACTCACAGACTCCGAGATCATGACCTGAGCCGAAGTCGGACGCTCAACCAAGTCACTTAGGCGCCCCTTGAGTTAACATTTCTAATGATAAAATATTTTTATGTCTTCTATATTAAGTTTTCTTGTAAGATTGAAAAGTAATTTAAAAATTACTATGTTAGAGTATACACAAGCATGGATATAACATGCCAGGATTTTCTATATGCTGCCCTATTTTCTTGGTAATATTGATAAGAATTATTCTCTTGAAAAGGTATGTACAGCTGGAGATACTCAAAGCAAATAAACAAATAAATGCCTCACCCTACGCCTATAAGTTTCATAGAGACCTGGTAGATTTTAAGGTGTTGAAAAGAATCAATGGGTGAATTGTGTAATGGGGAGAGATGATATCCATGAAGAAAATGTAGATATCCTTCTACATATATTGTTCAATTTATCAACACTTCAACATGAACCTTCATGAAACTGAATCTTATGTGTGTATTTTTAAATTTTAGGTTTCCTCATATTTTTGATCTTCTCAACCTCAAGTCCATCTTCCAGAGACTTCAAGTTTGATCAAAGTTGTAACAAATAAAACTGGGTTTTCAATCTTCCTCTGTTATTATTCAGAGGGCAAGCTTTCCTTTTGTTTTCAACTGATAATTTAATGCCACAGGAACAGTGGTCCTTAACACTCATTCTGTAGCACAGTAATCTTGATTATGGTATAAAACTTACTTATGTATTACGATAACTTGATTCATTATTTCAGCAAGTTGCTTTATTTTAAATCATAGTTAATCTTAAATGTGTACATCATTAAACTTCCAAGGATAAATCAAAAGTGGTAAAGACAAAGTTTAAATTCCAGTTTGCCTCATCCTTTTTCATGAGATCCTTTACTCCTCTTGTATATATCTTTTAAATAAAAGAGATTATCCAGTCGTTTTATTTTTATGTAGAATACTTCTGTCAAGAAAATAAGGATGGGATAACTTTCTACTACCATGTTCTTTCTATATTGCAATGTCTCCTTAATCAATATATCACGTGGAACACAACATAAACTATAAGTACAGCAAACAAAGCTAGGCTATCATTACTTTACTCCAAATCCAAAGTATAGCTCCAAATGATCTTTCATGGGGATTTTCAGAAATTCATATAGCTTTGTAATTTCTGTATCTAAAGTTGTCTTGAGTTCATTCACTATGAATTTAGACAAGCAAAATAAAGGAAGTTTAATATTGAGTGAAGTAGGAAAATTATCAAGATAGGCAATAAAGAATTTTTGGGAGCCTTTGTATATAAACATACTGTAAATGATTAACCATATACTGTTAGAGGATGTTTCAGAATTCTACAGGAATAAAATGTTTGAAATATATGTATAATATAGCATGTAATGTCTTTTCACACTACATATATTTACAGTTACATAGTTTTTCACCACTGTTGTCTATGTAAAGTATATTTTTATGCCATAACTTGAAAAAAGGGCTTATCTCCTGGCTCCATATTGAAGAAATACTGTATGTACGTATGTGTACACATTTCCTCTCTTTAAATACCATTGCTCATAAGATGCTTTGAACAATATCAATAAGTCCAGAATTATTAACATATCTCCTTAGATTTCCATGGTGATAAACATGTTATGATTTTTGGGAAGTGAGTAGAATCAACTTTGTTCAAACCTGAATGCTCCAATTTCACGCAAATCTGTTCCACCCAACCTCTTGCTCATGTCAATAATCCCCACTCCAACCTTGTTTCTTCCTTAAAACATCTGAAGAGTTTACTCTCTTCTCTCCTTCCCAGGGGTATTGCCTAAATTCAACTCCCTGGTGGCACCATCCTCCACACTACGCTCTCATTGTTACCCTTGAACTCAAAATCCGATCATGCCATCCCATGCTCAAAACCTCTTGATCATTGTAGTAATAATTCACATTTCTTGGGCATTTACTATTTGCTGCACTATTCTCACTGCCTTATGTGAATTCATTCAACCAATTCTCACTATAACCCTTTGAGGTAGTTATCTCCATTTTTCCAGGATAAGAAACTGAGGCATAGAGCAGCTAAGCACCTTTTTCAACTTCATATTTCTTTTTCTTTTTAATGTTTATTTACTTCTGAGAGAGAGAGAGAGAGAGAGAGAGAGAGGATACGAGCAGGGGAGAGGCAGAGAGAGGGAGATAGAGAATCCCAAGAAGGCTCTGTGCTGTCAGTGAGGAGTTGGATGCTGGGCTCAATCTCACAAGAATTGTGAGATCATGACCTGAACTGAAATCAAGAGTCAGACGCTTAACTTACTGAGCCACCCAGGCGCCCCTCAACTTCACATTTCTGATGAATAGCAGAGTCGGAACTCGAACTCAAGAAGTTTGACTTTTGTCACTGTTGTAAGCTTCTTCTGTACAATGTCCTTCATAAGCATCCTATGTTCAACACACTATAAATTTAATTACATAAAGCTATTGGTACCCTATGCATATTGCCATGTACTTATCACTTCCGGGCACACCGGCAGACTCCCACTTCCCAGCAGTTTCATTTCTTGGCCTGAATGTCTTATTTGGTTTCTAGAGCCTGCTTTGCTGCCTGTGCAGTAGCTTAGAAGTACCAGTGAGTTATTGCCCACCCTCAACCAATGACCAAGGGAGTTGGCATGTAAATACTCCAGTCCCATTTGCCTGCCCAAGTGGAATAACGCCCAGACCTGTATTTTACACTGGCTTCAGAGTTCCCCAATAGGATTAAAGGGATTAAATGTTATAATGCTTCATAAGAAGCCCTTAATTGCTTACCTTTCTTCCTACCTCCCTCCCTTACACTCCTAAGGGTTTTTCAGCATTTATCTGCAAAATAAACTAAATGCATTTCCATCTTTTGCTTAAGTACCATTTCTGGAAGAACTCAAACAAAATACATGGTATGAACTTTAGCATCTGGACTCCTGCCCTTTCTCTCTTACCAATTCTCCTGTCTTCCTCTCAAAGTTCTGACATAGACCAGTACATTTAGTCTCAAGTTTATCACACTGTCTCAATCTACCACGATAGTGCAGAGTTCAGAGCTCCCATGTGGAAAAGTCGTTCCTTCTTAACCTGCTTGTGAAATTCTTGTTCATCTTTATCCTCACTTTAAAGCTAAAACACTAACTCTGATATTGTAAAACATTTCCTGATTTGCAAGGAAATATAGAGTGCATTTGCTTCTGCTGGTGTATTTTGTATCACATCACCATGGCAATTATCTTAGTGATTTTAAGTAGACCTGCCTGTGTCCCCACAAGTATTTAGACACCTTGATGACATGAAATGGATCACTACATGTCTATATCCCCAACACCCAGAGTAGCCACTTAGTAAACATTTATCAAAAAATAGATGAATGAAGCATTTTGTTATATCTTTAGATATTCTGATGTATAAAATAATATTTAAAAGTTTTTTTCCTTATATTTTGTATTGTTATTTAATGACCAAAGGCTTTCTAAGTCCAGCAAGCCTAATCTTTTAAAAAAAATTAATTATTATTTATCTTTGAGAGAGAGAGAGAGAGATCACAAGCTGGGCAGTGGCAGAGGGAGAGGAAGACACAGAATCTGAAACAGGCTCCAGGCTTCGAGCTGTCAGCACAGAGCCTGATGCGGGGCCCGAACTCCTGAACCGCGAGATCATGACATGAGCCAATGTTGGACACCCAGTTGACTGAGCCACCCAGGCACCCCCCAGCAAGCCTAATCTTATGGGTAAAACTTGACATTAACTGCAGGTGCTTAGCTATGGGTCAATGTTACAAATGCTATAAAGCTATCTACTGTATTATAAGATTTAAGCAAAATAGATTTATAAATATCTATGATATTATTTTAAATGGAATTTTAAAAGTTAAGTGTAATTTTTGTTATCACTGTGAGACAGGGTCTTAATAATTTGAGGGAACTATATTCTATTATTTTTACAATTTTATTATATTTTCATGAAATGAAAAACATAAACCATCTTTTAATAGTGTTAGTAATAAATGTATTCCCTAGATATGGCACCATGACAATTCTTCAGACAGTTTATTAAAGGTAAATTAATATTATTATGAGCTAAACTTTTATTTGAATGACTCTCAGTTGATTCATCATTTGAATTTCATATAAAATCAAATGTCATTATGAAAGCTTCCTCTCCATCAATTTACCTTTCACTTACGCCAGTCCAAATTTAGTTTTTATTTATAGAGTATAATTGCTTTAGGTGTTTTTTTTAAAAAATGTATTCCAGTTTTCCATTCCTAGGTAGTTTATTCTTACCTCTAAGAATAAGTCCCAATAAAGAATTGTGGCAAAAAAAGAGACACTTTGGGTATACGTATGCCCCAGGCAGCAAAAGAACCCAGTACTTTTTCTTCTGGGTAAGCCTAACATTGTGTCACAGCTGATATTTTAAACATGATTTTGAGAATTGAGAATTGAGTATAGTTCCCTCAGTGACACTAAGTCATACTCTCTCTTACAGCTATTTGTGTATCTGGCTTTTACATCTAACACTTTTCTTTTCCCCACTTTCCATTCGTGAAGAGAATTGTTAAGATGCATTCAAGTCCAGAAATTCAAAATTATGGTTCCCAGAGCAAGTGTGACTCAGCCAGGTTGTGAATTAAGGCAATAAAGCAAATGCCTATGTTCAAATTTTATTTTTATTCATTTCAAAAATGTTATTCCCTGGAATGGCCGCATGAGACAGGCACCTCGTAGTGATTTGCTTCAGCAAACTTCTTATCCATCTGGTGATCTCTAGAATGAAAATGGAATTGGCACAAGTGATAGAAATCCAGTTAACATAGAATAGGCCAATTTCCTTTCTGCCTAAAGTGCATATACTCTTCCTATGGCTTGGAATACTTTTACTGTTTGCCACCCTTCACAGATCCAATCCTTGCTCTCAGGCTTTCAGATATCAATTTAACCATAGTTCCCTAGCCAACCAACACTCCCATTTTACATGAATTCATAACTCCCAAAACATCTAGTTCATAGTACTTTTCATTGCTTGCTTCTTAAACAAATAGCATATTTATTTGTATATTTTATGCTTTTACCACCAGGGTATTAATTCCACCAAGACAGAAACCTGCTGCATTCCCACCTATAGCTAATATAGCACCTTCCCTTTTATAGACATTCAAGAAGCATGAATTAATAAGTGATTCTCCTCTTGTTACCAATTTGTATAATCTCTATATTAATTGCTTTTGGATAATCATCTCCAAAGTTGCTAGTAGCATCCTAGTAATCCTTCTTGGGTCATTCTCAGTTTTCTTTTCTTTCGTTCTTTCTTTTGAAAGAGACAGAGAAAAAGAGAGAGCACATGCACATGCAAGCAGGGGTGGGGTGGAGAGAGAATCCTCAGGCTTTGTGCTGTCAGGATCAGCACTGGATCTCACGGTTCCTGAGATCAGGACTTGAGATGAAATTAAGAGTCAGTGCCTTAACCGACTGAGCCACACAGACATCCCTCAAGTAAGTTTTATCTTTTTAAAGACACAATTTCCCTGTGGCTTTACCTCAACATAATTTTTTTTTTCTTTCTGTCTCTCTCTCTTTTTTTTTACCTCAACATAATTTCTAAGTGTATTTACAGTGATACATTAAAATAAGTTTAACATGGTTCCAGACTGACTCTGAGCACCTCCAAGGGAAGGTCTATTACATCCCAGAAAATAGCGTAAACTAAAGGCTTTTTAATAGATAAACAAATAAATAAATGACTGAAAAGCATCCATCACAGTACTACATGGTGCTTTCTACATTATAAAAATCTTATACATTGTAATTTTATTAATTAATGACTAAAGAAGCCAAAAGATAATTTATCCTATTGACCCATCTTAAACTACCTTTCAGTTTAGGTAATGTGACATATTTTGCTCTGTCAGTATAATATTCTGGGCTTCCCAGGATGCTAAAATCTCTGTTTTTTAAAATTTTCTCTGATAAATGATTTTTAGAAGTCAAGGATATCCAGTTTTTAACCTAGTGGGACTAATGTGGCAAATCAATTGGTATTCACTTTTACTGAATGTTCACTGAATACCATATGAGTTTTTGAATTCTATGCTAAACACTGGGCATACAGAACTATAAAGTATGGTTGCCGATCTCCAGGGATATACAAAAAGGAAGCACAAGCAAAACAAGCAAACAAACAAATAAACAAACAAAAAACATTATTACAAGGTAACACATGCCATGTATAAACGAGAGGCAGCAACCAAAACACCTCTTAGCCTTGAGAGAACTAAGTCACTCTCTATGAAGGAGACAGAGAATGCTTCACTGAAGGAGTTGAAATTAAAATACAATTTGAAGGGGAGCCTTGGTGGCTCAGTTGGTTAAGCAACCGACTTCGGCTCAGGTCATAATCTCGCAGTTTGTGAGTTCGAGGCACGTGTTGGGCTCTGTGCTGACAGCTCAGAGCCTGAAGCCTGCTTTGGATTCTGTCTCCCCCTCTCTCTACCCCTCCCCTGCTCACGCTCTGTGTCTCTTTGTCTCTCAGTCTCTCAATAATAAATAAAAAAAAAGTTAAAAAATGCAATTTGAAAGATTCAGACCAAATGCATGACAAAGGGAAAAACATTAATAATGTTGCTGGGGTTAGAATTCATATGCTACTTAGACAGCAAGCAAGGAAAAAAGTAATGGCAGAACACCAATAATTAAATAAGCTGTGTTGGCTGGAGTAGAAGATTGGAGTAGATTAGTTATTAGTGGTGAATTTGAAAACATTATAGATGATTAGATAGTAAATGGCTGTCAAGAGGAAAAACTTTTTCTCTACTCTTAGAGATTAAGTTGCTGAGGTCATGTGAATTAAACCAACAAAAGACAGATTGATAGGAGAAAAAGGAGTAGAATCTTTATGAATATTTTACATGCACAGGAGTTCACAGGAGAGAAATGAAATTCAAAGAAGTGGTTAGACTCAAGGGCTTATATACCATTTTTACAAGGGAAGGTGTGTTTGGGCTTCAAGGGATGATAAATCATGAGGAGGTGACTAAAAAATACATGAGGGAACTAATGGAAGATAAAGGTTATTTTAGTAGGGTCTCTTTATGCAAATTTGTCTTGGTGTCCAATTTCTTTGTCTGGTGTTAAGAACGTTCTCCTATTCCTCCTGCTGGTTCAGAAGGAAACACATTCACAAAAAGAAATTTATGTTCTGCCTTTAGACGATTAAGAGGAGGTCAAAGAACTCTTCATACATTTGCTGATTCTCAGCTGTCTTTAGCTCAAAATAATCCTTGTATCAAAGAGGCATATCCTGATTCCCTTCATAACCTTGGATGCTTGGTTATGGACCTTGGATTTTATCTTATGTGTAAACAAAGTAATTCAATGGTTTGAACAGGAGATGAACTATTTTCCATTCCTTCACCTCTTTGAGCATATCTACTGTACTAGATAATCTTTATTCTTTTTGTGCTGATATGAATATGGAGAAACTACTATCAGAGCCAGTGGCTCATCTGAAGTCTTGTGAAAATTTGCTTGAGAGGTGCAGTCTCACTTTTCTACCTCTGACCTCTTGAGCTATTGATAAATCTTATGATCACGTGTCTACCACTTCCAATTGGTGAATATTATAGATGGTAAGTATAGATAGGTAAAATGAGGAAAATAAGATCAAAAGAAGGGGCATTTCAACTTAACATATCCTAAATGATACTGTCTTTCTGTGTGTCCTGCATCACTGAATGGGGGAAATAAAGATGAAATAAAACTGTATTTGAAAATTGCACTTGACCTGTAATATCATTTTTGAACAAATATCATGGAATCCAAATTTCTCTTTACCAGTCTTGAGTTATGAAAGGAATTTTATCTTTACCAATTCCTTGGACAATTATGATAGCTTTTATAATTATAGTCTGAGATAATACCAGGCTATTTGCAGACAAGATGAGATAAAATACCTTGACATCAGTTGCAGGAGCATCACATAATTCCATTAGGAGTATTTAGATTGCCATAGCACCATCTGGATATCTCTTTGTTAAAGAGTCCTTTTTCACAGATTAATGTACTTCATCATACATTTATTCATGGATGAAGAGTTAGTTGATGAAAATAGTACAACATTGACTTGCTGCTATTCCTTTATCTGTGAGCAAACATCAATGCCTCTTTTTCAATGCATCCTGGAGAGATTTGCAAACCTCATCTTAGGATTTTAAATTTCCAACTCTGAAAACACATTTGTATAGAGCACAATTTCTCGTATGTATGTATGTATGTATGTATGTATGTATGTATTTATGTTTATTTATTTGATGAACGCCCTTGTTAACCATGGAAGGGAGAAGAATTGAATTTTAGCATGAAAAGCATAGAAACAAAAGTTGTACATGCCAGTAAAAAGATTGAGGTGAATAGTATTAATCAGAAAGCACATCCACATAGAAGCATTCAATTAAGAGGAACCAAGCAGCTTCGGTGAATATAGAGTAATATCCTTTTCAAATCTGGGCTCCCAATCTAGTATCCTTAAATGTTTATTTGCATTTTAATTGCTTGAAAAACAGTAGGATATCAGTGAAATTCCTCAGAAGGCAAATAGTCAAAAGACTCCACTTAAGTCCTGTAGTTAGTGATTCTCATTGCGGTACAGCAGAATGCTTTCTTTAATAGGATGCTTTTAGAAGGCATTCTCAGTTTGTAATTCCGGAGCATGTGCAATGCTATTAACAGTTGTGTTTACCCTGGCTTTAGAATGCTTGAGACAAAGGCTATGGTATCCTTTCCTATAGCGGTCACAAATGGTTATAATTATATAATTGTGCACAGAAATAATGTTCATAACCCCAAGGATTAAGAATTCTTTAACTTCTTATGTCTGCTTACCTTGAAATACACATCATAGAGAAAAATGAGTAATATACTCATTAGTTGATAAAAAAATTCTACTTGCAATATCCAAATTATTGTCAAATAAGCTTTTTGAGCAATAGATTTTGTTAAAGTAAACAATATCCCCAAACTTCCCCCAAAAGAGCTGGCATAATATTTTGATGTTCTGTTCACATATATCGAAACACTATTGGATTTATGTGCTCAAATATCTGAAATGTCAACAATTGGAGCAGCTAACATTTGAGAACACTTTATTTCCACTACAAAAAATCAATATAATGCCTAAGCAAAAATACTGCACAGAATACGATTAATATCATAAATACTAAATTGGGCAAGAGAGATAATTTGTGAAAAATTAATTACTTGGGAAAATAAAATAGGAAGTAATTGATGTGTGATAAATTTTATTGTTTTAATAATTTTTCTTGTGGAGTGTCCCATTGCCCTTCTTATTTGCTGAGCTATCATCAGATTTCCATATGAATAATTTATTGACTTTTTTTACCCTCTCTTTTGATAAGAGAAGAAAGATATCAAGTGTTCTAAGGGATTTAGAGAGGAATAGTATCAGGCAGTCATTAATATGATTTTTTGTAGGCTCAGACATTGCGTGTACGGGTATAAACATGTGTGAGTGAGTGTGTGTGGACATGTGTCTATATGTGTTTATTTGTGTATGTGAGTATGCAGATTCATATCCATATCTGCACCCATTGAAAGATGAGGCAAGTTAAAAAAATTCAACAACACAAAGAGCAAAGTAATTAGTTTTGTTCTACTACTGATTTTACTGAAATAAAAATAGCATAGCCTCTGTATTGAAATGCTATAAATAGCTCATGAGAAATAATAGTAATAATTTTTCAGTACTTGGTATGTGGCAGAAGCTGACCTAAATACTTTTTATGCATTAACTAAGTTACTCTTTATTACAAGGTTATAAGGTAGATACTATTATTGTCCTCTCATTTTATAAATGAGAAAACTAAGGAACAGAAAGTCCAGGCAACTGTTTCAAAATTGCACAAGTAATTGGTGGAGACCAAGGTGGAGGATTTGAATCCAGGCAGTTCATGTCAAGTCCTTTCTTTTAACCGCTATTTTACGTTGCATCCTTGTTGGAAGCATGGTCGAAAGCTGAAGCATTTTGGAGTCAGTGGCTAAGGTAAGAAAATCCAATGTACTTTAAATGTGCACTAAAAAATACAACACTTAATTTTCTGGGTTTTTGTATTGTTCATTTATTATCTCATGACTTACTATTAATCTGCCACAAATAGCCTTTAAGGTCCTTCAGAGCTGGTTCCATACCCTTTGTGTTTCTTTGAATGCCACTAAACACATAATATAGTACCACATATATAGCAGGTTGTCAACAAGTGTTCTATTATTAATATATTGATAAAGTAAACAATATCAAAAAATGATTTGATTAAAAATCAATTGATTTGATTAAAAAATTAATATACTTAAACCTTCTCCTCCTCCCTTTATGTAAAGCATTCTGCTTCATAGTTTTCAGTGTGAGAAGACCTATTATGTTTAGATTTTTCTTCTTGTCACTGAAAGTATAAAATCTTTCTACAATATCCATATGCATGGATTATCTATTATGGATAGGAACTTCTCCATTGAGTAGGTAACATGAATTGCTGTTCAAATCTTACATAACGTATCTTTAAAAGAAGGGTTCTGTTAGGTTGCTTGTTTGCTTTCAGATCCATTCCCTCCCTGTTCCTCATTCTACTCTGTTCTGTGAGGGCTGACCCTGCAACTGAATTTCCCAGGTTTCCCCTTGCCCACTGTTTCTTGGCAGGGCTTGCTCTAATGCACACTCACCTGAGACTGGAGAGTGTGAAGAAGAGAGCCTGGTGACTTGGGGTACCATAACCTGAAAGTGGCCTTTACTGTAGTTATAACTTTCCACAGATCACCTTGACTTCTGAGATTTGGTAAAATCTCTTTCTCCCTGCATCCGAGTCCCAGTAGTGGTCATACCTTCTCTTGCTTATCTCTGGGTTGCCTCACTATCTCCTATTCTGTCTCTTCTATTACACGTGTAATGAATTACCTGAACCAAATCCCCCCTTTCTAAAATAGTTACAGTGCTGTTTTCTTTTTTTTCCCTATTGGACTCGGACTGATACAAGATACATAGTAGTTATATAATATTTTGTAACTCAGCAAAATTTGTGTCATGCCATTGTTGTTCTATTAACATCCCTGATACTCTTTTTTTAACCTTTATTTTTGGGAGAGAGAGTGCGAGCAGCGAAGGGGCAGAGAGCGGGGAAAGAGAACGTGAGACAGCGCAAAGCCTGACCTGGAGCTCGATCCCACGACTGTGAGATCATGACCTGAACTGAAATCAAAAATCAGACGTTCAACCAACTGAGCCATCCAGGTGCCCCACTCATCCTTGATATTCTTTATTTTCTACTTGATTGAGTTATTTATGTAGCATTAGGAACAATGCTTCATTGTTTCATTCTTTTTTTTTTTTTAAATTTTTTTTTCAACGTTTATTTATTTTTGGGACAGAGAGAGACAGAGCATAAATGGGGGAGGGGCAGAGAGAGAGGGAGACACAGAATCGGAAACAGTCTCCAGGCTCTGAGCCATCAGCCCAGAGCCCGACGCGGGGCTCGAACTCACGGACCGCGAGATCGTGACCTGGCTGAAGTCGGACACTTAACCCGCTGCGCCACCCAGGCGCCCCTCATTGTTTCATTCTTGTGTGATAGGTAATATATATTTACAACCAAATGACCTCCTCCACCTATTGCTTACATTCACAGACTCACCAACAACCTTACTTTCTAAAAGAAAAAGATAGAAGATAAACAAGTCCATGACAGTTGTATAGTTTACTTTTGTTTAAAACAACTATGTTTAATACAGCTATGTTTTATGTGGGTGGAAAAAAGGACCCGCAAGAAACAGAAGTTTTCAGGGCAATTAATTTTGTAAAGAAAAAAGATCCCTCAGAGGACACCTTTTATCTCTTTGCATTATTCTGTGATTGTCACCCATTGAAAACTAAAGGATCGCTTCTCAAGTGCCTGTCAACTAAAAGACAGTCAAGAGTGACTCCTTTACTTTTCAAAAGCCGTGACTGAAAAGGCCACAGATTGTACTGTCATCCATCAGTATACTGGTAGAGAAATGTCCCTAGCAAGGTTGATATAATTTGGGCACTGCTTAATTACAATCCTCATTTTGATTCCTAGTATGTAACCATAGATCCCACAAAATATTTTCTTTGACATTTTCTGATATACAATTATTTACGTGCAGAGGCTCTATTTATTTATCCAATTACATAGAGAAAATATACAATAGTACCTTCCAGGACTTCTTGGAGAAATGGCTGATTTAAGGGCCAGTGCAGGGAAAACATAAGATGAACATGCGGGGAGTGCTCATTGCTCCTCAGGTTTCACTATTTCTTGAAACTAGCAGTGGACAGAACAGGTAATATATTTATGCATATTAATTCCTGTATCTACATATATCTATAATTGCCTCTGTATCTATCCTTCTGTATACATATGAAGCAAAATTTAAGGCCATGATGATATCTATGACTCTACTTCCAAAGCAAAAGTTTATTCTAGCCTTAATTTCTTGTTTATCTTTAAATTCCTTCTCCAACAGTAAGAAACCTGGGTCCTGCCATCTGCCAGCCGTTTACTTATTTGTTCATCCTCAGTATACACATATAGTGGTTTCAGAATTGTTTGTCTGTGCTCCTGTAAGAAACAACTTTACTAACTACACCACAGTGTTTATGTATAATTCTCTTGGTTTATGGTTTACAGTTTACACTTTCCAGTCAAAACAGATATTTTTTTTCTAAAATTACTTAGGTCATCTACTTTTGTTTTTGTTTCTGTTGTGTACATTAAAATTTACACCTTTTAATGTATTGTTCTATGGGATAAAGTCAGGTATCTATCATTCCAGTGCCAAAAAGAACTATTTCTTTAACCAAGAATTTCTCTCTCATGTGTCCCTTTGTATTGGCTTCCTTAATTTAAACAATTATCAAGAAACATCTATTGACTGATCAGGTGGATGGATATACTTCTCTACTTTCTAATGCAAATATAAAATTTCATCCCCAAATTTCCATCATTTATAAGAAAAGGATAAACTTTTTTAGTATGATATGATCTGATTTCCCACTCATTTATTCTCATCTGGTTACTGCCTTACTGAATGACTCATGTTTGAACAGAGAAGTTAGTCACTCCTTTTTAGTATTCATACAGCACCTGAAACATACTTCTTATTCTAGTATTCTTCACACTGAATAGTAACCATTTGTGTGCTTTTCTGCCTCTCTAATTTGAAAATGAGTACCTTCATACATGATGCCTGATACTAATTCATCTCTGTGTCTCCAGCACTTTGGACAGTTATAGGTATACCGTAAGACTTTTTCATTGTTGGCTAGATGAAAAGGGCAGGACTGAAGTAGTGTGCTTGAAGCTGGGGGTTGGTGGAGGGAAATCAGAGACAAAGGCAAAGGCAATGATCGGATCCCTATCTTCAAAATGTATAAGATATCTGCTGTGGACTGAGTGTCTATGTCCCTCCAAAATTCAAATGTTGAAGGCCTAATTCTTAGTATGATGGTATTTGCAGTTGCAGTCTTTGGAAGTCTTAATTAGGTTTAGATGAGGTCATGAGGGTAGAACCCCCATCATGGGATTAGTGATTTATAAAAAGATGAAGGGACCACAGCTCTTTCTCTCAACCATGTAAGGATACATTTAGCAAGAAGGCAGCTGTCTGCAAATGAGGAAGAGGGCTCTCTCCAGACATCAAATCTGTTGGCACCTTGCTCTTGGACTTCACAGCTTCTAGAACTGTGACAAATATATGCTTACTGCTTAAATCATGATTTTTTTAAATAGTCCAAACTGAATAAGATAGTCTCTGGAGGGGCAGACTACCAAGATGAATCAGTAAAAGTTATTGGCATTTGATGACTCCATGAAACATTTTTTTTAAAGTTCTGATTTTGACATCTAACCTTGTGAAAACAAGAAAAAGGGTGAGTAAAGTTTTAGTGTTTCCCACCTAATATATTTTTTTCTATAAGACGCTTAAAAAGAGAAGCCATACAGACTATGTCAGGGGCAGAAAATAGGCTTTTGTTAAAAATGTAGGGAAATTCAAGAATATTTTGTTCTAGATAATCTGACAGGGAGAGAAGAATGCATGTGTGTGTTTTCTTTCTTTTTTTTAATGTTTATTTTTGAGAGAGAGAGAGAGTGTATGTGCAGAGGAGGGGCAGAAAGAGAGGGAGACAGAGAATTTGAAGCAGACTCTGTGCTGACAGCAGAGAGCCCGATGTGGTGCTCGAACTTATGAACTGTGAGATTACAACCTGAGCCAAAGTCGGACACCCAACTTTGGAGTCGGAGTCAGTGGTGGGGAGGTGGCCCTGGAAAGAATGTTTTGATTCTCAGGTTTATCAAATTTTGTTTCCCTGAATAAGATAAAGAAATTGAATGAATAAGAATTAATCTTATTCAGAATCCAATGAGGGAAGAAGGCAATGACAAAAAAAAAAAAAAAAAAAAAAAAAAAAAAAAAAAAATTACCAGCTCTGCTGCAACAAGTTTAGGGAGGTAAGTCAGACAGCAAATAGCCCATTCATGCAGGTGGAAACTGCTTGGGGAGGCTGATCTTGCTCTAGGCTGTGTCTGCTGCGATTCACTTCATTCTTTTCTCTTGTAATAACACTGAAATTCAGTTTTATTTTTCTGACTAGCCTTCTGCCCACTTCCTTCTCCTGTACCCTAAATTTAGAATGCAGACACATAAATCTCACTGGGAAAAATATCTGGAGACTATGTTTGTTTAACACTGTTCTATATTCACAAAAATCATAGCTTTTGTTATTACATATTTAAAATTGTTTAATATTTATTTTTGAGCGACAGAGAAAGACAGAGAGAGATAGAGAGGGAGATAATGAGTGGGGGAGGGGCAGAGGAAGAGGGGAACACAGAATCTGAAGCAGGCTCCAGGCTCTGAGCCATCAGCACAGAGCCCAACATGGGGCTCAAACCTACGAACTGCAAGATCAAGACCTGAGCGAAAGTGGGGCGCTCAACTGACTGAGCTACCCATGTGCCCTGTGGTATCACAGATTTAAATATGCAGAATGAGTGACCAAATCTTGGTAAACATGACTGAGTCATGTAAAATTGAAATAGGCCATACTAATGTGGTTAATTTAGTGTATTATGTAGATCAAAGGCACACACAAGAAGTAAAACAAATACTCAAAGAAAACATCATTTTAGGCTTGGGTATTCAAAGAAAGTTTTACAGAGCAGGTCAGTTTTTAACTGAGTCTTCAAGTAAGAATGATTTTAATAGGTGAAGAGGGAAAATTTTTCTATGAAAGAGAAATTGAACAGAGGTAAGATCGTGTAAGTATGTGTGGGTCAGTGACTATGCCAATTTGAGTAGAATAGTTTTGTAAAGGAGAACAAGGCATTCAAAGACCTAAGATATCATTTGAAAGTTGTAGAAAGTATGGAGATAATATAACTTGCCAAACAAACCTACAGAGAAGTGGTCTCTCCATAAGGAAACCACCGTATTTATTCTATTGTTGACTAAGTGACAGACTGGGACAGTGGATGAGGTGCTTTCTTGAAGATTACCTCACTACTGTCCTCATTTTTAAATGTTTGTCCTGACTATGGTTTTGACTCTACTACTCCCTTTGCTTGCTGATAGGGCAGCAGTGTTAAAGCTTCTAAATACATTTTGAGACTAACAAAAACCAAGTGTGTTTATCAGCAATGTCAGAGACCCTTCAGTGATCAGAGCAGACTGAACATCTTCCTTCTCTTCTGTCACTTCACACACATATGTACCGATAGATAACTGTAGGGTGTGCGTGCATTTGTGAATGCTTACCTCGAAAATATACCTTCCTACAAGTCCATGGTGTCCAAGAAAATGCTATTGGTTCTAACAACTTAGTCAAATGGTTTAATTGTTCTTCCATTTGACAGCCTCACTCAGTTTTCATTTTATGAGGCAATAAATGTTTCCTACTAGCAGGATTTACTCAGCACATTTAGATGAACTGTTTATTACAATGCATATCATATATGGCAGAAATTAAAACACACACATACATTTATCTCAAGATGTAACATGAAAATGATTTTCAAAAACCTCACTGCAGCATTTGCCTTCTAATATCCACTTTTCAAATTATTTTCCAATTTCTCATGTGTGGGAGGATTCTGTGTGTTGTGTACGAAGGTGCTTGTGTGTGTTGTGCGTTGTGTATTAAAGTCCTGGTAAATATAGTTATGAATGCATCAAAGGCAATTTAGTATGTGATTTTGATTGGGTATATTGTAATAGTGCTGATTAACAGCTGTCAGTATGGGGGAAAATCCTCCAGCTACTCAAGGTTTAGTTTACCGTACAACATTATTGCTATTCTCTGAAGCTGACAAATGATTTTGAATAAAGCATTATATTTCATTAAATAAAACTCTATTCTTTTCATGATACACAATAAGTTTCACCTAACTATGCACAGTGGCAAAGGCTGGTAGGTACACATATATTACGTTTCATAATTATTCTCATTATTATTTGCATAAACACAAAGCGTAGAAACTCAGAGTCAAGCTCTCTCAGGATCCCAGTACCTTGGCATCATTCACAAAAGTTTCCATCTTTGTAGCTCTCTGATTTCCTTTAGGCCATAATAACACCTGTCCTTGGTCCAAGCAATTGTGTAGCCAGCAGGTGGAAGAACACTAAGCACAGTGTCTTGCTTAAAATAGGAACTTGATGCCTCTCTATGTAGGGCTAAGGTGGGGAGCCCAGAGGGTAAACAGACACTGACCTAGAATTAAAACTCAGAGTTGGTATCTCAATTTCACCAATGCCAGCTTTCTGACTTTTTGAGGCTCTACAGCTGCCTGACTACCACCAGCAGCTTCACCTGCTCCTGGTCACACCCACTCCCTGATCGCACCAGGTCCTGGACTACATCCTGCTCCTGAAGTGAACTTGTTCTTTGACTGCATTGTCCTTCCTGACCACACTGTGCTCACTGACTACACTTAGCTCCCGAACCTCAGTCTATTTGTGACTACACCCTACACGCTGTCTACACTCTGTTTGCTGCCTATACACCTTCCCATGACAGTATCCAGGATGTTGACCACACATTGCTCCCTGACTACACACCCTGCTACATCCTACCACCTGGCTGTTTCCTGCTCCCTCACGGTACCCTAATCCTTAACTGCACTCTGCTCCTTGGCTACACCCTGCTTCTGACCATATCCTGCTTCCTGAATATACTCTGCTCCCTGACAACACTGAGTTCTTTGACTACACTGTGCTCATGGCTGCATTCATCTCACTACCATATTGTGCTCTCTTCCTACATCCTGCTCCCTGCCTACACCCTTCTCTCTGATTGCGCTCTGCTCCAAGACTACATTTAGCTCCCTGCCTACACCCTCCTCTCTGCCTACATTTTTCTTCCTGGATACACCTGCTCCCTGATTGCACTCTGCTCTGTGAACTGCATTCCTCCACCTGATGATACTCTGCTCCGGAGTACACCCTCCTGCATGATGGCACTCTCTCTGTGACCATATTCAACCTCTTAACTCCCCTGCTCCCTGACTACCCACACTTCCTGACTACACTCCCACCCTGCTTCATGACTACATTCTGCTCCCTGACTGCAAGCTTGTCCCTGACTACAACTGGCTCCTACTGCCTGACCACAGTCTACTCTTTAATTATATGCTGCTCCACTATACTACACAGGCCCCTGACTACCACCTGCTCCCTGAGCACACTTTGCCTCCTTCACCATACTCTGCATAATAAATGCACTCTGCTTCCCCAATCCACTTGGCTTCTTGTGTCAACAACATCTCCATTGCCTTCTTTTTTTTTCCTTCCTTAGGTTTTTATTGTTGGGCCTCTTGGATAACGTAACTCTCAGAGTGACCTGCCAGCTGTCTTTCTGTAACACGTATAGTATCTATTTACAGAATAGTGGTAGGCAGATAGCAAATATTTGAGTCTTTGTGGGCCATAAAGACTCTGTGATGACTACCCAATTCTGGAATTGTGCAAAAGCAGCCATAGACAATACGAAAACAGACGGATTTCTGTGTTTCAATAAAATTATTTTAATAAAATCAGGCAAGTAGACAGCATTTGGACCATGGACCCTAGTTTACTAACATCTCTCATCTGGACTATCTTTCAATCTCTGGTAAGGGTTTAGTACATTTTTACCATGATTTTTACCATTTCAACTAAAAACAAATTCTTATATTCTGCTTAGAAAGATAAAGGAAAAGACAGATTAATAATTTATACAGATTCAGGGCACCTGGGTGGCTCAGTGAGATAAGCGTCTGACTTGGGCTCAGATCATGATCTCACTGTTCGTGAGTTTGAGCCCCATGTCGGCCTCCGTGCTGACAGCTCAGAGACTGGAGCCTGCTTCAGATTCTGTGTCTCCCTGTCTCTCTGCCCCTCCCCCACTCACACTCCGTCTCTGTCTCTCAAAAATAAATAAACATTAAAAAATAATTAAAAAATAATTTATACAGATTCAAGAAGGAAGTAAATGGGGCCTTAAAATTGTCCAATAAGAACCTTTTATTTTTTACACAAAAAGAAAATTAAACCATAGTCAATTCTCCATTCCATTATTCTGTTTCTTGACTAAACGCAGCTTTATATTGAAAGAACTATTTTCCCCCAGACTCATAAAAGGAAAAAGGAGACATCCAACAGCCCATATGTTTGGTCTCCCTTGTAAGTAACTAGCAACCACACATACAAGGTCATTTTAAAGCCTCATCAAGGCTGCAGTGTGGCCTACTGCCTCTCCCACCTTTTGACATTATCTGTCATTCTACTGTTAATTATATTCCTATAATAATGTTTTAGACTCCACAGGGGAAACATTAAAACACAAGTTACCTAAGTCTTAATGTGAATGTATTTTACATCCTTTATAGGCATAAGGTTTTGATAGATGGAAGAAGAAGAAAATATGAACACTTCGTGTTGGTCTACTTGCAGACAAACTTTATATTTCTGAACAGGGGCTCATGTCAAATGTAACTTTTAAACTAACTACTTGATTTAAAGCCACTCCATTTATTTCTTAGCTATAAAATTGAACAATTTATTCAATTCTCTAAGCCTCAAATTTTTGTATCTCTAACATGGAACAGTAACAATATTACATGGGACTGGATCCATAGTAAGACCTTAACAAATTTAAGCTATTATGATCATAACTCTAGGTCCTTTGGACTGTTAGCCACTCTCACACAAAGGTTATATATAAATGTGGCATTCATGTAACTCCTGGCATTTTTGGGGTAGTTTATAGTTTCAAAGTTTTCTAGTAATTTGGTTGGTATATAGAATCACAATAGAACTCTGGGAGCAGGTTGTAGTAGCACCAATACACATATGAAGAAACTGGAACTCAGTATATTAAAGTGATTTTCACTAGTTTATTCAATTCTTTGGTGGTGGAATCATGTATTCTTCTTGAGAGAAATATGTTTCTCAGACAATCAGTTACCTAAGTTATAACTAATGGCTTCTGGAGAAAGTATATATTTCAAATTCTAGACTTTGAGGCCAAAGGCAACTCAATTTCAGTTTTTTCTATTGTGACCTGGAAAACTCGGACATCTTCCTGAGAGGGTTAGCCTAGCACAGAGAAATTCTCAATCTCCAAAACACTCTATTTGGTTTTTGATGTTTGAAAGACCTTTATACGAGGAAATCTCCTTTATTTGACAATTTAAATACCACTTAAAATGGACTTGATCTTGGCAGATGGCACTGTGTGGTTTGGCTCCTACCTACATCTCCAGTTTTATGTTGAGCCTTTTTTCTTTTGTCCTTTCTCTTCCTCTAAGCTAGAAGCTTCTCTGCTCCTCAGACTTTCCTACTCCTAGTTCTCCCAACCACATTTCTGTCTATTTGAAAATAAGCCATTTGTTTGCAATTGCCACTAACACTTCATGTTTCAGCTTACTTGTCATTTCTCTAAGAAAGCATTTTATGTACTCTGAGACTGAAGTTAAGTTACCTTCTTCTATTGTCACCAAGTATTATAATTATTTTCAGGTCCCTCGGAAAATATTTCATCAATGTCTTTCTTCCTCAATAAATATAAGCTTCATGAAGGCAGAAACCACACCTCTTTTGTTTGCTATTTCTCAGTGTCTATCACATACTATGCCCTCAATTAATATGTGATTCACAGAGTCATATGCCTTTTGTGGAACAAGTAACCAAAATCACATCTTTTCTAGAGAGAATCACGATAAGGGAGTGAGCTGAGAGGACAGTGGTGCTACCAACATGATTGGGGTTAAAGAAGAGCAAAGGGAAATGTCACAGAAAGGGACTGTTTCAGAGACAAAAAAAAAAAAACAAAAAACAAAACACAACCCATTCACTAATTTACATTACTTTGTACTGTGCATAGAAGATAAGAGACTCTACTTTTTTTTTTTTTTTCTATGTAGTGCACTGTTGTGGTATAGGGATAAGAACATGATCATCAGATGTCAATCCAGATGGCTAAATGGTGGCTATCACCCAAGGGAAGCACTGGGGAAAGAATAAAAGATCATATGCTAGAGAAGTTCAAGTTGAAGCCTCATATTGAAAGAATCACAGAGTAGTTGCCCTGGCTGGAGGGCTCCTGAGTACAGTGACATGAGTTGTGCATTTCACAATTTAAGAGGATATCATTCACCTATATTATGACACCTGAAGCTAATATAACACGGTATATTAACTAACTAGCATTAAGATAAAAACTTAAAATAAAAACAGAGGACATCATTCACATATATTTGAAGCTACTTGTCCAAGTGGGCTTTCAGATATCCTTTTGCTTAAATTATTACAGGGGAGATAGAGCCTACGTCCCAGGGGCTAAGACCACTAAGATGAGGAATTGATGATTAATTAACTTTTTATCGGGCCACATTCAACAGAATCCCACTTTATAAAGTAAATGATCATTTATCACATGACAAGATATATGCAGTCTGGGGCTGGGGCAGCTTATTAAGGTTATTAAGGAAAGATCAAAGGCTGAAGCTCTCTCTGCACTCAGCTTTGTTAGCTCTACTTGGAGGATTTGAGCCGGGCACACTCTCTTCTTGAACAAAATTGGAAAACCTCAGTAGAGGAAGATGAGGGGCGGGAGATGATAGGTATGCAGAGTAGTGTCTGGCACATTTAGGGTCACATAGAAAGGTAGGACTGCAGCTCTTGTTTTCTAGCAGAAGACAAGGTTTGAACCCTGAGTCTGAGCCAACCGTACTCTGGATGTATTTCCTAACCTACTTCAACATAAATATAGGCCCGTCATTTAACTAGCAATTGACTTTAAAACATTGATTTTTAAAGTGTAAAAAAATGGACAGAGGTAAAAGGTAAGAGGACAAAAGGAAGGAACATTTTGAATGAGATGCTTGAAAGGGATCATAAAACAAAAAGGCCTAAAGAATTAGTACTTAAAAAGAATACTAAGATTTAATTTTCAAAATAGTAAAAGAACTATCTAGGTGTGGGTGGATAAGAAGGAGCATGTATTTAGATGTTGGCCCAGTAATTACTATGTATAATATTAGACTATATTACAACAGAACCTGCAGAAACTAGATTCACTGAATAACAACATCTAATTATATCAACAGGGATATCACTATACTTTGCAAAGTGGGTCTATTCCATGCAAGAGTTTTGGTGTCATACTTGGAATTAGCAGTCCCTTTAAGAAGTACATGTATATTCTCTTTCAAAAGAGATCTAATTGCTGCTGAGGCACCCAAAGGGAGTGAATTTAGAATCTTCTATTTTATTTGAATGACTCAATCATTCAAGATTTTCCCAGGGAGAAAAATGTCTCCAGCATAAATGGCAAGTTAAGCTCTTTCATATGTAATAACTATTTCAACTAACCAGATCCTTTATAATGTGTTGCCTCTTTTGACTTAAATTATTCCCACTAAATAATTATGTACTTTTGGATGCTTCATGGTGCAACTAGAGAATCTAAATTAAAATAGAGTTTAATTTGGAAACATAGCTACCTATACAGCTTTCTTTGGTGCCTTTTTAACTAACTTTTCATCAGGTTCTTTTATCTTTTTGTTTCTACTCTTTTTTTAAGTTTATTTATTTTGAGAAAGAGAGAGAGTGTGCGAATGAGGAAGGGGCAGAGACAGAGGGAGATATAGAATCTTAAGTAGGTTCTGCACTAACAGTGCAGAGCAGATGCGGGACTCCATCTCACAAATCGTGAGATCATGACCTGAGTCGAAATCAAGAGTTGGATGTTTAACCAACTGAGCACCCAGATATTCCGGCCCCCCCCCACCCTTTTTTTAAATCTTATTCCCTAAGAAGTAGTCCTAGCAGGAACTTGAAAACTAGTGTGAATGAGGGGAAATTATTTAGTTTCTCTGAGATTCCATTTTTTTATTTGCTATACTGATATATGAGGTACCTCACTGGTTTGAAGAGATGATTAGAGATATCCTCATATATAACATACCTAGCAGAGGGGCACCTGGGTGGCTCAGTCAGTTAAGCCAACAACTCTTGGTTTTGGCTCAGGTCATGATCTTGCAGTTTGTGAGTTTGATCCCTGCATCAGGCTCCACACTGGCAGTGTGGAGCCCGCTTGGGATCTCTCTCTCTGCCCCTCCCCTGCTCATTGTCTCTCTCAAAATAAATAAAACTTATTTTTTTAAATATCTAGCAAAACGTGACAGACAGTAGATACTCCATAAAAGTTAATTTCTCAATCCCACCTCTCTTCTTTCCCTCCACCTCCACCTCTTTCTTTCTTTTCCTTAGAGATGAAAAGTTTCAGGTCACTCCTCTTAATTTTGTAGACTACCTCTTCTCTCTTGGCTACCTTTTTGCCTTTTTTTCAACCACTGGCATCTTGTATAGTATTGTTAAATTCAACCATGACCTGATGGTTGAGTTTGAGAAAGTGATTAAGACTCAAGAATAACCTCACACAGGAATAGGGGAATTAAAACTCTCACAAATATTAGGCTCCCAGGAATGTAATAAAACCAATCCAGCAGCAAATAACTTGATAGAAGGCAGTCAAATGATCCTCAGGAAGATCTCGTTTCCCATGCTTATGTCAGCCGGGTCAGTGTTACCCATATTCAGATGCACACATAGAGAGAAGGACATTTTATATATCAAATAGTATATAGCCTAAGGCTATTCTAAATGGCAAATCTGAAGTTGCCATATTGAAAGAGATGGGAAATATTTAGGGTCAGAATTATCTAACATCTCCTCAGCTAGGCTTACAGGGTTTAAAGTAGAGCTATATAACTCATTTGATTTCAGCAGGACAAGCTCATTGGAAATATAACATCTGTTCACCTAATGTTCTCCCCATGTAAGTCTCACTGCCTGATTGCTTGAAGTAAGACTTAAAAGTTTCAAGCAAGTGAACCCAAAAATGAGAATACATACAAACCGAATGCTAGAATTACATCATGCCTTTCACTATACTACAAAATTCTCAGTATCTAACAGAATCCATTGCCTCATCATTTAAACTGTTCTTAAAACAATTTTTTGTATACATCTATTTATTCAAGCAGTAAACAAATATCAAGCATGTGTAATGCTTCAGGCACTATACTAGGTAATAGGAAAAAAAGTGGTGAGGAAAATAGGCACATTCCCAACCTGTCATGAACTGTCTTGAGTTAAATTATTCCCACTAAATAATTATGTACTTTTTATGTACATACTTTTTTGTGTACATACTTTTAATGTACCTTTTTGTACATATATAAGTATATACTAAACAAATAATGACACAAAAGTGAAGTTTTATTTGTTCAGCATACTTCTAGATTGAGTCTTTGTCACACAGATATGCATTTTTTTCTGTTGATACGCACCACTCGCTAAAGCAGAGGCTTTGTCTCTCTGACTGGGCCAGTCATAGTCTCCATATTTCTCTAGCTCACAGTAATTGGTCCAAAGTTGGGCCTGTAACCCAAATTGCCCCAAAGGTTCCTTTCTCTGTGTTTTCCTATCTGAAAACAATGGGAAAGAGCCCAGAAATTTCTGGCCACCATGATGCCCACCAGATGAAGTAGGTTCATTTGAAGTGGAAGACAACAAAGCCAAGCACAGACAGGCATAAATTATATATAAATGGGAAAGAGAGGAAGGGAATTCTACTAGTTTTATCCTTGCTTCCAGAACCCAAAGTCCCTGGAAGTGATCTGATTTCTATATTGTCTCCTTAGATTCTGGAAGATACTCAGATATTTTGTAATATTCATGCTATATAATCCTATTTTAGTTGAATTTCTGTCACTTGTAATTAAAACATTCTTGTCAATGGAAAAAGTAAATGTGAATCCATATTTTTTAATGGTGGAACATGCTTTAGAGGAAATAGATGGATCAAGAGATCATAAAACAGAGGAGTCCACTTATGTTTTATGGGAAACTACCCCAAGGAAAGGTATTTAAGCTGAAATCTAAAGGAGAGCCTTTGTTAACTGGGCAAGGAGAGAAAAGGAAAAAGTAAGTGGAAGGGCCTGATGGTAATGTGTTTGAACTCCTGAATGAAGGCCAGGGTTGCTGAGACAGTGATTTCCAGACCTAAATGGGTGAGGATCAAAGCACCAAGTCTTGTGGGGCCATTTTTTCCTAAGGTCATAAACATTAAATATTTCTTCATACACACACACACATACACACACACACACACACACACACACACACACAACTTAATTTGAGGACAATTTTTACTGGTTGACACTGAATTATAAACTCTGTGATGAACAGAAATACATCTTTACAAGCATTAGTAATACCCATTCTTCTATAAAACTTATGAGGAAGCTAAGTAGCTATGACTAAGAAATAAATACAGATTAAATAAAATACGACAGAAAAGAATAGTACAAATTGGAGGCACCTGGGTGGCTCAGTTGGTTGAGCATCCAACATTTGGTTTTGGCTTAGGTCATGATACTAGGGTTGTGAAATCGAGCCTTGCATCGGGCTCTGTGCTGAGCATGGAGCCTGCTTAAGATTCCCTGTATTCATCTGCCTCTGCCCCTCTCCCTTGCTCATGCATATGCACTCTCATTCCCTCTCTCTCTCTCAAAAAAAAAAAAAAAAGTACAAAATGGACTTTTGGATACACAGCGATCAAACTGAAAAAGAACATGTGTGTCCCACAAAATTTCATTAGGGTAGGGGATTCTACCAGTTAGGAAAATAAGTGATTACATTGCCTGGATTTAGTTTGCAAATACAAATATTTGATTGGGATGTAGGTCATTAGTGAAGAGACTGATAGATTCAAAAATCCAGAAAAAAAATACTCTTCAAAGTGTGAAAGAAAGATGAGAGAGAAAAAGGGGAATAAAGTGGTATTACTGCTTAAAATTTTTATGTATCTTTATAATGTATATAGATTTTTCTCCTTAAATACCGGGGGCTATAGCCATAGTCATGCACCAGAGGTAACAGACATTAGTAGCAATTTAATAGGAATAGTTATATCTAGAAAGAAAAATAAAAATTAACCAACAATATTATGTAAAATTTTAAGACAAAATCATAAATCCAAAGCCACTTACAATATCTTATTGCCTAGCAGAAGTCATCATTGCTTATAAAAACATGGCTTCACATAACGGCCATAGTCATTTTAAAAATAATTTGCTAATCACTTGCAGAAAAAGATTTTAAAAAACATACAGCAATGCTATTTCATTAGAAGCTATACCAATATGTGTCATTTTAAGGTATAGGAAACTTGCTCACTCTGGCTCAGCCTGTTTCCATCAGTAGGAAATGACTAACTAGCTCAGCCCCAAGACTAGCTGCATGTTAAATTAAACACACACACACACACACACACACACACACACACACACACGCACATACACACACACACACACACACACACACACACACAACCCTTCAATTATTAGTTATCCATATTCCTAACAAAGCTTATTAACTGCATTCAATGTCTATATTTAGTACTGTAGTCTTCTTTATTAAACATTTCTTTTAGCAAAGTAAGTGAATATGTCACTAAACAATAGTCGTTAGAATTGTTTCAGTCCATTGTCCTCAATTATTTATGAAGTGAATTTTTAAGTCACTTAAGGGATGGGAAAACCAAGGAAGCTTGGGGTTGGTTAGGGCATAAAGAAATGAAACAAAATTGGGAGCAAAACCTGCTGCTTAAATGGAGGTGGGTTGTTTCCTTTGAAGTCCTTGTGAATATTGCTTAGTGTTGCTAATTTAGAACACTCATTAGCATTAAAAAGCTTTAATTAAATGTTTAGTCTCTTGTGGTGGGTACCGCACCACTTTGGAATTTTGTAGGTTGTGCCCTTTGCATTACTTGTAGATGAAGAAGCATAGTCTTCTGCATGATCTACAAGCTCTTAATCCTCTGGCCCCTTGTCTACTTCTCCAGCCTCATCCTTACCAGCCAGCCTACGGCTGATCATTCTCACACCACAGCTAATTGCTTTCAGATTCCCAGATACCTCGAGCTTCTTTTACTCTCAGGGTTTCCAGAATACTGCTACTGACTTCTCTCTCTCTGCTTCTTTTACTTAACTCTTGCTCTCTCTTCAAACTCACAACAAACACTATCTTTTTTTCAGGAAGCCATATTTAATCTCACCAGTTTGGGTTATGTGTTGCTCCTCTACATCATCTTCCGGGATTTTGAGCTTAACTCTAATATAACCTTTGGTATTACAACTGAACATTTTATTTTTAACTACTCTAGTGCCTAGTATAGTTCATATAATAAACACCCTCTAAATATTCAGTGAATAAGTAGATTAAACAATGAATCACAAGTGAAAAAATCTATGAAGTAGGAAATCAGGGAGTGACCCATTCCTTAATAAAATTGTTCAAATACCCTAAATAACTCTGATATCTTCAAAATTTCCTGTCTAGTTCTTTCCAAACTAGCTATTTGTACTCCTACTTATCATATCAGTATCCTTTTAAAGCCCTTTCATTCGTAAATCATTTAGACATAATTAAATTGACACTAAATTATACTGAACTCATCTGTATATTTGACCTGCAAAATTCATATTCAATTAACATTTGTTTTCCTCTAAAGTATACAGTCTTAAAATGGCTCCATACCCACAGTTATCAGCTGGATGCTAATCTACACCAACTGAACAATTCATGTTGAAAAATGGCAGGCGACCCCACAACTTCTCAATTAATTGTCTGTGGCATATATTATTCTCAACAGATTCTACTTAGAAACAGAATTTTGATGTGGGGGAACCTTAAACCATCAACTAGCCTGAGTAGAACTTAAAGTTCAAGTTCATCAACTTTATCTGCTTCAATTATCAAGATTGTTTTTAGCCTCACAGTCTCAGCACAGTTTGGTTCAGTGATGAGAATGTGAAGACTGGAAGCATGTAAGACTACACAAGCATGGGAAACATGGTGACCAGGCACTGACTCCATCCATCTCCCTCCTGACGTTGTTTAAATTGCTCCAGATAAGCAGGTGTTGATTCTACTTCCCGGTTTCTTTCAACATTCGATAGTTGAACTACTCCACTTTATGTTAAAATATTCCATTTCTGCTTCTTTCTATGGTCAAAATTTAATAAGACTTGGGTAGTAGTTGCAGTTGTCAAACATTTTTTCATTGTTTTTCCCATGATGTTCCTGTGAGTTTAAAAGAACTAAATGCCAGTCTGAGTTTCTATGCACATGTGGAGAAATGATTGTTTTAAAACCACTATAATTACAAAAATAATTAAAAGAAAGAACTACTCTCTTCTCCTAATTTTACAGTAAATCTTTGAGAGTTAAGTTAAGAGTTACTTTTTCGCATAGAAAGATACAGGTCTTTGCTAGACACTTTTAGGGGTTAAGACTTGTGAAATGTAATGAAACACAGTCTTCTGACTACTTCAAAAAGATACTATAAAACTTTGATAAAGATCAATCAAGTGCCACACTAATAATGTATTGGGATATTATAATAAA
This sequence comes from Leopardus geoffroyi, assembly GCF_018350155.1. NCBI lineage: Eukaryota > Metazoa > Chordata > Mammalia > Carnivora > Felidae > Leopardus > Leopardus geoffroyi. The sequence continues at coordinate 70,215,800 of NC_059336.1, forward strand.
TATGGTGAGGGCCATTTTTCTCCTAATTAGGTGAATAGAGAATGGACACTGAAGTTGTGGACACTTAGTCATTTACCAGCTTTGAGACTCTGGAACGTCACTTAAACTGAGCATCAGTTTTCTTGTTCATAAAATAGAGAAAGTAATACCTTGCAGGTTGGCTGTGAGTATTAATAATAATCTATGAAACTCTTACAATGCCTAGCATATATTACGCTTCAATGCATAATAGTTATTATTATTACTGGTAACTTAATATTTTATTTAAGTGTGTATTACTAGGTCCCCTGCATTATAATTGCCTACTGATATTAAAAAAAAAAAAAAGTTACTAAGTTACAACCACAGATCCCAATATAGAATATTAGGAACTTAGACCTAAGACTTTGAATTTTTAAGAAACTTCATTAAAGAATGATTTTTATTTATCTTATTAACTTATCAACTGATTATTGCCGTATTGAAGGATACAACTCAGTTTTAACAAAATGAATAGAGTACATGTGATTACAATGTGATTGTGACATCTGAACTTTCTACTTAATCTTATGGTATCATGCTTACCATTTTATATAGCCTCACAGTGTTTCGATTAATATGATCATTGTATGCTCAGGAATCCATTGTGTAGACTAACCTTTTCTGGGCTGATAAATTGTATCTTCGGCACTTAGTAAATCACATTATAATGAACTATTTTTAAAAATTGTTAGAAGATGCTTGTAATATATTAACCTATACTATGCTAGAACTAACATCAAAGGAAAGGGGGGAAATCTTTGCTAGTGTTTTTTGGCCTGCTTTTTATATGTTTCCAAGGTGTACTTTTAACCTACATACTTTGTACAACTGATCCAGGTACCACAATGAAAGTATAAAGTCCTCAGTGTATAGCATGCTAAATATTTTAGACTGCTCTTTTCTGGGACCCAGGGGCATCAATTTAACAGAGGTGTCATTTGGAACAACTAATATCCATCTATCTTGTGGCAGTGGAAGTCTTCATCAGCTCATTGGGTGGGAGGAACTCAATTGTGAGAACTGAACAGAATTATCCAACATTTTATAGACCCTTTCATAATGAAATCTAGAAAGCAATTATCCATTAGCACATCTGCACTGGCCCTGGGAAAAAAAAAATAAACAGTTAACATTAATGAAATTGTAAGCATTGATTAATCATTCCTTTTGGAATCATTCCTTTTGGTTCTAATAGCCAGGAAGAAGTTTGCCATCACCCAATTTAATAAGGGGCTCCTCCCATGCTGGTTTTACTATTACAATTATTAATTTTCACACCTGTGATTGTTTGCATCAGCTAACTTCAGCTTCAACTGGCTGAGCCCTCAGAGGCAATTGCATCTAAAAGTGCTCAGCTGAATGTACAATTAGCCTTTTGTCAGGAAACTGCAGTGCACAGATCATATGTTAATACAAGGAAATCTGGACGTTTCTCTCCTAATGCTCATCAAGCCTTAAAGGTCAGCAGGGAGTTCAGGAAGTTTCTAACACCATTCCTTTCTCTCCAATTAACTTCAGTTCTAAAGTATCCAAGGGGATCGAGAGTATTAATTTTAAAGTATTCTAAGTGAAATGGGGTTTTACGAGGCCAAACACAGATCAAATTCATTTCAACCTATTTCCAGCCAAGCAGGATAATACAAAAGGTTAAGTATCCCAGGTTTTGGTCATGCCAGGATATTACTACCAGTTTTTTGAATAGAAATGTGTGATCTAAAAGCGATCTTTGAGATTATCTCAAATAATTCAATTAAACTGACATTTGTTGCACTGCTCATTTGACTGCTAAGTAAAAATTGAAGCCCAAAGAGAATGAATTATTTGTCTAAAACTCTATAATTAGAACCCCACAGTCCATATTCTTATCTAGTAGTACTCCTTGTAAACCATACGTTTACCTTACTAAGTCCTATCTAAGTGGTAGAAGCTGTACCTTTGTAAATTGCCTCTACGTTACAGAATATTGAAGAAAATTCCCTGGACTTTTCTCCCACTGTCTCCAGACTTTGCACAATGTATTACTGGATTTCAATGATCTGTTAGGAAATGCTATGAATGAGATTCCCTGGTAGCTCCCAAGGGCTGCAGAACACCTGTGGTATTCTGGAACTTTTCTGGACTCAAAACCAACTCTTGTGAGATTTAGGAATTATATGTGTATGTTTAATGCTATTATCTTGTCAAAGGAGGGATAATAAATCCAGTTAAATAATCACAAATGAATGCACATAATAAAATTAAGATTTAACTTAGTTAAAACGGTTCTACATGGGACTTTAAAAAACATTTTTTTTAAAATAAAAACATATGGCACAATAAGAAGCTGTTTATTTACCTCAGCATATTTTGCACAAGAAGCCTGAGAATTCTTACTAAAGTTCTTCCTCAGGATAACACATTGTAATCAGAAAATGTTTAAATGCAAGTCAAAAATATATGGGCATGACTAACTAATTTGCATATAAATATGAATTAGCACCATATTAGCTAAGAGAAATCTTGGGTCAAATGACTTCAAGGGTTGACGTTCAGAAAAGATGTGACATAGTCTAAAAAAAAAAAGTAGTCTGGAACAGTGGAAATTTTAGAAGACTCATGGACTCATGCACCATATTAGGGACTCCCAACCAGTTTGAAGGTCATGATAGGCAAGAGAAAGTAGGCAAAGATACCTGTGAAGCAAGGGGAAAGGTACTGCTTTACTTCCACAACTTTCTCTAGAGTCCAGCATGAATGGCTCTCACAGAAATACTATCATGATTCAAACATAGTTCTGGTAACTAAAATGGCAAATGTATATCTTATCATGATAATTAAGTCAGGTCATTAATGGCATCTATATGTGTTTATCCAAAAGGAGGAGCCACTGCATCATATATTCCATCAAAGGTCTATTATTTTTTTCTTCTGTCTCCAGGGTTGGTGGTATTAGGTGGCCAATCTCGGCATATCAGTAAAGGTATTAAGTTGTCCCATGGGTTTTCAACACATTTTCATTTTTCATAAAAATGCCCATAAATATAAATTCTAATGCAGATTTTCTCATTCTGTTCAACCCATCTTACCCCATGTCTTTGATCCCACTTAAAATGAGAGCTATGTGCCTTACTTTGGCAGACAAGGCTCTGCCTGATAGATCCATGCCTACCACCAATTTAAAGTTGGCTCTTGTTACTTTCTGTTTATCAAGATAGCTTAATTTCTTCATAGCACTTATGAAACTACCTGCTACTTCCTATTGATTTATTTGCTCACTGTCACCCTACAGACATCAGTGAAGACTCTGCCAGCAAAGATCTTGTCCATTCTGTCCACTGCTGACTCTGCAAGACCTACTATATATCTGGCATATAAAGGGCTCAATAAATATTTTTAAAATAAATTAACCATTTGCCTTGTCCAAGCACAGTGTCTAACAATAAGAGTACATAAATTTGCACTGACTGGATTGATTGCTTTGCATCAGAATTCTTTTTTTCAACATTTATTTATTTTTGGGACAGAGAGAGACAGAGCATGAATGGGGGAGGGGCAGAGAGAGAGGGAGACACAGAATCGGAAACAGGCTCCGAGCCATCAGCCCAGAGCCTGACGTGGGGCTCGAACTCATGGACTGCGAGATCGTGACCTGGCTGAAGTCGGACGCTTAACCGACTGCGCCACCCAGGCACCCCTGCATCAGAATTCTTTAAACTAATCACTCTTCCCAATTTAGTTTCACCTTGGGTGTAGAGAATCCTTTCACACTTCTTAAGAAAACATATTAAACCTCATGTACAGTTTTCTCTGGTTCTCTTTCAGTGCTTTTTAAAAAATTTTAAATGTTTACTTATTTTTTCAGAGAGAGAGACAGAAAGAGAGAGAGAGAGAGTGAGAGCCAGGGAAGGCCAGAGAGAAAGGAAGAGAGAAGTCCCAACCAGTCTCCACTGTCAGCCCAGAGCCTGATGTGGGGCTCAATCTCATGAATCCTGAGATCATGACCTGAGCTGAAAGCAAGAGTCAGATTTTTAACCGACTGAGCCACCCAGGGGTCCCTCAGTGTTTTTATTTGTATATAGAAAGAAACATGGACTTAAAGTCAATCAGACCTGGGTTCAAATTCACAAATTAATTTGTGAACATAGACAATTTACTTAAAGTATTTGTGGGATGTCTCTAAGACCCACTTCCCATATTTGAAAAATTGGAACAACAAGAATTAGTATGAAAATTAAGAATAAAAGCCAATAATAAGCACCCCATAAATTGATGATTATAGATAATTAAAATGATAAGCATAATAATAATAATAATAATAATAATAATAATGCTGTTTTAAAACAGATCTTTTTAGAAAGGTCTTCTTAAGGTGAAACAGAACACTTCATAAATTCACCTGAAGTGAATTTATTTGTTTTTGAAATAGTTCAAAAAGTTCACTTTTCCTAATTAAGTTCATTATTTTCCTATTGGCTCCTTGACCTTTCTCTATTAAATTTATTTCTACTCAGCTATTTTTATCCATCATCTTTTAAAATGTACATTATTTTTAAGTCAAAATATATTTGACATATAACATTGTGTAATTTTAAACCATACAGTATGTTGATTTGATATATTTATTATTTTTATATGAGAAAGGATTGTTTATTTTATTTTAATAGAAGTCTACCATTTATACTTATCCTTCCTTATCTCCAAACCACTAATTTGCTCCTTTAAAAAATACATTCCTTGGGGTGCCTGGGTGGCTCAATCAGTTAAGCATTCAACTCTTGGTTTTGGCTCAGGTGATGATCTCAAGGTTTGTGAGTTCCCACACCCCCCACCACACCATTGGGCTCTGCACTCACAGTGCAGAGCCTGTGTGGAATTCTCCCTCTCTCCCTCTCTCTCTACCTCCCCACTCTCTCTCAAAATAAATAAATAAACTTAAAACAATACATTCCTCAAATGTGCCATATTTTGTGCTTCCTCAGTGTCTTTGCACATGCTATTCTCTAAGTTGGGCATCTCCCTAGCCCCTGCCACCATTCCACTTTAGCTACCTCTGCCCACCCTTGATAGCTCAGTGAAATTTTCACTTGCACAAGAGAGACTGCCTATACTTCCAGGCCAAGTCTTCCTGTTGTATGCTTTTTTTCATACCTTCTATTTTCCTTTCATAGACCTTTCACAGTTTGTAACTGCTATACTGAATGACTGTCAGATTAATATGTGTCTCCTTCCACTCTGTGAGATCTTTGAGAGCTGGGGTCATATCTATCTGTTAAGCCCACTGCATGGCACACAGTACGCAGAAGATTCTCAGTAAATTACTTGTTGAATAAATGGGGGGGGGGGGAGGGGAAAGACCAAATCATTCTGAATTGTATTTCTGTGAATTTCTGGCCATTGTTCCTATCTTAACATCACCCATTCTCTTACCTGGGTTTCCATGAAAGCAGTGATTAAGAAAAAGATTTTCACAGTTGGCCCTACTAAAAGCTCTTTTCATATGGTAATTGGCTAACTTTCTGCCTGGAGTTGCCATCTCCCCTTCTGCCCTGATCCCCAGCTGGACTAGGTTTGTTTGTTTGCCTCTCTCTTCCTCTACTTTGTTCCTCTGCCTCACACCAGTTCAAGATCCTCCCTTCAGAAGCAGCCTTTCTCATTCCTGTGGCTCCTTCCAGCCAACATTCTGGTTCTCTTCCACCCATATGCCTGTTGCTTTCACATTCCTGCTCACCTCTGTTCTGTATCTCAGGAAGACTGATTCATTCAGGCTGTGTTCGCCAAGGTCTGCAGCTTCCAGACAGGGTTGTTCAGTGAAACTGGAGAACAGGAGAAAGAAGGAAACCAGGTCCCTTCTCCCCACGTCTCTCTATTCTGCATGGGGTTTCCAGCACGGGCTTTGCCTCCTTCATATTTTTGGCTTCCATCAAATGGACACCAGCATGATTCTGGTTCTCACTAGGTATCCCTGACTCTGCACTCCAATCCTTCATAATGTCAAGTGCCAAAAGGAATTACCTCCTCATGGCCCCTGGAACACCACCCCCTCCCTTGTTCCTCCAGTCTCAAAGGCAGTAGCAATTCCAAGGAAAGCTACTGTCTGGCTTCCGTGTAATCCTCTGGCCTTTCTGTAATTTCAACAGTCCTATAACTAGCTACCTCATTAGGTTTCCTCTATTAGTGCTTCCCAAACTTTCTGGCTTTAGGATTCCTCAACATTCTTAAATATCATTGGTGATACTGTGATTTATAATAAGAAATATATATTCTTGGCACGAGGAAGAAAAAGAAATAAAAAGATTTTCATGCAAATAGTTTGTGATTATGTGCCTGGGTTACATATGAGGTTTAGGAGGAGTAAACAAGAAATGTGAAAAAGTTTGTACAAACATGTTTCATCAGTTTGATAACTGCTATCATGACCAGGGTTCACATCCCAAGATTATGTGCGAAATGTTATGAGATGTAGCTTACAACCCTCAAATTAGGATCAAAGGAATAATGTTGATCCTTTGACTTTTGACCTGCACTGGCCAGGATTGGCTCCACAGGCATTAAGTGCTCTGTATTTTCTGGTTGCCCACCAGATGGTTCCAACAGGATGTTCACTAACATACGAAACTCATAGTACAGCCTCAGAAAATCTGGAGTGAAGCGTGTGGAGAGGGGTCAGGTTGATGTATTGTCAGGTAGCAGCTGCACAAAGCTGCCTACGTCTGCATGGAACTGGCTGCTTTATGAATGTAAGAGTGTGGCTCAGAGGGCATGAAGTTGTGTCACATCAATTCTCTTCATACAAGGCCCAGTTCAACCTCTGTCCAGCTAAGCTTGTACACAGTCTCTGTTGATTAATGTTAGTATTTAATCTGTCAGTTGTTCACTCATGTCAAGATAATACATATTCCAAGCTGGTCATAAACAATCATGTCCTGTGAGGAAAAGACAGCAGTCTTATGTAAATTAGAATATATGGCATTGTTTGATTTTGCCTTCATATAAAGATCATCATTCTGCCATGAAAAGAAATGATTGGTTCAACCTATTTTTTTGTTTGTTTGTTTGTTCACAAGGACTTTTTCTTTACATGTCCAGCTCCTTAAGTTATTAAATTAGATCAGAAAATCAGAGGTTTGGAGACACCTGGGTGGCTCACTTGGTTAAGCATTGACTTGGCTCTGGTCATGATGTCACATTTCCTGAGTTTGAGCTCTGCGTCGGGCTCTCTGATGTCAGGGTAAGCATGCTTCAGATCCTCTGGCTCCCTCTCTCCCTGCCTGTCACCCTAAACTGAATTCATGCTCTGGCTCTTTCTCTCTCTTTCTCTCTCTCAAAAATAAATTAAATATTTAACAACAACAAAAAAGAATGTCACAGGTTTTGGTATATGATTGGATTCTTCTAAGATACTTCCTTCTTAATTATTTTTTTTTTTTTGTGAACCTAATTTTTGCTTTGAGATTTGGGGAATTTTTCTTTTTGTTTTTCTTTTTCTACCTGCCTACTGCAAACCAGAGTATTTAGCTTATCTTATTAATGTCTTTCCTATTCATAATATAGAGATGTTCAGTCCTAAGATATATGAATGCTGTATTACTTATGTGGCATATTTGTGGAAGCATTCCTTTTAGTAGGGCAAGTGTAAAAGTGTCAAACTACAAAAAATTAGTAACAAAATTGTAAGAAAGCCTACCCACAGTTCTGTTCCAAAAACACATTCTTATGTCATAATATTTTTGGAATTTCAGTTTGGTAAAAAGCAACAGTTTCCTAATAAACATTATTAGTCCTACAATCATGGTTTCAGACTGGAAATTAGACTTTGTTTTGTTTGTTTGTTTAATCCTACTCTAGTCTCTCTTCACATGAGCTACCAGCCCATGCAATATTTTGAATTTTCTAAAACCCCACATTTTAAAAACCATCTGTTCTAATTATTGTTGCATATATGATTCAAAATCAGGCCTATAATGACTAATTGCAGTCACAGTTACTGGGCTGAGAGACCCTTTAGTAAAGGGGAAAAGAGAAGGCAATAATAAGCCTTTCAATTAAACTTAATGTCCTCCCTCCCCCATGGTTTTTGGATTTTTTTCCCCAGTTGAACTCAAACTGTATATATAATTTTGAATTCTATTTTATTTCTGAGTTATGTGTTAATAATATAACTTTGAAAAAACTCAGTTTTGTACATTTATATTTACTTAAGCAGCCAAAATCACTAATCAGGCACCTACTCACTAGAACACACACACACACACACACACACACACACACACATATACACACACATATTTGGAAAATAAATTGAAGACATGGGAATTTATACCAGTCAGGAATTTATACTATTATATTATATTAAACAAGGTTACAAATATTGGTAAGTTAGGAGGGAGATACTACTGGTTGAATTTAAGACACTATTAAACATTGTATCTAATTATAAAAGGGCACTTGGTATTCTCAAACAGCAAAATCTCTGCTGTATTTAAAAAGCATACATTTGGCCACAAACTAACACACCTTAATATGTAGATGTAAATTTCAGTACCTCCATAGTTCTTTCCAACTAGTAACTGTAGGCTCTCAGTTTCTTTTCCAGATTCCCTACTCTCTTAATATCTTTGGGAGCCCACAAGTAGTATCTCATCCGTAATGTTTAAAATGCCCTCTTGTGTTTATCTTTTGGCTGTTACTCAAACTTTCTATAGCTTTAAAACTGCAGGCCTTTTTATTTTTTTAATTCTAGATAGGGTCTTGATCCCTATCTAGATGGGTTATGGAATAAATTCAAGTGGCCTAATATACATGTAATTAGTGTTCTAGAAGGTGGGAAGACAGGGAAGAGAGAAAATATTTGAAGAAATAATGGCCAAAATTTTCTCAAAGGTGATGAACAAAATAAACCCATGGATATAAGATGCTCAATGAACCCCAACATATTTGAAGAATACATCATAATTAAATTTCTCAACACCATTGATAAAGAGATAATCTTAAAAACAGCTCAGGGAAAAAAAGGCATTTTATGTAGAGAGAACTAAACAAAGATCAGGATAACAGCAGATTTATTCTTGGAAAAATGCAATTGAGAAAATAGTAGGGTAAAGACTAATGTTGACAGAAAAAGGACTCTCAATCCAGAATACATACCCAGCAAAATATCTTCTAAAAAGAAGGTAAAATTCAGAAGCTAAAAAAAATCATCACCAGCAGATTCACGCTACACAAAAAGTTAGGAGAAGTTCATTAGGCAGAAGGAACATGATGACAGATGGCAATAAGAATCTACACAGATATAAAGAACACTGCAAATGATCACTATATGAGTAAATCTATAGCATTTTCTTAGCATTTAATATATTTGAAGCATATTTGATTGTTTAAGCAAAATATTAACAATGTAGTATGTGACTTATAATGTATGTAGAAATAAAATGCAGGATAACCATAGCACAAAGTCCCAAAGAGAAGAAATTGAGATTTAGTGTTTTAAAAGTTCTTATAATACATGTGTGGTGGTATAATAATACTTAAAGGTGGACTGTTATAAGTTAAAGCTCTATACTATAAACTCTAAAGCAACCACAATAAAAGAAAACACAAAGATGTAGCAATAAGTTAACAAAGGAGATAAAAAATAGGGAGATGTTGGTAAAAGGGCATAAACTTTTAGCTGTAAGATTAATAAGTTGACTTATTAATCATGGTGACTATACTTGATAACACCACATTATATAATCAAAGCTTGTTGAGAATAGAACTGAAATGTTCTCTCACATACACAGACACAGATAAACATGTGAGGTGATGGATATGTTAACTAACTAGATGGAAGGAATCCTTGTACAAGGTACCTGTATGTACATGTACCTTGTACAAGGGGTACATAATGTACCCCTTAAGTATCTTACAATTTATATGTCATTATACCTCAACAAAGCTAGAATAAGTAATAAAATACTTAATTGAGGACAATAAGATAGAAAGATAGAAAAGAAAACAGAAAACAAGACTCACAGAAAAAATAAGTGGAATATTTAAAATTAAATATATTAATATGTAAATAGTCTAAGCACTCCATGTAAAAAAAAGCAGACATTATCAGGCAGGATAAAATAGCAACACCCAATTATAATAACACCCACTTCAAAAGTGCATTTAAAATATAAACACAAAAATAGGCATAAAGTAAAAAGATGGAAATATAATGATAGCACTAATGAAAAGGAAGTTGGAGTGATAATATTAATATCATATAAAGTAAATTTCAGAGCAAAGATGATTATAAATGCCAAAAAGATCATTTCATAATGATTAAAGGGGAAATTCACCAGGAGGACATAACAATCCTAAATGTTTGTGCATAAAAAAATCAGAATCTGAAAATACATGAAGCGAAACTGATAAAACTGCAAGGAGAAATACATAAATCCACAATTATAACTGGAGATCGCAATATTCCTCTCTCAGTAAAAGAACAAAAAGTAGTAAATATGCAAGGAATGAGTAGATATGAACAAAATTATCAACCAATTTGACCTCATTATATGTATAGATCTTACCACCTAACAATAGTAGAATAAACATTCATTCCAAGAACATTTAACAAGACAGGCCATATTCTATAAAATACGTAAAGACCATAAAACCAGTTAAAAGGACATGAGGATTCAGATCATACAAAATATGTTCTCTGAGCAAAGTGGAATTATATTATAAATCAATAATAGAAAGCTTTCTAGAAAATATTCAAATATTGGGAAATTAGCACATTTCTGAATAAACCATGGTTGAAAGAAAAAAAAAAGATAAATCACTATGTATTTTGAGCTGAACAAAAATGAAAACCACAACATATCAAAATGTGTTGGATACTTAAAGCAATATTTGCAGAAAATTTTTATTGTAAAAGAAGAAATGTCTCCGTATTGTGACAGATGTTGACTACACTTAAAACGACTGAATAATCTATAGAATTGTTGAATCATTATGTTGTACACCTGAAACTGACATAACACTATATGTTAATTATACTTCAACTAAAAAAAAGAGAAGACTCTAGAACACTTATCAAAAATAGAGAAAGGGCTCAAATAGATAAAATCATGAATAAAAGTGGAGAGATCACAACTAACACCACAGAAATACAAACAATTATAAGAGAATTCTATGAAAAATTATATGCCAACAAACTTGGCAATCTGGAAGACATGGACAAATTCCTAGAAACATAAACTACCCAACTGAAACAGAAAAAAAAATAGAAAATTTGAACATACCCATACCAGCAAAGATATTGAAACAGTAATCAAAAATCTCCCAACAAACAAGATGGCTTCCCAAGGGAATTCTACCAGACATTTAAGGAAGAACTAATACCTATTCTTCTCAAAATGTACCAAAATATAGAAATGGAAGGAAAACTTCCAACACCAGACAAAGACCTTACTAAAAAGGAGTATTACAGGCCAATGTCCCTAATGAAACTGGATGTAAAAAAAAAAAAAAAAAAAAAAAAAAAAAAACTCAACAAGATACTAGAAAATCAAATTCCACAATACATTAAAAGAATTATTCACCATGATCAAATGGGATTTATTCCTGGGATGCAGGGCTGGTTCAATATTTGCAAACCAATCAATGTGAAACACCACATTAATAAAAGAGGATAAGAACCATATGATCCTTTCAATAGAGGCAGAAAAGGCATTTGAGAAAACAGAGCATCCATTCTTTTTTTTTAAATTTTTTTTTTTCAATGTTTATTTATTTTTGGGACAGAGAGAGACAGAGCATGAACGGGGGAGGGGCAGAGAGAGAGGGAGACACAGAATCGGAAACAGGCTCCAGGCTCTGAGCCATCAGCCCAGAGCCCGACGCGGGGCTTGAACTCACGGACCGTGAGATCGTGACCTGGCTGAAGTCGGACGCTTAACCGACTGCGCCACCCAGGCGCCCCCAGAGCATCCATTCTTGTAAAAACCCTCAATAAAGTAGGTATAGAAGCAACATACCTCAACATTATAAAGACCATGTATGAAAGATGTACAGCTAATATCATCCCCAATAGGGAAAAACTAAGAGCCTTTCCCCTACAGTAAGGAACAAGACAAGGATGTCCCCTGTCACCATTACTATTTAACATAGTACTGGAAAACTTAGCCTTAGCAATCAGGCAATAGATACAAATAAAGGGCATATAAATTGGCAAGAAAGAAGTCAAACTTTTACTACTTGCAGATGACTTGATACACCATGTAGAAAACCTGAAAGACTCCATCAAAAAATTTCTAGAACTAACACATGAATTTAGCAAAGTCACAGGATATAAAATCAATGTGCAGAAACCTGTTGCATGTCTATACACCAATAATGAAGCAGCAGAAAAAGAAATCAAGGAACAGGTATTTATCAAATGATACAAAAATACAGATTTGAAGGGGTACATGCACCCCAATGTTTATGGTAGCATTATCCACAATAGTCAAACTATGGAGAGAGCCCAAATGTCCATCAACTGATGAATGAATAAAGAAGATGTGGTGTATGTATAAAATGGAATATTATTCAGCCATCAAAAAGAGTGAAACCTTACCATTTGCAAAGACATGGATGGAGCTAGAATGTATAATGCTAGGGAAATAAGTCAATCAGAGAAAGAAAAATACAATATGATTTCACTCTAATATGTAGAATTAAAGGAACAAAACAGATGAACATATGGGAAGGGAGAGGATACAGAAGGGAGATAAATAAACCACAAAAGACTCTTAATAATAGAGAAGAAACTGAGGGTTGATCGCTGGAGGTGGGTGGGACACGAGCTAGATGGGTGATGGGTATTAAAGAGGGCACTTGTTGTGATGAGCACTGAGTATAGTATGTAAGTGATGAATCACTGAATTCTATTCCTGAAACCAATATTGCACTGTATGTTAACCAAAATCTAAATTAAAAGAGGAGGAGGAGGAGGAGGAGGAGGAGGAGGAGGAGGAGGAGGAGGAGGAGAAGGAGGAGGAAGAGAGAAAGGGGACAGGGAAGTGGAAAGGGAAGGAGAAGGAGAAAAAGGAGAAGGAGGAGAAGGAGAAGAGGAAGAAGGTCTCAAGTCAATGAACTCCGTCAGCTTTCATATTAACACTAGGAAACAGGGAGCAAATTACACCCCAAGTAAGCAGAAAAAAAGAAAACAATAAATAAAACACAGAATGGAAAATAATGAGTGGAAACAAAAAGAAAAAAGAAAATTAATGTAACCAAACCTTTTTTTAAAATAAAATCAATAAAATTGATTAACAACAAAACTATTAAAGATAAAAAGAAAGGCAAAAATTACTATCACCAAGAATGAGAGAAGTAACATCACTAAATATTCTACATAAACAAGGAAAATCAGGAAGTATAGTGGACAATTTTAAGCCAATAAGTTCAACAATGTAGGTGAAATGGACCAATTCCTTGGGAGATTAAAATTACTAAACTCACTCAATACCCCATTTCTATTAAAGATATTGAATTTGTAGTTAAAAACTTTCCCACAGAGAAAAATCCAGACCCAGATATCTTCACTTGTAAATTGTGCTCAACATTTAAGGAAGAAACAATACCAGCTCTACACAAAAACAAACAAACAAACAAACAAACAAACAAAAAACTTAGACACAGAGATATTCACACACACAGGGAAAATGCCATATGGACATGGAGGCAGACACTGAGCAATAGGTCTAAAAGACAAAGAATTTCTGGAAACCACCAGAAGCTAAGAAGAGAGCAGGAAGGATTCTTCCCTAGAGTCTCTGGAGAGAGCATGACCTTGATGACACGCTGATGTCATACATCTGGTCTTCAGAAGTGGGGAAGGATAAGTATATTGTTTTAAGGCACCCACTTTGTTGGAAACTATTACTGTAGCCCTAGGAAATTAGTACTGATCTCAATATGCAGTTTTGTAAAAATTGGCAAGTTGATTCTGAAATTCTTATGGATACTCAAAAAATTTTAACTATCTGAAAGAATTTGGAAAAGAAGAACAAAAGTTGAGGACAAATACTACCTGACTCTTCATGTATCACATAATCTAGCCATTCCATTTTTAGATACAAAGACTTATAAACCAATGTCCATATCCCCTAACTGGAATCAACTTCAATGTCCACCCTTAAGTGAATATATAAATGTATTTTGATATATCTGTGCTATGGAACGCTATTCAACAATTAAAAAGGAACAAACTATGAATTAATGGATGGATTTCAAAATAATTTTTGTGAGTAAAAAAAAGCCAGACCTGCCCCCCCTCTAGTAAAAAAAAAAATGGAAAAAAGGAAAAGTATACACTGTGTGATTCTATTTATATAAAATTCTCAAAAATACAAACTGATATATGACAGAAAGAAAATCAATGGTCATCTGTTGCCAGGAGTTGTGTTGGGGTTATGGAATGAGGGAAAGAAGTAACAAAGGTGCACGAGGAAACTTTTGAGATGGATGTATTTATTCATTATTTTGATTTTGGCAATGGTTTCATGAGTATGTACATATGTCAAAACTTACTAACTTTTATAATTTAAATATGGGGAGTTTATTCTATGTCAACTATACCTCAATAAATACGTTAAAATGAAAGTAGCAACAACCTATACCCAGTATTGTTACTGTATTGATTGAGATTCATTTGGGGTTAGAATCCTTTCTTGTGATGAATGCATACCTTAGGATACCTGAGTCTTTTCCTGATATTTGTATTCTCTCATTCAGATCCCTATCCTCACTCACCAGGCATAGCCATATAAGTCTGAATGCTAAGAATAATTTTGTTCAACATTTGCTACCATCCCATTCCTCATCTCTGCAGGAGGTGCTTCACCCTCTTTAAATCTGTGTTGCAATTACTTGTTCTTATTGCTTAATTTATCTACATTGCAGTCTTGAACAAATACAAATGCCAAAATAATGCCATTTCTTAACGTATTAGACTATTTCTATGTACTTATATGGTTTTTCAAATGTTGTGCTATAACAGTGATAGTTAATATGATACATACGATATGTATATTATATATTATATATAAATATATAATGATACATAAACTATTATATATGCCACCTATGGGTGGTGACAAGATTTTGTATATATATATGTGTGTATGTGTACATGTATATATGCATAAAATTTGTGAGGGCATGGTTTTAACTATTAGGTATTGTTTGAAGTATCAAGTTCATATGAGTTTGCCTGAAAAAAGTAGTTAGTCAGGAATTATGTTAAATTGTGGCTTACATGAATGAAGGGTCTTATTTTTCACTGTAATAAAAAGTTTAAAGGAAAATAGTCAGGAACAGGCATGGTGGCTTTTTGATGACATCAAGCACCAGGTACTCGCTGTACTCTCTGCTCCACCACTTAGCATATTTGTTACCTCTCAGTCATGACATGACAATTTTACTTTCAGGCATCATGCCTGTGTTAGAATTGAGAAGGGGGGGGGGGGGGGGGGGAAGGACACTAAAAGGCAAATACCAAGTGAGTTGGTCCCTCTTGAAGGACAACCAACAATGCCAACTTATGTATCTCATTAGCGAGGTATATGTCTCTTGGCCATCATTATTTAGAGGGAAAACATGGAAAATGGTATTTTGGTGGCAGCAGTTGTGGATTCTAGCTTAAAAATATTTATAGCAGAGGGTACAAGTTAGAAAGTCACTAGTATGAGTTTTGCCAACCAAAGTATTGCCAAATGGTTGGAGCTAAAATCTCTCAAAAACTGCACTTGTTCTGTCTCTCAGTGAAAAATAACATTGCCAAAAATCAAAAAAATGATTTTATTAGTGATAAAATCATTTGGGTTTCCTAAAAGAAAGATGCATATTTTTAAAATATGGGTAGCTAGATATACACATTATATAATTAAGACAAATTGATTACATACCTCAAAATTCTTGATGTAGTCTTAAACACAGTAATTAAAATTTGAATTTATAGCTATACTTATGATTTTCCTAAGTACATTTGGTTGAGAAAATTTTATACTTGATTTAGGAGATGTGCAACTGAAAGCCACATGTTTTTAACATCAGTGATTATGACCAGCTGCTTTGGTTTATATCCTGATCCTAATGTCATTAGCAATCTACTAAAAGCAGTTTGATATTATTAAAATCATTAATCATTCAGTATTTTATGGAAGTAAACTTAATTGCAGATTTGGCCATTATAAGCCTCAGAAAAATAGACAAAAAATTCACTCCAACCCTCTAAAGCACAGGAAGTGTCAGATATAAATGTGTTTTTTCAATAAGCATTGAAAATTCTAAGTGGGAGCAGTGAAAAGAGAACTCCTCTGTACAAAGAAAGATCAATTAATATATATATATATATATATATATATATATATATATATATATATACATACATCAGGAAGCATTTAGTAGCTACCTATTATTTACCCAGTTGTTTATTAGATGTAATAAATAAAATGGGTAAGATGTAGTACTTACTAATGAAGTATTTACAATTTCGTTTGAGAGATTCAATAAAACATGCAAGGCACTAGAGAGCACAATCATCTTTATATTCATCTTTATATTCAAATGCTAAATTTAGATCACAGAACTTTCCAAATGGAAAAGACTTTTGAAATAAAACTAATCTATTCCCATGATTGGGGAATTTAATGTTGGCTCTTTTAACAACCCCCCAGAGTGCCTGATAAAATACAGATTTATACTACTAATGTCAAAGGCCAATGTAGTTGGAGGACAGGTGGTAGGATTTGGTCTATGAAATAATACAGGGTTCTGAGCTTCTTTAATCTAGATTTTCATCTATCTCTTAGGACCACAAAGTCCCTTATTGGATTCTTTGCTTCTAGCTGGTCAAATATAAATGTAGCAGGGTTAGGCCTGGAAGGGGTGTACATTACACAAATGTCATTGATTGTATGTCAGGCCCCATCCAAATGTTTTGTCTGCCTAAAAAGCTCCTGCATTCATCTTGGCCTGGTTGATGTCATCTTATCTTTGAGATCTGAGCTGAATTTCCACTTATTTAAGAAAACTGTCCATTTCAAACCTTAACTAAAACAAATTATCTCTTTTAGACACTTACATCAAGGAAAACATGATGTTGGTAGAACTGACCCCCAAAATAATTTCAGATTATCTGATTCAGGTCTGAACCCCTTACTTTAGTCTAAGATAATGTAGATAAGGATTGTTGTTTTTTGTTTAACATGTTATCCATAGATCTTAACATCACACCTGGCCTAAGGAAGAATTAAAAAGAATCTGTTGAAAGAATGAACAAATACATAAATAAATCCATGAAGTAAAATCTCTGCAGATGCATGTTGATCAAATGGTGAAACTGAAGCCCACTAATACTCAGTTTCAGTCTGGTTGTCTTTCCATATGCTTTTAGTGGGTTCTGTATATAGACTGAAATCTGTCTTTATGGCCCTATAAACTTTAGGCCCTATGAACTTTAGGTCACTGAATCCATATAAATATTAATTTATAGATGTTGAAATAAAATAGATAAATTGTATATAGTACGATTTATTTTAGTACTGTTATTTATTTTATTTTAAAATCTATAAATTAATATCTAGATGGATATTAGTATATAATAATATATAATAATAAATAATATTAAAAAGAATAGTACTTTAGTGAAGTGGATAGTATATAGTAATATTATATTACTGAGTTTAACACAGGCATGATGCCTGGAGGTAAAGTAGTCTCCCCATGACTGGGAGGTAATAAACATATGCTAAGTGGTGGAGCAGAAAGTGCCTGGTGTCTGATGGCATCTTGAAGCCACCATTCTTCTTCCTGACTATCATTCTTTGAACTTTTTATTATATTGAAAATAAGATTTCATTCATTTAAACCACAACATAATATAATTCTTGATTAACCATTTTTTTTCAGATAAATTCATACGAACTTGATTCTTCAAAAAGTAGACCTAATGGCTAAAACTACACTGCCACAAATCATATATATGTGTGTGTGTGTGTGTGTGTGTGTGTGTGTGTACACACACACATATACACACATACATATATACATGCTATATATATATATTACATATATATGATCTTGTCACCATTCATAGGTAGTTAAATGTATAGCTGTAGGCATATTTCTTCAGTAAGAAATTTAGTTGCCAATGGAGTGAAAACAGGAACAGTAGAACTCAAGTAAAAGCATCCTGTTTTTATAATCACATTATTATATCTCAGGGATTTTCTTTTTCTTTGATTTAGAAGAAAAGTACAGAAAAGAAAATTGTATACTGAATCTTCTTTCAAAGCAAGTAGGAAATAGCAATAAGATGTTGGGAGGCCTTGTCAGTAAGTATATAGATCTTCATGACAAATTTCTTCTTAGCAAAAGGAAACACCACAAGGCATAGTGGCTTTGTGCAATTCCTCAGCCCCTACCTGAGTCTTTCTAAATTCAAACAAAATCAACCTTTGTTTGGAAGAACTGATATCTCTGCAATGTGTTATCCTAGATACTTACTGTAAAAAAGATAAAGATAACTGAATCTCAATCTATGCCATCACATTGCTTACACTCTAAACAGAAAATACAAGATAAGCAAAATAATGTCATGATGATTTGAGCATAGGTTTCACACACAATCACTTAAAATCCTATGCATAATCTAATATTTGTCTTGCATTTAGTAGATTTTCAGTAAGTATTTATATGTTAAATAATACAGGTAGAAACAAATTGCTCTGGAAAAGCAGAATAGGGTGCAATTAATTTTGTTTGAAGGATAAGGGATCACTAATACTTGGATATTTGAACTGAATTTGGATGAGCATGACATTGATAATTAGAGACCGTTTTAAGGAGTAGTGGAGAACTGGGTTAAGGGCATTTTAGACATGAGCAAAGTGAGAAAGATTTCAAAAAATGAACAGTATATTGCAAGAATAACCAATAGTCCACCGGAGCTAGGAATCAAGGCATATGGAGAGATGAGAATTTAATGATAGGATGAAGAAAGTTCATATAGGATTCTGACTCTCCTGCATGAAGTTTAGATATTATTCTCTAGACAGGGAAAAACTATTCAGTTTTTTAAAACAGAAGAGGGACTTGATCCTATTTGGGTTTGGAAACATATTCTTGGACAACGTAAGAATCAGTTGAAGACATTGAAATTTAAATGCATGGGGCTTGGTCATCTATAAGAATGTCTAGGCAGAGCCATTAAGAACTAGATAGAAGGTTCTATAATCAAAATAATGAATAAAAGGTGAACATGTTAAACAATAATACTGGAAATCTTAAAACTCTAGCAAACAATCAATGGGTGGTAAGAGATGAATGGTAAATTTGAGATGTGACTTAGCTAGAAAGATGAGAAGATGAGACTTGACTGACTAACCTAAAGAATACAAAAGAAGATAAAAATGTTGAAGGGACAATAATGAGTTTAGTTTTAGCCCATATGGTGTCCGAAGTGCCAGTAGTATGTTTATATAAGTGCTCAGTAGAGAAGCTTGCTCTGCATTGCTTGTTGTTAGGAATTCCAATTAAAATGATATTTTTATTGAACCCTGTATTTTTAGAAGGTAAAATTTCTAATGATAACTATAATGATCACAGTGTAGCCACTGTGCATGTGAAATAATACCTTTTTTACATAATAGTTTACAAAATTTTTATACTCGTATTTCCATTTAATCCTCAAAATAACTATAAGGTCACTAGGGCAAGAGTTATTATCCTAGTCTTTCAAACGAGTCAACAAAGAGTAAGAAAATTAAAATCACTTATCCAAGGACAGACAGTTGAGTGTATGGTGAAGCTGCATGGAATGCAAATCTTTCGTTTTACTATTTGGTTTTGTGAACAAAAAGACTAACAGAAAATCCACATACTCCTTTTGGTAATAGCAATAGCATAATGTAATAGAATATACAAACTCCCATATTGGTAAAGTCACTACTTTATGTATGTGTGTGTGTGAACATGTGTATAATGTATGTGTGTGTATATATTATACATAGTATGTATATTCATATGCATTCATATGCATATATAAATATACATACAAATAAATATTTGTTTCATTTAATTCAACCACAATAATACATCTTTTTAAAAAGTTTATTTTGAGAGAGAGTGCAAGTAGGGGAGGGGCAGAAAGAGAAGGACAGAGAATCCCAAGCAGGCTCTGTGCTGTCTGTGTGGAGCCCAACACAGGGCTCAATCCTATAATCCATGAGATCATGACTTGAGCCCAAATCAAGAGTTGGATGCTTAACTGACTGAGCCACCCAGGCACCAGTAAAATACATCTTGACAGGCTGAGCCCCTAAAATAATACATCTTGACAGCTGGAGTGAGAATTTGTTTTTCTATCAAGATAGATATTGAGATTTTCCAATAATGTAAAACTATGCTACACTTTCCGCTAGACTTTCTTCTGTGAAAACATAGTTATTTTATAAAGACATGAAGTTATTAGTATTATTTTTAAGAGAACTGACAAATATTTGTATTTTTTAATTTCAATTTCAAATACAGTGAATGTTGATAGATATTTATACACAAAGCAAAAGCTCATTGATGTCCTCAATAAATTTTAAGGGTGTAAAAGTATCCTGAGACCAAAATATATAAGAACTGTTATCATAAAATATCAGATAATTTATATATAGATGTTGCTCTAAACCTTCATGATAACTTTGTAAAGGTTGAGGCAGTATAGTATGAGTTCATAGGCTCTAAGCCTTGTTCAAACTCCAGAACCACCACTTAACTAGCTATGACATTTAAGCAAGCTATTTAACCCTCCAGTGCCTCATTTTTTTAAACAATACAATGGTAGTAAGATACATAGCTGAGCTACTTCCAATTAATGTAAAAGTTATGTCATGGTATCTCAAGGGCAGGGTGGTGGAAAGAGTCCACCCCAGGTTCAGGCAATAAAAGGATCACTTTCTATAGAGAAAAATCAATAAAAACTTACTAGAAGTCAATTTGCTCTTATTATCACCATGTATCTGTAATTCTAAACAATGTCAGTGATGACATACTCATTCTCCAAAACATCTTTTGTTAGACTAACTTCTTAACAATTGCCCAACTCAGGGTGGCTGGCTTCAACTGTTCCACTGGTACAGACAACTATAGGCCTTAGATTTGTTGAAGAGCCCTCACAGCTTAAAAGCTCCCATGCGCTCAGTGGTTAGGGCCTCTGTTTCAACTGCATCCCAGCTGAACCTCTGTCTCTGCTCTATTGCACTTCTGCCTTACAGAAGTTGTTCCTGAGAGCACAACTTAATAAACTTTGTGCACACAAAACCATCTCAGAATCTGTTTCCCAGGGAATTTGGCATAAGACAAAGAACTAATCTATAATCTCACCTAGTGAATTTCAGCACCAGAACTCAAACACTGGCAAGTCTAACTTCAGTGCTCCCATAACTGCTTAATTACTACCTTATTTTATGAACACAATTTCTTGGTATCCCCAATTACCACAAACAAAATGATGACAACTGTTTTGGTGAAGCATGCAATCCTAGATTTTCCCTTTGGCCCGATGTCCATCCAAGAGTTTGATCACTAAGGATTAGAGGGACTATTGTAACCTATACTTGGAGACAGTGAGTGGCAACCTTCCCATTGTGGAAAAACTCTGAAACAACCACAAATAAAGAGATTGTAATCTTGTTCAGGGAGTAAATACCGATGTTTCACCTTATCCACAGACCACCTTTCCTTGATTTCCTGTTTTTTAAGCTGTATTCTGAGTACCACTTGTCAGACCCATACTGATTTTTGAAAAGAACAAGAGGTTGTACTCTTATAGACCCTTATAGGCCCTACTAAACAACCAGGTAGGCCTTCAAGGAGCCTCATGCAGAAGGTCTGCTTTAATTCTCTTGGTTAAAAGTAACGCATTTTCTAATATTTAAGTGGCCATATTTTACTTTTACCCTCCACAAATCGTAAAGAGGAAAAATTAATACACATAACCACTCCCTAGCCAAGCTCTTTTATTTTCCTCATAATACTTGTCACTACCTGCTATTATTTTTTAAAATTTATTTGCTAATTTGTTTATTGTTTTTCTTGCACCGTTAATGTAAACTTCATGAGAGTAAGGAGCTATTCCGTCTTCTTTAAGCTGCTAGAACAAGTACCTGACACACAGTGCTCAATAAATGCTTGTTTACCAAACACATATTTGGACACAAAGGAAGATGCCACAAATTAGAGGGCATCTACATTCTGAGAAACCAGTTAAAGTTGGGAGAAAAGGCCTGTTTTCTTATTTATTTTGTAGTTGACAACTTTTCATTAATTTTTTTACTCTCTACCAGACACTGTGCTAGGCACTGGGTTTGAGGTGGCCAACAAAATGGATAGAATACGTGTCCTGAGAACCTCACTGGAACGGAAGCCAGTTTACTGTGTACCCCACATTTGTGCTGGATTATTAGAATTTTGGTGGAAAGACTAGTGGCTAAATATCAATGCTTTTAGGTAACACTTGGCTCTGTGACAAAAATCAACATATATTGATACCTTAGCCACTGTGTTAAGACTTCTAAATTTTAATCTTGAAATGTACTATGTGACAGAGGTGTTATCATCCACATTTTTCCAAAGGAAAAAAAGTTTGAGGTTCATAGAATATAAGTGACTTTTTTATCCTCATATAGTAAGTCTCTGAGGTGCAACTGAAATCCTGAAACCCAGGCCTAACTATAAAACCCATGAATTTCCCAGCCACCTTCAACCTAGGAAAGGAATTTTAAGATACAAAGAGATGAACTGGGAAACTCAATTTCTGAGAAAGTCATTCAAATAAATATGTTAGCAACCACTCCATTACCTTTCAACAAGAAAAAATAAAATCCTGTTAATTTTTACACTACAAGTTTTCATGAAACCCTTATTAGTGATGAAGAGTATAAAATAATTATAGGTTTTGGATGGTTTGGATATTTCTTCAGGTCCCAAGTTGCATTGAACAGATATTACTTTAATACAGTATAAAATAAACAGAAATTTCACAAAGGAAGATATACAAATAGTCAATAAACAATGAAAAGGTACTCAACATCATTACTCAACAGGAAAATGCAAATTAAAGCTTCCATGAGATACCAGTGCACATGCATCAGAATTGTGAAATTAAAAGGAGAAAGAACCTCAGGGAATTTTCTAGGGTGAGGGTAATGTTCTGTATCTTGATAGATAGTTTTGTTATACTATTATATGCACTTGTCAAAATTCATTAAATGCTATCCTTGTTGTGTATTTTGGTATAGGTAATTTTAAATGAAAAAGTAAGAGAATGTTGAACTCCAGTTAATGATATACATATTGAATGCTTAGGAGTGAAGTATATGTTTGCAACTCACTTTGAACTGCATTAAGGAATAAAATGGATTGGTGAATGGTAGAGTGATGGATGGATGAGTATGTGTTCACTGTAAAATTCAACTTTTCTAGACATTTTAAGATTTTCATAACAAAAGGTTAGAAAAATATTATATGGGGTTTTAAGCCCTCTAATATTGGAATTCTTGCATAAATTCCTTACCATTGAGCCCTCCTAACTGTCCCAGGCAAAATTAATTCCCTACTCTTCTATACAACAAAGAGGCATGGGAATTAGAAGAGAAAACCAAGATTACTTGTTATATATATATACTCATTATGTATTTATTGCTTAAATATGTTACTTCAGTTATGAATCAGTGGTGTTGTATTTTGAATTATTCATAAATCAGTCACGGTTGTGGTTATTTTAGTGTCCTGTGGGTATGTTTCAATGGGTATATTTGCATCAGGACATATACATTTTGAGGACCACACTTATTTGTATTCATTTTCATATCTCTTTCCAACATTTAGTACACTGTTTATATACAATTGGTGCCCAAAAATCATTTCTTAAATAGAAATGAATTTGAGTCATCACCATCCCTATATACTTGCTTATATTTCACTTTTCCTTTCTTCACAAATATGTTTTTCTATTCAGCCTTTGTAATCATCTGTGATCCTTTCTGAAAATGTAGGGAAATGGATCAGGAGTTTTTTTATTAAGATGGTAATTTTAGGCACTCCTGGGTGGCTCAGGTGGTTAAGCAGCCAGTTTTTGATTTCAGCTCAGGTCATGATCTCACAATTTGTGAGTTCAAGCTCTGAATCAGGATCTGCACTAACAGTATGGAGCCTGCTTGGGATTCTCTCTTTCCCTTTCTCTCTCTCTCTCTCTCTCTCTCTCTCTCTGCCCCTTCTTTTCTCTCTCTCAAAATAAATTAAAAAATTAAAAAATAGTACTTTTAACGGCTCCTAAAGAGTGAAAGGGGTTAAAAAGTGCAAACTTCCAACTATAAATCATGGGTATGTATTGTACAGCATAATGACTGTAGTTAATAATACTGTATATTTGAAAGTTGCTAAGAGAGTAAATCTGAAAAGTTTCCATTACAAGAAAAAAAAATTGTCACTATATACAGTCATGGATTTTAACTAGACTTATTGCAGTGATCATTTCACTATATATACAATTAGCAAATCACTAAGCTGTACCACTGAAACTAATAGAGGTAATATAAAAGAAGGGAAAAATACAATGTAATCAACCGATTTTACTGTATGAGTTCAAGGCCAATGACCTTTGATGTGAATGTAGGTCAATAAAATGAAGCTGCACAAAACAGAGGGTCTGTGGAAGGTGCACAGGTAAGAAGATTTGTATTGATGAAGGAAATAGGTTTGAATTAAATTTAGAGTCCAATATAGAAAAAAAGGTAACTTTGAGGTAATTTTTATTGTATTGCTGGAATTCTTGATCACTGCTTGAACTGCATACACTTTTGTTTCATGTGAGAAACCTCATTGCAGAGGTAACAACAGAAGCATCCTCCAGGGGCTGCTGAGAGCATTCAGTCATTGGTGAGATTTTCAACAGTAGTAGGTTCAGGAAGTAATTTATAAATGATAACATAATTTGAGCATTTAGGAAACTGTGAAGGTCATGACAATTCTAGAAAGGAACTTCTAACAGCCTATGGTTACAAATCTAAGTAAAAGTAAGAAAACACAGGTGAGAGAATAGAACTTTATTCTCTGTAGTATTAAAGTCAGTATTGAGTGTCTATATATTCCTCCTAGTGAGTATCATGTCTATAGAATATAAGGCAACACAGAACAAGGACTCTACCCTCTCGGGGCATATTTCAGTGCCTTGGGAGAAAACAGTTACTCCCATGGAACAAGAAAAAGGGTCATGTTCCTACAGTCAGGTACTTTCAGTTTGACGCCCCTATAACTTCCATAGAAAACATCAACTTTTCATAAGCTAGAGTTTTAAGGGTGTTTTCAGAAGCTATTTTCAAAGTAGATAAAAAGAAACTCCTATTTCTTCATACCTCATATCCCAGTTTCTGAAGAATAGTTTATGGAAAAACCATACCTATTTTAGAGAGTAGAATTTAACTTAGACATTGAATACCAAGAACAAATTCATGACAGGAGAAAGTCAAGGAGGAGAAGGAAATGGTGGGCCAATTATATCTTTAGTAGTTAGATAGCAGGGATAATGTTAAAATGACTTATTTTCTTAATCATATATCATTTCTCAGTACCAAATAATAGACACAGCTCATCACATAAACACAAAATCTCAGTAAGGCTAATAGCAGGTTATTTTTCTACCCATGCAAATTCTAAATCTACTAAGCTGTTTTTATAAAGTGATATATTAATTATAATAATCTCATAAACATCTGTGTAGAATGTTTTTGTGAGTCAATATAAATGAGTCAAAATAATTAGAGATTAATTTTTTTATAATATTGTAACTATACGTATAAATAGACTCTGATCCATTGGCTTCTTTTCTTGTGGAGTATTAGCAAGGTAATAAAACATTACCTTGAATAAGAAGTCTGTCTCTGTAGTTGCTCTCCCTGGATGCAAATTTTGACTGGGCACTTCTCTTAACAGTTGTATTTAAGTGAGTTAACTTACTTATATCTGGTCGAAGTTGCTTATCTATAATGGAATGTGAATAATATCAATTATGTCATAATTTTGGCATGAGGACTTAAAATGTATAATATAATAATATATAATACATATTATATATTATGAAATTATAATATATACTCATATACTATAGGTTATTGCATAATTATTTATATATTAGTGTATAATATTATATAAATATTAAATGACATATTTTGTATATTGTAATTTATGTTTATATATCTTACACTATTTTTACACATATAATATATGTGTATCTATATCCATATCTAATCCATCATCTATCTATATCTATATCTATCTTAGACTATTGCCTGATACATAGTAAATACTTGCTATTATTACTTATAATAGTACTGTGATTAGAAGAACACATATTCATTTAGAAAATATTGGGTTGTTTTACCATCTTATGAAACCACAATAAATGTTATGAAAACACAATATAATTCTGTTCAATACGGTAAGAGTTGTTTTAATCCCTCTTGTCTTTGTTTGAGCAACTTGAATTAATAACATAGCATTAGCCTGCTTTTCAGGTCAATGATTTAAATATCAGTTATATGCTAATGACATCTAAATTGAAATCACAAGGATGGTATGGCATAAAATAGATACACAGACTAACAGAATAGAGAGACCAGGAATAAGCCCACTAATATAGGGTCAATTAATATCTGACAAGAGAGCTAAAAATGCTCTGAGGGAAAAAAGATAGCCTCTTCAATAAATGGTGCTGGGAAAACTGGATATTCCATGCAAAAGAATGAATTTGGACCCCTATTATACGGCATTCAGAAAAAAAAAAAATCTCAAAATGATTTAAAGACTTAAATGTGAGACCTGAAACCAAAATATGTCTAAAAGGAAACATAGAGAAAACACTTTAAAAAAATTATTTATTTTTGAAAGACAGAGACAGAGCACAAGCAGGGGTGGGGTGGAGAGAGAGGGGGATACATAATCTGAAGCAGGCTCCAGGCTCTGAGCTGTCACCACAGAGCCCCACGCGGGGCTTGAACTCACAAACCGCGAGATCATGACGTGAGCCGAAGTTGGATGCTCAACCGACTGAGCCACCCAGGCACCCTAACACTTTTTTTTTAAATGATCTTTGAAATTGGTTTGGCATTCAATTTTTTGGAAGGGGGATATGACAGCATAATCACAAGTACAAAAGCAAAACTCAACAAATGGGATTACATCAAACTAAAAAGCTTCTTCACAGCAAAAGAAACAATAAAAAAATTGAAAAGGCAATCTATGAAATGGGAGAGAATATTTGCAAACTATCTATCTGATAAGGGGTTAATATCCAAAACATATAAGGTACTCATTTAATAGCAAACACACAAACAAATTGACTTAACAAATGGGCAGAGAGCTTGAAAGGACATTTTCCCAAAACCACACAAATGTCCAACAAAGACATGAAAAGGTGCTCAACATCACTAATCATCAAGGAAATACATATCAAAAGCACAATGAGATATCACCTTACACCTATTACAATGGATGTCAACAAAAAGACAAGAGATAACAAATGATGGTGAGGATGGAGATAAAGGGGAGCCCTGGTGCACTGTAGTGGTGGAAATGTAAATTGTTATGGTGACTATGGAAAATAGTAAGGGGACTCTTCAAAAAATTAAAAAAAAAAGAAGTACCCTATGATTCAACACCCCCAATTCTATGTATATATTCAAAGGAAAGGAAATCACTATGTTAAGGAGATATGTGCACCTCCATGTTTACTGTAGCATTATGTACAATAGCCAAGACATGAAGACAATCTAAATGCCCATTGATAGATATATATCACATTTTCATTATTATCAATTTATCTATCTCTCTCTCTCTATATATACATACACACACATATACTAACCTTGTCCTGGTTAACATTTTTAATATACACATGTATCAAATAATCACATTGTACACCTTACACTTACACACTCTAACATGTCAATTGTATCTCAATAAAACTGCAAAGAATTAAAAATAAAAGGGAATATTAGTTTTTTTAAAAAATCATCAGGGCCAAACTTTTCCAGATATTTCAGATATAAATATCTACCTGTCTATTTGATATGTACACTTAAATGTCTAATAGGTATCTCAAAATTAACATGACTGAAATTAAACTCCTGATTCTCTGTAAATACTGTATGATCTGTTCACATAGTAGTCCTGTTCTTCTTTCAGTATTCTTATCTCCTTAACTACCACCATAATCCATTCACTCGGTCAGGTCCAGAATAGACTTATCACTGATTCTTTGCATTTACATCTCAAATACAGTTCAGTACATCTAAAAATACTGTTTGCTTTACGTTAAAAATATCCAAATTCATGCATCTCCTCCTTCTCTGGTATCTGTCTGGTATAAGCTACTAGAACCTCACACCTAGACCATCCAGACCACAGTCACTATGTCTCCCCGTTTATAGATATATCCTTCTTTAGTTTCCTTTCCAACAGCAGTTTGAATATCTGAAGAAAGAAAGAAAGAAAGAAAGAAAGAAGAAAGAAAGAAAGAAAGAAAGAAAGAAAGAAAGAAAGAAAGAAAGGAAGGAAGGAAGGAAGGAAGGAAGGAAGGAAGGAAGAAAGAAAGAAAGGAAGGAAGGAAGAAAGAGAAAGACAGAGGATGGGGGAGGGAGGGAGGGAGGGAGGGAGGAAGGAAGGAAGGAAGGAAGGAAGGAAGGAAGGAAGGAAGGAAGGAAGGAAGGAAGAAGGAAGAAAAAATAATGTGACAACATTGTTCAAAACTCTCCAGATTTACTCAGAGTAAAATCTAAACCTGTGAGAGCCTATCTCATATAAACCTAAACCCCCTCTCCTACTTCACTGCCTCAACTGTTCCCTCCAATTCACTGGGCTCCAGCCATATCTGATGTTCTTGGGACATACTCAGTATGTTCCCAGTTCATGGTCTTTGCAGGTATTCTTCCTTTTGGAATACTTGTTCTTTGATTCAATCTTTTCCTCAAGGCTCAGTTCAAATAGCAACCCTTAAGACAATCCTCCCTAACTATAAAATAGTACTTTTGTCATTTTCATCCCCATCCCTTATTTTAGTTCTCTTCATAACACTTATTATTATTAATGGTATATTTAATATTTGCTCGTTTAAATGTATCTTCCCCAGTAGAATATAAATTAAACTCTTTGAGGGCAGGGGCATTATCTGTTTTATTTACTGCACTGGCTCCATGCCTAGTTAGGTCACTGGCCTATGGTAGATGGAAAGATAAAAGTGTTTACTAAATGAATGAATAAATGCTTGGTCAATTCTAATGTTTTAGGATCATCGCAACACTGAAATGTGGTTTGTTGAAGTGGTGTTGGTGATTGTATTTAATTTTAAAAAGTACCTAAAACCCTATGGTTTATAATCTCTACTAGTCAGGATTTGTTTTCCTATAATTCTAAAATTATCTAATCATGAAACAGTAAACTTGTGAAAACAAATTCATAAGATGTACTGATTTATTTACTGTATTCCACATCTTTTCTCTAGAGAGGTTAAATGGAAAGTAATTAGTGAAAGCAATTTTAACAGAGGAAAGCAGGAACTGTAAAAGGTTATTTTTTAAAGTCTATATATTACTGAAGTAGGCATATACCTTTAGATATTAATAATTTCCCTGTGTTGATAACTAAATTAGTCCCTTAAAGTTCATAATATTTATAAATACTAAATTTTCTGATTGTTTTGTAACCATTAATAACTTTTTAGTGAGGCTACTTGCTATCAATATAAGCATTCTTCTGAGTCAGATGAAGAAAATGTTTACAATGTCTTTCTATATGGGATATATAAAGCCACAGGATATCCACACAGGTTTTGTAATTTGACTTACAAGTTTTAGTGATCTATCCACTAAAAGCAATGTTGTGAAAGAGGTGGCGAGAACCTCAACAACAGAAACCAACCAAACCACACAAGCTTGTACCTTGATTTCATGTACAATTGTCACAGTACGTAAGGGCACAGAGAGGGAGTGAGATAACGCAATAAAATATATGAGAGATTAGAAAAGTGCCATCGCTCACTTGTGATTTTATTCATTTTCTTTAGGAGGCAGACAGAAGAATGTCATCTCTTTATCTTTATTTCAATAAAGCTAACTCTGAATGATGTCACCATGAGTGAAAATGATTTCAAGGAGGTCATTATAAGATGTGTTGAAGAATATCCCAAGGGAAAAGAAAGGAAGATTGTTTTTTTGAATTACAGAAGATGTATATAAATACTCTACACAAGCATATTCCCACGTGAGATATAGAATCTAATTTGGGATTGCAGCTCCTTCACCAAAGCATCAGGTTTGTGAATTTGGGAAGTCATTTACCTCAAAGGTATGACAAATCACAGCCCAAGTTTCTAGGCAAGTAGGGATGATGGTCTTTGTATCTCTTCATTTTTTTCATTTTACATTTTTATCCTATTGAATAAATGTCTAAGCAGTGGAAAATATCATGATATGAATGTATAAACTTTATTTGATAAAGGACTGACTAATAAAATAATCTGTAACAGAGCCATGATTTTTTTTATGGCATTTATTGGTGATTACTGGAATCTGATAGTTGTTTTACTGCTTAACCAATTCTTTTGGGTTATTTACATATGAGAAAAATATTCATCGAAAAGAAAAAAAATACACAAACTATACAATCTCAAATTAGAGCATATATTTATGCTAAAGTATCCTTTTGGTTTTCTTTGTTTTTTCCTTAAGAAAAAGGGTCTTAGATTTAAACAGATCTCAAACAATGAATGGTTAAAGGTATCTCAACTGATTAAATCATTCAAAGGAACCGATTCTAAATAACCACAAGTAGTTTAAAAAAGGAAAAGACAAAAGTCTTGTCTCATACCAAGAAATGTTCTGAAATGGTCTATCATTATTAATTAATTGAGAATCCACTGTCAAAATATTAGTCACATGTTTGGTATTAATGTCAGCTTAATCAGTGCTTTCATGTGGAAATTTCAGATTTCTGCCCGATACTGCATTCCAAGACAATGCCCCAAGAAAGGGGTGGGGGAGGGTTAATAAGACATGTCTAATCATTCTTTAATTACTATTTAAAATAAATGACATTCAAACAGAAAGTGTAAGGAAAAAAAAAAGATTAAGATAGAGCTATTGTTCACACAAAATAGACACTTTCCCCCTTCTATTTCAAAGCAACCAATTGCAGATAGGTGAATGCTTAGTTTGATAAATAAAATATTTACTTAAATTCTTAGAAAGTTATCTAAGATATGGTGATCAAATGACTGGTTTGCATGCACCTTTTGATAATAGACATGAATAAAATAAAATTTAAAAACCTTCACTGACCTATTCATTTCCTCTCATTCTTTCATGCTCATTCTTTTATCTCTTTTCTATAGCTTTAAAAGTATGTTTAGATAAGTGAGATTGCTTTTAAATATTCAATTTTTATGCCAGTTTAGCAGATATACAGTGGTTTAATAAAAAGAGCATGTTAGGTTATGAAATTCAAGTTCAAATTTTGACTATGTGATGTGAAAAAAAAGGTTATTTTATTCTTTTCTTAAAATTCTTCCTCCCTTTCTCTCCCTCTCCTTTTCTCTCTCTCTCTCTTTCTTTCTCTCCCCCTCTGCTCCCTCCCTTGCTTTGTTCCTTCATTCCTTTCTTTTCCTTTTCTTTTTTATATTTTAATTCCAGTCTAGTTAACATACAGTGTTATATTAGTTTCAAGTGTACAATACAGTGATTCAACAATTCCATATATTACTCAGTGCTCATCATGATAACTACACTCCCAATCCTGGTCACCTATTCCACCTGTTCCCCCCCCCCCCCCACACACACACACCCACCTCCTCTCTGGTAACCATTGGTTTGTTCTCTACAGTTACAAGTCTGTTTTTTGGTTTGTCTCTTTTTTTCTTCTTTTGTTTCTTAAATTCCACATATGAGTGAAATGTAGTATTTATCTTCTCTGACTTATTCTGCTTAGCATTATATTTTCTAGATTCATCCATGTTGTTGCAAATGGTAATATCTCATTTTTCCCCTATGGTTGAATAATATTCCATTATATATATACCACATCTTGTTTACCCATTCATCTATTGATGGACACTTGGGCTGCTCCCATAATTTGGCTATTGTAAATAATGCTGCAATATCACCTTGAATTAGTGTTTTTGTATTCTTTGTGTAAGTACCAGTAATGGAATTACCAGATCGTATGGTAGTTCTTTGTTTTCCAAAGTGACTGCACCAGTTTCCATAAACGCTAACAGTTCATGAGGGTTTCTTTTTCTCCATATCCTCAACAACACTTGTTTCTTGTGTTTTTGATTTTCAGCATTCTGACAGGTGTGAGGTGGTATCTCATTGGAGTTTTGATATGCATTTCCCTGATGATTAGTAACACTGAACATCTTTTCATATGTCTGTTAGCCATCCATCTGTATGTCTTCTTTGAAGAAAAGTCTATTCATGTATTCTGCCCATTTTAATTGGATTATTTGTGGAGTTAACTTCTTTATATATTTTGGATACTAACCTTTTATCAAATATGTCATTTGCAAACATCATCTCCCATTCTATAGGCTGTCTTTTAGTTTTGTCAATTGTTCCCTTTGCTGTGCAGAAATTTTTTACTTTGATGCAATCCCAATAGTTTATTTTTGCATTTGTTTCTTTTGCCTCAGGAGACATATCTAGAAAAATGTTGCTATGGTTGATGTCAGAGAAATCACTGCCTTTGTTCCCTTCTAGGATTTTCATGGTTTCAGGTCTTACATTTAGGTCCTTAATCCATGGTGAGTTTATTTTTGTTTATGGTATAAACAAGGGGTCATTTCATTCATTTTTGCATATAGCTATCCAGTTTTCCACCATTTGTGGAAAAGAGTGTCTTTTTCTCATTGCATATTATTGCCTCTTTTGTCAAAGATTAATTGGTCATATTATCATGAGTTTGTTTCTAGGACTTCTTTTCTGTTGATCTATGCATCTTTTTTGTGTGTGTTGGCACTCTACTGTTTTGATTACTACAGTTTTGTAGTGTACCTTGAAATCTGGAATTGTGAGGCCTCCAATTTTGTTCTTGTTTTTCAAGTTTGCTCTGGTTATTAAGTTCCATGAAAATGGCGGTTCCATACAAATTTTAGGATTATTCTAGTTCTGTGAAAAATGCTTGTATTTTGTACAATGCTTGTATCCAAAATGTATTTTGATAGGGATTGCATTAAATCTGTAAGTTACTTTGGGGAGTATGGACATTTTAACAATATTTGTTTTTCCAATCCATGAGCATAGAATGTCTTTCCATTTCTTTGTGTTATCTTCAATTTCTTTCATCAGTGTTTTATAATTTTCAGAGTACAGGTCTTTCATCTCCTTGGTTAAAGTTTATTCCAAGGTATTTTATTTTTTTTTTAAACATTTTTTTAATGTTTTTATTTATTTTTTTTGAGACAGAGAGAGACAGAGCATGAGCAGGGGAGGGGGAGAGAGAGAGGGAGACACAGAATCCGAAGCAGGCTCCAGGCTCTGAGCTGTCAGCACAGAGCCCGACGCGGGGCTCGAGCTCACAGACCGTGAGATCATGACCTGAGCCGAAGTCGGACGCTCAACTGACTGAGCCACCCAGGCACCCCCAAGGTATTTTATTATTTATGGTGCAATTGTAAATGAGAATGTTTTCTTAATTTCTCGTTCTGCTACTTCATTATTAGTGTATAGACATGCAATGATTTCTGTATATTGATTTTGTACTGAACTTACTGAATTCTTTCATCAATTCTAGTATTTTCTTGGAGTCTTTGGGGTTTTCCATATATAAGATCATGTCATCCAAAAACAGTGAGTTTTACTTCTTTCTTACCAATTTGGATGCCTTTTTTTTTGTTGTCGATTGCTGTAGTTAGGACTTCCAGTATTAGGTTGAATAAAAGTGGTGAAAATGGACACCCTTGTCGTATTCTTGGTCTTCAGGAAAAAGCTTTCAGTTTTTCACCATTGAGTATGATGTTAGCTGTGGGTTTTTCATATATGGCCTTTGTTATGTTGAGGTATGCTCCCTCTGGATCTACTTTCTTGTGGGTTTTTAACAAACATTCAGTGATGAATGTTGTACTTTGTCAAATGCTTTCTCTGTGTCTATTGAAATGATCATACGGTTCCTATCTTTTCTTTTGTTGATGCAATGTATCCCATTGACAGATTTGTGAATATTGAACCACACATGCATTTCAGGAATAAATCCCACTTGATTTTGTTGAATTATTTCTTTAATGTATTGTTGAATTCAGTTTGCTAATGTTTTGTTGAGTGTTTTCACATCTATGTTCATCAGAAATATTGGCCTGTAGTTCTCTCTTTCTTTTTCTCTCTCTCTCTCTGTCTCTTTGTAGTGTCTTTTATTTAGTTTTGGCATCAGGGTAATGCTGGCTTCATAGAATGAATTTTGAAGTTTTACCATCTCTTCTATTTTTTTTTTGAATACTTTGTGAAATATAGGTATTGACTCTTTAAAATGTTTGGTAAAATTCACCTGGGAAGCCATCTGGTCCTGGGCTTTGTTTGTTGGGAGTTTTTTTTATTACTAATTCAATTTCATTGCTGGTAACCAGTCTGTTCAAATTTTCTACTTCTTCCTGATTCAGTTTTGGTATGTTATATGTTTCTAGGAATTCATCCAATTTTTCTAGATTGTCCAGTATATTGGCATATAATTTTTCATAACATTCTTTTACAACGCTTGTATTCCTGTGATGTCAGTTGTTATTTCTCCTCTTTCATTTCTGATTTTCCATCTCTCTCTCATTTTATGAGACTGGCTAGAGGTTTATCAATTTTGTTGATCTTTTCAAAGAACCACCTCTGGATTCATTGCTCTGTTCTATTGTTTTATGTTTGTTTGTTTGTTTTGTTTTCAGTTTTCTATTTTATTTATTTCTGCTCTAATCTTTATTATTTCTTTCCTTCTACCTTTTTGGGGTTTTGTTTGTTTTTGTTTTTCAAGCTCCTGTAAGTATAAAGTTACATTGTTTATTTGAGATTTTTCTTGGTTCTTGAGTTAAGCCTGTGTTGCCACAACCTTCTCTCTGAGAACAACTTTTGCCACATCCCGAAGATTTTGAACTGTTTTTGTTTTCATTTTCATTTATCTCCATGCATTTTTAAATTTACTCTAATTTCTTGGATGACCCACTCATTGTTTAATAGTATATTATTTAACCCCTATATATTTATGTTTTTCCAGATTTTTCTTGTGGTTGATTTCTAGTTTCATAGTGTTGTGATCAGAAAAGATGCATGGTAGGACTTAAATCTTTTTTACCTTCTTGAGACTTGTTTTGTGGCCTAATATATGATCTGCACACCTGAAAAGAATGTGTATTCTGCTGTTTTAGCATGGCATGTTCTGAATATCTGTTAGACGTATCTGATCCAATGTGTCATCAAAGCCATTGTTTCCTTGTGGATATTCCATGTGGATGATCTATCCATTGATGTAAGTGGGGTGCTAAAGTCCCCTACTATCATTGTATTACTACTGATTACTTCCTTTATGTGTGTTATTAGCTGCTTTATGTATTTGGGTGCTTCCATGTTGGGTACATAAATATTTAGATTTGTTATGTTTTCTTGTTGGATTGTTCCCTTTATGGTTATATAGTGTTCTTCTATGACTCTTGATACCCATCTTTGTTTTAAAGTCTTTTTGTCCAATGTAAGTATTGCCATCCTGGTTTTCTTTTCATTTCCATTTCCATGATAAATGCTTTTCCATCTCTTCCCTTTCAATATGCTACTGTCTTTAGGTCTGAAATGAGTCTCTTATAGACAACATACATATGGATCTTGCTTTTTTATCCATTCTGCCACTGTATGTATTTTGATTTGAGAGTTTATTCCACATATGTTCAAAGTAATTATTGATAGGTACATACTTACTGCCATTTTGTTACTTGTTTTATGGTTGTTTTTGTAGTTCTCTGTTCCTTTATTCTTTTGCTCTCATCTCTCATACTTTGCTGGCTTTCTTTGGTCATGCTTGGATTCCTTTCTCTTCATTTTTTGCATGTCTGTTACTGGGTTTTGATTTGTGGTTATCATTAGGTTTGTACATTATACCTTATGCATATAGCAATCTATATTAAGTGGATGCTTACTTAAGTTTGAGCCCATTTGTTACTCCTCTCCCTCTTATGTTTTAGGTATATGGTGTCATACTTTACACCCTTTTACTTTATGAATCTCTTAACTAATTATTTATAGATATACTTAATTTTACTGCTTTTGTGTTTTCTACTGTTCATAGTCCTGCTTATGGTCTTTCCTTTCCACTCAGACAGTCCCCTTTAACATTTCCTGTTGTACTGGTTTAGTGGTCATGAATTCCTTTAACTGTTATTTGTCTGAAAAACTCTATCTCTCCTTCTATTCTGAATGATAGCTATGTTGGATAGAGTATTCTTACCTGCAGATTTTCCCCCCAAAATTTGAATATATCATGGCACTTCCTTCTGGCCTGCAAATTTTCTGTTGAAAAATCAGCTGATGGCATTATGGAATTTCTGTTGTATACAACTGTTTTCTTTTCTTTTTAAAAGATTTTTAGTGGTTTTACAATTCTTTATCACTACATTTTGCCATTTTAATTACTATGTATCTTGATGTAGACCCACTTGGGTTGATTTTTGTTGGGCGCCTTATGTGCCTGCTGAATCTGGACTTGTGTTTCCTTTCCCAGATTTGGGAAGTTTGCAGCACTATTAATTGAAATAAAACTTTTACCTTTTCTCTCCTTATGGGAACAAATGTTATTATGCTTGATGGTGTCACTGAGTCCCCTAAATTTCTTTTCTTTTTTTTTATTTTCTTTCTTTCTCCTGTTTAGCTTGATTGTTTTTTTTTTATTTTTTTTTAACATTTATTTATTTTTGAGACAGAGAGAGACAGAGCATGAACGGGGGAGGGGCAGAGAGAGAGGGAGACACAGATTTGGAAGCAGGCTCCAGGCTCTGAGTCATCAGCCCAGAGCCCGACACAGGGCTTGAACTCACAGACCGTGAGATTGTGACCTGAGCTGAAGTCGGATGCTTAACTGACTGAGCCACCCAGGTGCCCTAGCTTGATTGCTTTTTATTACTCTGTCCTCCATGTTGCTGATCTATTCTTTTCTTTCCTCTAGCCCACTATTTATTCCAACTAGTGTATTTTTGTTTCAGTTATTTTTGTTTGAGTTCTTCATTTCTGATTCTTTTATATGTTTTCTTTCTTTTTGTTAAAGATTTCATTGAGGTCCTCCACCCTTTTCTCAAGTCCATTGAATATCTTTATGACCATTACTTTAAATTCTCTATCAGGTATATTATTCATCTCCATTTTATGTAGTTGTCTTGCTGTGATTTTGTCCTGTTCTTTTTTGGGAGGCATATTCCTCTGACTCCTCATTTCATCTAACTCCCTGTGTCTGTTTCTATGTGTTAGGAAAGTCAGCTACATCTCCTTCTCTTGAAAGTAGTGACCTTATAAATAAGAGGTCCTGTAGAGCCCTCAAGTGCAATGTCCCCTTTTCACCAGAATCTGGTGCTTCAGGAGTGTTTCTTATGTATATTGTTTATGCCCTACTATTGTGGCTGAGCCACATTTGTTCAGTCCAGTAATCTGCAATGGCTCAACAAACCCTGTTGGGGGCAGGGCTTGGTCTGTGTTG
Source organism: Leopardus geoffroyi (assembly GCF_018350155.1). Lineage (NCBI taxonomy): Eukaryota > Metazoa > Chordata > Mammalia > Carnivora > Felidae > Leopardus > Leopardus geoffroyi. Next base: position 70,253,567 of record NC_059336.1, read on the forward strand.
CTAGTGGGCCAGTCTGGGGCCACCTTAGGCTTGAGTTGAGACAGACCAGGAATTTGCTTGAGATTCAGTAACACCAAACTACTGGGCACTTTCCTTGTGTTGTCCCTAGAGAAGATTTCCCTGGTGAGTGGGGAAGTGCACTTAGACTAGATGTCTGTTTCCAGTCCTGTGGTGGCACTTAAGTCAGACTGGTGAGTATGGTTATTTTCCCCTCTCCCTGAGGCAGAAGTCACTTTGGAGTGGTGATGGCCCCTATTGAGGTTGCTTGTATGCTGCCTGGCTTGCAATACTACTCTGTATGGGCTCCAGCCAAGGGCATGTTGGAGGGGACAGGTCTGCAGGACAATGTGGGGACAAAGTGCGAGATGTTAGCAAGGTTTGTGTCTGTCTGGTGTGGGAGGGTACCAGGACCTAGATCCTGGATGACAGAGTATGTCTGCAGGAGAATGCAGGGGAGAGGCATGCTGTTAGCAGGTTAGGTCGCAAGTGTTGGCACACACTGGTTCCCACAGGTGTCCATGTATCTAACCTGAGGAAAGTGGCACCCATCAGCTCTTGTATTCCTGGAGAAGTCTCCCTAAGATCTATGCCCCTCCAGCCCATGCTGTGAGATTAGTAAACAACTTTCCCTCCTGGATACTCCAAGCATTTTTCCAAATTGCTGCTTCTATGCTGTATCTCTGTGAGGCTGTTCCTTGTGTTGTCTTGTGCAAGGAGTCGGGTTCCTCTTGCCCTCCCAGTTCTCCCAGAACTAAGCCTGCTGATTTTTAAAGTTCTAGATGTTAAACCCTACTGATTATAGAAACTCAAAAAATTATGCCTTTCTGGTTTTCATGTGGGTTCCCCATGTCTGGGGTACCTGGCATGGAGTCTGGTTCTTTCTCCTCTCTGTAACTGTAGCATTCCTCACTCCCACAGACAGTCCTGTGGGTCTCTTTAGACCTCCAACTGCATCTCTCCCCTTCCTACCTTCTTTCATGTGGCCTCTTCTCTACATTTAGCTATGGAGAGTCTGTTCTGCCAGTCTTTGGGTCCTTTTATGGATTAATTACACTGATGTATCTAGTTGTACCTAGTTGTATCCATGGGCTTAGTGAGCTTAGTGTCCTCCTACCCTAACCTACCCTGAAACCTTCCCTGGAAGTCTCTCTTTCTTTTTTATTGTCACTGATTTTAAGTCATAACTGTACAATATAGTATAAAAGTTGGAACATATAAATTTTCTAATCTCAGACTCCTCATTTGTAAAATAGGGAAAATAACACCCATCTTAAATTATTTTTGGTAGGTAATATCTTTAAAAATGTTGCCAGGATAATGCCAAGAGTCTGGGAAGAACAGTATATTAGGTAAAGAAGTGAAAAAAAAGTGTGTAATGGCCTTAAAAGTAATTCAAGTCATTGGACGAGAACAACTCACAGGCATGAACGTGGAATCTCTGCCAGTAATGCTGAGACACTTGAACATAGAAAAGGGGCTAAAAAATGGAATAACAGGAAAGAATAATTCTACAGGCTTCTTCAGAGGTTAAGATAATGAATCTCATAAACTTTGATTCATGAATTTGGCACCTCCAAAAATAAGCAAATACTAGAGTGGATTAAATAGATGCTTTGTGAGCATTTATCAGAAGTGATGATGGTCAAGAGTCAATGAGCATTCACAGAAGACACTCATTTCAGATGGGCTTCCTTTGTCCATTTCACAGGTTGTTAGACAAATAGACCATGAAGGTGTTTGATTTTAGTCAAACATTTGATGAAGTATTTAATAACATATTTTGGGACACTGATCTAGTGGATCAGATCAATGGTTTTATCAGTTGGATTTGTAGCTATTCCAGAACCATACCAAAAGAGGAGTTATTCATGGATCTGTGTCTAGAGGGATGGTAAACACCAGTTTATGGTAGATCTTTGTAACTTGGTCTAATTATAGTTAACATTTTTAAAATCAGTGGTTCAAATAAATAAATGGAGATTCTTACTGGTAAACCCATTTTACTCAAAAGCTTTTTTGCTACAAGAGTATAAATGGATGATAAGTTATATCAAATTCAATGGTGCAAACTGGGAGAGCATGAAATGACAGAAAGAATACTCAAAATCATTTTGATAATTTAAAATGATAGTCCTCAAATAATTAGATCAAAATTAAGAGGTGAATGCAAGTTTTCCACTAGAGTTTAAAATGTCATTTACACCACATGTGTATATAAAAAAAGACCTATGATTATTTGCTTGGCAACAGAACTTAGAAGATAATATGATGGCAGGCTTTTTAAAAAATTAAGTGTAGTTAAATAATATATGAATACAGTTTGTTCATGAAAAATAAAATTGTTACTGAAAAGGTGTCCCTTTGTCTACATTCCTCATTCTCTATCTCAGAATTCCCCAGGAAACCTCTTTTATCAGGTTGTATGCATTTTTTATCTTTTTTAAAAATGGATTTATATTAGTAGTTTATATTATGTTTTTCTTCTGTGTGTTTTATTTTTTTCTTTTATAATTTATGTAAATGGAGTACAATCATTAGTATCCATAACATTTCTATAGCCTGGGTATAAAAGGATGCCTACATAGTATATATTATTAAATACTTTAAAGTTACAATTCAAGCTAAGAAAAGTTACCTGAAAATATTTTTATCCTCCAATCTTGAAAAAATATATCTTTATTATGATGAAATAAAAGTGAATAAAGCTATAGTTTTAACATGACTGAAAGCTGGAAGATTTCAAAGATGATCAAATTTATATATGATTCAATGTGCATGGGTTTCTGTTGAATGGCTAGTGATGTATAGATAAGTAATAAAGACATGTATAATTCATAGGGATATCATAAAATATATTTCTACCTCCATTTCAGCAAAAACATTACCTATGTAGGAATAATCAGGATTCTCGTTGATTTTTATTCTTCTGACAAAAAATATATAAAAGATTAAGAATTACCTGCAATTATATTTGAAGTGTATACAATTTTTAAAACTAAAATGTACACATTATCTCCAAATTTTATTTTAAAATAATTTTGCTTTCTAAAATGTCAATTTTCTTTGAAAATATCCATATTTAAGTAAAAAACAGAATACAAATGATGATTCATATCATTTAAAAATAATATTATTTAAATAAAACTTATTTAAAATAATTAAATCTTATTAAACAGTTCTTGACACATTTTATTTGGATATAATTTTAAATTCATAAATAAGTTGCAAAATAAATGTAACACAGAGAATATTCATATATTCTCATACACAGATTTGTTTATTATTTGCTCTTTCACATACAAATATAGATGCTTACACACAACTATACACATACAATTTTTTTCTGGGCTATTTATGGGTAAGTTAACTTCCACAACAAACTCATAATGTAGACAGTCCAATTATCATTCTCATTTTACAGATGAGACAACCAAGGCATAGAGAGCATAATAATTTGCCTAAGGTGACAGAGCTAGTAAGCTGTATAAGCAAAATTCCAAATTTTGTTCCAGAGTCTCGATTTTAACCAGTAAATATGCAGAGAATCATAAATTTTCTAGGAAAAACTCAGGAAGTTAATGGAAACAGATAATACAAAAACTTTGTCCAGTAATTGCCAATCACTTGGTTAATTTCTAAAAAGGTTAAACGTGCTTCTTGCATTAGGAATTATGTATCAAAAGTCAGAAAAATGTCTTTAAAGAGCATAATTCAACTATTTGAAATTGAGTATTCCTATTTGACTAATATAGCCCTTGTAGCTGAAAATATATTACCTATTCTATAACATTAGGCTAGCCAAAATCATTAATGGTGTTTTATTGGCATTGATCGACTGCCTCCTTGCTCCATCAGATAGTTTTGCATGAGTAATTGTAGGTCAGTACTTGTACAGTGGATGAATTTGCATAGTGCACATTAATCAACAATCATTCCTGCTTTGAGAAATAGTGAAACAGATGGCAACAGCAATAGTACAAGTGACTGACTTTTGCCTCAGCAGTCTGGGTGGATGCTCAATCAAGAAAATTAGTTTATTGTGGTGATGATTTATTTAGCTCCCAAGTGCTATTTCCAAGTAGCAGTTCAAGGAATAAGACCTTCTGAAATGTCTAGGCTTTTCTTTTCCACAATTGCAGCAGCAAAATGATGTCTTTAGTATTACATGTTAAAAGCTAAATATCTTCATAGGCTGTTTCCCACTGGCATTAATTTTTCAATGACTTTGAGGGTGTGTATTATAATTTCTGTCTAATTTCACTTGTTTATAAATTGACTTTGGTAAACATCACTGCTATATCTCCAATTTACTCTTTATTTAGAGTTTATTGTCTTCTAAGCTAGCTTAAACATGTTTTATTTCTTTAAAGAATCATAGCATCAGTTTTGAAAAAAAAAAAGCACATATGCACAGTCTCACTGTCTTATATTTCTTGGAAATTAATTGGAGGAAAACAAGGCCTATTATAATTTGACATGATCCTTGCTATTGGGCAGAGTGGAATGGGGAAGTAGAGTACCTAATTTCCTTAGGTGTCAGGGCTCCTTCACATCAAGGTTGTCATTTAAGGAAAAATAAAAAAAAAATTATATAAAAAAATATAAGGTATCAGGGAAAAGATCACAGTAAAAAAGTTCAAAGCTGTAACCTCTAGAACAGAAGAAATCACAGTAATGACTAAGTATTCAAGACTGACAACAAGGAAGATACATTTTACATCCACAGAAGATGAAACACAAAATCAGTAAATATTTCAGAAATAAGGGGACCATTGCTCTATGAAGGTGATTTTTTTTAACTTTGGAGTGTAATTATATCCTCTCAAATATACTAACAACTTTGTAGCACCTCTGTCCTTGGAAACTCTAAAAACAGATTTGATGTAGTGATTTCAGAATTGATATCCAAGTATGCAGGTGACTAGACCAGATGGACTTTGGTCCTTTCCAATTACTTAATTCTCTGGTCATGGGAAAGCCCAAATTCCAATCTTGTCTTGGCATATTTGGTTGGTTTCTGACAGGAAAGCAGCTGGTGTTTGTGGTTGTGTAATAAAACTTCAATCACCAATTGTGCTAATTGTAGTAAAATGTGAAGAAAAGCACTATGGTTTGGTGATTTTCATTTAACCAGTTCTCCTAAATTTTATACACTCCACTTTGAATTGGGTGACAGAGCTCTTCATGTTCTAACCCCATTCAATACCAACACCAACAAAATCTGGAACTTTATGCATGAATTGAGTACAGAAGGATCTGAGGATTTGCACACAGAATCACATTTTGGCAGGAGTGAAATGTAGCAGGTAGTAGATATATCTAGCATTTATAGTCATTATAACATCTTGGAGGAGGTTCCTAAGATCAAGGGTACGAGTCTCTTTTAACAAATCAGTAAAACACAAGAGCAAAGTCTGTGAAAAACTAACAGCCTGAAATCCAGGCAGGAAACTCAGCAGCAGGTCAGTCAGCCAGAATATTGCAAGGACTTCACCATCAAGATGAGATTTCAGTGCTTGGGCTTAGAGTAAGTGAGAAAGGCAAGATAGAGATTTGGATCTAGTAGAATCAAAGTAATAGGTGGAACACCAAGAATGAGACTGACCCAGGAACAAATCTCAGATCCAAAACAAGTCCAAAAGTAGACTACAACGTATGCCATGATATTGATACTGAGGGAGATTTAGAACCTGGTAGAGTCTAATAAAAAACACCTAAAAAAGCAAGGTTACCTCAGGTGTACTCCCTTGAAAAATGCCATGCTATACTGGCTAAGGGGAAGATGAGAAAGATTGAGCCAGAGTAACAAGTAAGATTATGATTCCAGACTCAGCTGGGGCTGCCAGACACAAGAAATATGTAGTCATTTCAGTGCAGCAGGATAAACACAGTAGAGGACTAATTTGTTCAGCTTCTATTTCAGCTTATTACCCATCTTTGGCAGATAGAAGTGCTTAATTGCTTACAGAAGAAGCCTCTGATGCTACTACAGGGGTCTTTCTGAGCTGTCCTTCCCTTGCAGTATTTCATAAGGGTGAACATAAGGTCTAAGACCAGAGATGGTGAGATTTTTTTGAAACCTATATTCTACCTCCTTTGTCCCTTATGTTTCATTTTTTTTTTGAATCATTAAAATTCACAGATGGAAATTCAGTAAAATTAGTCAAAATCAATTTACAATGACATACTCCAGATATGAAAGAGACACTTTTCTTAAAACTAGTCATTATGGAGGTCTGCCCACACCATGGAACCACAACTCTGCATCTTATTTTAGAGAAATTACCTGATGAAATCAAATAAGTGTGTTAATTCACAGAACAAAGATCTGTCATCTGTATCTTTTCTCAATTGAAAAAGGAAAAAAAAATCTTATTACAAATCATTCTATCTCAGAATTTTCCTTCTAATGTAATTAACTTTTATAATACAGCACCATGTCTTCAAGAAAAAAAATGAAAATAATGGCAGAAGTCTATCTGATATTCAATAAAGTGTTCCTGTTGATCATACATATTATATAAATACACACACACACACACAGACACACACACACACACACACAATGAGGATGACACTGATATTGCTTATAGGTTGTGATAGTTACCCTCTGTGAAATAGGGTTGAATTGCCAAGACACACAATCCTAACAATTATTAATGATACGTGACCTTTCCTATCTACGAGAACCTACTCATTTGATGATCGTTAAAACTGTTTAAATTATTGGCATTCATTTTTTTCAGAGTATTGTCTAAGTATATATATATATATATATATATATATATATATATATATACACACACATATACACGCACATTTCTATATTTTTAATATATCAATATTTCATTTCTTAAATTTTTAGGGATATAAAAAATAGATTTCAGATGATTTCAAGGGAAAAGACAAGTGGATATTATGTGGCCTAGGACAAAATAATTATGTTGCAGCATTTAATCATGCCTAATATTCATGCTAATGAACTATTTTTAGACCAGTGAACAATTGAGAATACATTGCCATTGTTTTATCAGAATCTAGTTATAAAATGAAGCAAAAGTATTTTTCAAGACAGAAGATTACAGAGTTTGGCAGAATATAAAAAAAATTGGACACCCTTTGGTAAAACCTCTGCTTATAACTCTATTCCCACATATTTAAAATTTATTTTCTTATGTACTAGAAAGTAGAGAATAGCTTTAATCATTTGGAAGGTGAAAAGTTAAGACACATGCATTTTGAAAACAGTCACAAGAAAATGAACCTTTAATGATGAGAGAGAAGCTGACTTTCTCAGGTAGCAAGCACTATTTCTGGAAGATTTGACATTCTTCCAGTAGAATTTCCAGTAACATGGAATTTTCCTGGTATATCTATATATTTAATTAAATAGGTTAGTTTACTCTACATAAGACAGATGTTTATGGTTCTGCTTGACTGACAACATTTCTCTTTGCCAAACATTACTGTTTGGAGAGTCATTAAAGGTCAGACTAGAAACAACTATGCATCAAAAGAAGAGGATTATAATTTAGTTTGCAGTAATTAAATCACTTGATAGCAAGTGGGGTTGAGCTGGATGAATGGATATTTTTCCAAAGCTATAACACAGTTCACAAGTAAGATCAGAAGTCAGCATATGTTTTCAAATATGTCAGGTATCCCTCTGCATGAGCACTTAATTTGCCTTTAGAAAAGCAACCCAATTCAGTGTTTGACAGAGAAGCACCCTAAAAGGAAATAGGATCTTGACTCACTGAGCTTGAGAAGCACTCACATAAACAAAATTAATCAGATTTTATTCCAGCAAGATTCTAGGGGAATTTAATATGCAATTATGCCTTGTGACTAACCAAAAGACAAACGCATTTCTCAAAATTGACTGCTAAACCTCTCCCCCCACCATAATGTTTCATAGTACTGGTGGTTTGTGGGATACACTTCAGGATATGTTGCTTTGAAATGTGCAGGTAGTACATCTAGTCTGTTTCTGACTTTTTGGAATCAACCAAATTTGTGCTTCACTTCCCCAAACACAGATCAGCTCATGAAAGTAACAATCTTCTTGTTACTTCTTGTTACTTCTAGGCAGCAAGTATCTGCCTTCTTGGGGCACCTGGGTGGCTCAGTTGGTTAAGCATCTGACTGTTGATTTTGGTTCAGGTCATTATCTCACGGTTCATGAGATGGAGCCCCATGTTGGGCCCCATGCTGACAGTGCAGAACCTGCTTGGGATTCTCTCTTCCTCACTCTGCCCCCCCCCCTTTCAAAATAAATAAATGAAACTTTAACAACAACAAAAAAAGAAGTATCTGCCTTTTAGGGAGTTATTTCCCATGTTTACACTTCCCTCTTTAGCTTGTGTCTGTTTCCCTGCTCTAAGTTTTAGACTCTAGAATTATTAGACTTTAGAATTTATTAAAATATCAGAATGGCAGAATAAGTAGAGAAACCTCGTGTCCTCTCTCCCCACCATTAGCTCCCTAAAATAATTTTGTCTGCACACTAGCTTCTTATCTTTCGTAGTACTGTAAGAGAACATAACCTACATGAGCCCAGTTTGCGGTTTTTATAACACAGAATAAAAAGAATTGATAAAGCACAGTAGAGATAGTGGAAAAGAGATTACTACTACTACTAAATATAACAATCATACTGCTGGCTTTTCTGGAATAGTGACTAGTTTGTGAACAATATAGGTAATAAATGAAGCAGAAAGAAAAAAAGCTACAAGCAGGAAAGTCTGTCAAGCTACATAATAAAAATAATCATAAAGAAAAGCAGGAAGAATACAGTCACAAAAGCCTTGCTGGCTGAAGAGGCAGGAGAGGGCACTGTGTGTAGGAATAGGCTTGAGAAAAGCCTTTGCATCTACTACAAGGATGAAAGACAACGTTGGGTGAGAGTAAAGGTCATTTTGGAAAGTATCCAATTCATTATGATTTGGGTTTCCTTTAACTGTTCAGGTAAAAACTGAGATGCCCTGCTAATTGCTTTAGCTATTAGTCTATGTTTCCATGAATGAATATAGCTTATATGAAGATGACAAGGTACCTTGGATTATATTTAGGTGGTAATAAGCTTCTTCCACTGGTAGACCTTCTGGAGTTGTGATTCAGGACTTTTTTTTTATTATTATTATTTTTTTCTTTTAATTTCTTACTGGTTCCTTGTTCTCACTTTCTTGGTTTTGATAGTATGATATGTCTTGAATGAGAAATTTCCATACAATTTCTAACCCATGCCATTCCATAGCAGACCGCAATTTAGCCCTGAGTTCCTTCTTTCAATCATCCTCTCCTATCCCTAATTAATGGGACCGGGTACTTAGTCAATTACTTTGCAACATTTTCTGCTTGGAAATAGAGAAGCTCTTATATGGCATTAAAGAATTGCCTTCTATGTTGATTCTAGAATTGTAACCAATTCTACTTTTTTTATCCTATTTGTTAATCTTTGTCCTTTCTGTGCCACAGTGTTTTTAGACCAAACAAATGCAAATTGAAATGATAATTTCTTCATAGGAGAGACTCAAGATACCCATACTTCTCCTGGGAGTCTTGCCAAGGCACAGTTCTCGGGGCTGGGAAGGGTAAAATTCTAACTGTTACAATTTATAAGGAGAGAGGAGAAGAGAAATTGGAAGGAGAGAGGTCAGGAGCTATGAGAGTCTGTTGTGTATCAGAACAATGCGTGGAAGCAAAGATTTCTGTGTGTGGATAGTAAGACCTTATGCTCTGGTACTCAACAGAATGGAAAAGCCATGAAGTATTCAAAAGGCAAGGTAAGGGCATGTATGGAACTTCCCTTTATGCAGTCAAGGTTTGGAAGACTATCCTACCTTACTGGCCTGGACATTTATACCATCTATCGAGAACTCTCCATCACACTGCAACCACACAAAGTTCAGATGTCATATTCTAAGACCTAAAGGGTATACTTTTATCGCTGTAATTTCCTCTGATGCTAAGAAGGATACTTCCTGATTCCAGTAATCCGTGAAAATATTTGTTCTCATGTGTTATCTGCCCATGACGTGTCTATCTGTGCAATGATGCCTCTCTCCTCTAAACATCCTGTGACCTGGCAAACATGCCATGGCAATGCATCACATTTTATACTTTGCTCTGGTGTGCTTGGCAAGTCTTCTACTTGTTCTTTTTGTGATTTTCTGATTTTTCTGATAATTATTTCAATTCATTCTTCATGAACCATTTATTTTATCTTTTAATGTTTATTTTATTTTGAGAGAGACAGAGAGAGAGAGAGCATGAGCAGGGCTTGAACTCATGAGCCATGAAATCATGATCTGAGCCGAAGTCTGACAGATGCTTAACTAACTGAGCCACCCAAGCATCCCTCTTCATGAACCATTTAAAGTGCCCCTGTTTAACTATTTTGCTCCTATTAAGAAGAGGTTATAAAATTATTCATAGATGAAGACATTATGAAGGGATTCACACTTAGACTTGTTTATTGCATATGAGATCACATAATATTATATGTTTCATCTTTTTTAACATACATTGTGCAGTAAACTTTAAACTTTTTGCATGTTAATATATTCAAATCTTATGACAATTACTCCATTGTTTTTATTAAACTTTTCTAAAAATTCCCTTGTTAATTACTGATTTTCGTTCACAGATAGTAAAAAATTGAGCTTAATAATTATGGAAGATGTCATTTTGAAGAGGACCATTATTTGTCCATTTGTTTTTGAAATAGCACTGACTTTTATTTTTTTATTATTTATTTTTTAATTTTTTTCAACGTTTATTTATTTTTGGGACAGAGAGAGACAGAGCATGAACGGGGGAGGGGCAGAGAGAGAGGGAGACACAGAATCAGAAACAGGCTCCAGGCTCTGAGCCATCAGCCCTAGAGCCCGACGCGGGGCTCGAACTCACGGACCGCGAGATCGTGACCTGGCTGAAGTCGGACGCTTAACCGACTGCGCCACCCAGGCGCCCCTAGCACTGACTTTTAATGTAACATCCCATTGAAATTCACATATAATTTTCAGGGCACCTGGGTGGCTCAGTTGGTTGAGCATCTGACTCTTGATTTCAGCTCATGTCATGATCTCATGGTTCATGGGACTGTGCCCTGCATCAGGCTCTGTGCTGACAGTGCAAAGCCTGCTTGAGATTCTCTCTCTTCCTCTGTCTCTGCCCCTCCCCCACCCTATCTCTCAAAAGTAAATAAACATTAAAAAAAAGTAATTCACATTTCTTTTTTTTCAACCTATCATGTAATCTATGTTTCCTATTTCCTTGATTCATAAGCAGTTATATTTATCATTTTCTTCAGAATAGAATTATTACATCTTATGATTTATATGGTTTTATTTATATACAAGTTATTCATCATCATGTTCTTTTCATGTTTGAATATTAAGCAAGAAAAGGGTCCATGTAATTCCTCAGATGTTTCTTTCAGATAAACTGGCAGCAAGTATTTGGTCAGAATTTATACCTAATCTAATGGTCAACACATGGAATGCACAATTTTTCCTCTTTTATTTCTTACTGAATCTGGTTAACATCACAATGGGTATTGTAAAACCCAAAGTCATCTGCAGCCTTCTGCCAGTAATACTTAAATGTGTGGAAATGGGGGATGGTGGTGAGGACTTTTTTCAGCTTCAAATATTTAGGGAATGCATACATTCTATTAAAAATGCACACAGTGAGGGGCACCTGGGTGGCTCAGTTGGTTAAGCAGCCGACTTTGGCTCAGGTCATGATCTCGCGGTCCGTGAGTTCGAGCCCCGCGTTGGGCTCTATGATGACTGCTCAGAGCCTGGACCTGTTTCAGATTCTGTGTCTCCCTCTCTCTGACCCTCCCCCGTTCATGCTCTGTCTCTCTCTGTCTCAAAAATAAATAAATGTTAGAAAAAAACACAAAAATTAAAAAAAAATGCACACAGTGAATAATTTACCAGATAGGGGAATATAGATTGTTATGTATTTATGTGATACAGTACATTCTATTAAGATATAGACAACACATAGACAGGAAATAACACAGAACTAGCACAACAGAAACTCATAACAGCTTTAAAAAAAATTATGTTTATTCAGTTTTGAAAGACAGAGATAGAGCACAAGCAGGGGTGGGGTGGAGAGAGAGAGGGGGACACAGAATCTGAAGTGGGCTCCAGGCTCTGAGCCGTCAGCACAGAGCTCCACACAGGGCTTGAACTCACGAACTGTGAGATCATGGCCTAAGCCGAAGTCAGATGCTCAACTGACTGAGCCACCCAGGCACCCCAGAATAGCTTTGATAGGAAATGAGTTAATGAATAAACTCCATCAATTTTAGGAAAAGTAGTAAGCACTTGCCAGTTTTTGGTTTCTTGTGTCTATTCCTCATTCTCCTGTTAACTCTGCTTTTCTCTAGGTACCACCCTTAGCCCAAACTCAGCTCTCATGCTTAAAGTGCAGCTTTTATCTGTTTCAAAGGTAAAGCCAGTGACCTACGTGCAAATCAGCTAATGCATCACTCACCCAGTGCATTGGCTTCATGTCCCAGATACATACAAAAAGACACAATGCATATTCCTACAGAAATCTTTAGAATGATATTTGTGTTATTTTTCACGGACTGAAGCTGAGAAAACACTGGCTTTGGATGTGCTGTAGTCATTCTGTGACTATATTGGAGGCCATCCATCCCTTAGTAACTGAGGAGAGAGATATACAGCCAAAGGCAGAATTGAGAGATGGAAAAATGCAGTTCCTTGATGTTGGCATTAACACCTATGTCTAAGGCTTTGGAGCCAGCCCTATTCTGAGACCTATTATCTAGGTGTGACAAAAATTTCTCCATTATCTTAAATCATTTTTGTTTAAACTTTATATATTTTGCAGTTGAAGGCTTCTTAACTGATACTAAGGGAAAATCACTAAGGCTTTATTGGAAAGGAATCAATAAAGCTTTCTTCGCTCTCTCATTCTATCCAAGTATACAACCAGGTTTTACATCTCAACTGTTTTAACAGTAGTTTTCAAACTATACACCAAACTCTATCGAAACAGTGCCCTCGTTCATGTGTTACCAAGAGAGAAGAGAAAGTTAGAGACACAGTTCTAGAACATCATGCTAGATTAAACACAGACACTCCACATCCCTCTTGAGCTTTTGAAGGAAGCATTCTGAGGCTGAAACAAGTTTGAAAGCTACCTGTTTGGACAGTGTCTTTGTGCCTGAAACAGCAGAGAGCAGTAGAACTGAAGGATATATGTATTGCTTTGTTATTAACAATCTAAGAGAAACACTGTGAAACCATGTTTACATGTATAATATTTCTCTTTGATTACAATGGTATTCAGCAGTAACTGAAATCACTCTACAGTTTATGAAATCTTATAACTTTCATCATTCAGTGTCTTACTTCTCTTCACTTAGTCATTGAAAAATAAATTTCCTGCTATCCTATGCATAATTTTAATATGCATGATAAAGCATATTTTTAACTCACACTTTATTAATTCAGTCAAATCAGCCATTCACATTTACCCAGTTAGAGTTTCCCTTAATAAAACAATGTATTTAATTTCTCAAAATTCCATAAAAATTTAGACTTGGGTTGAAGATTATGCTAATCACTAAGAAAGCAGCAAGTCTGCTATCAACTTGTTGGTGTCTTTCAATAAGGCAGTAGTTATTTAAAAAAGAAAAGAAAAGAAAAAAGAAAGGATAACAATATGCCAGTGAGATAAAGCATTTTTTTAAAAAGTGTTTCTTAGTGCTAGGTAGATATACCTACTTAATATTTGTCATCATGATCACCATAATCATCATCAATCATCATGTCCTTAAAACCATGATTACCATCTTTACAATTCTTTTTAGATGTATCATTCAAAAAGTCTATGAGTAATTACTAAAACAAATTCCCATATTACTTTTTACTTAAAAAATTTTGGTAATTATTTTAGGCTTACAGAAAAGTTACGAAGAGGATATAGAGGATGCCCATATACCCTTCAACCAGCACTACCAGTTAAAATAAATGGTCTAAATAACTTTGTCATCAATATTCAAAACCTGTAAATCTAATCACTAATTTCTATACAATAAATCATGTTTAGATGCTTCTCCTATATGCACATGCAAGTTAATTTTCTTCAATAGCACGGTAGCCTAGAGCAAAAACAACACTAAAGCAACTGGTTATTTCCTGATATCGCATTATAATGAGCTGGCTCTGTTTATACATCTGAATAATCACAAATTAAAGCTGGTAAATTGTCTAAAAAAATGATTTTTAAAGAAAAAAGATGAGTTATTTAATAATAGCCTACATGTATTTATAGCTATTTACTCTATAACTAGAAGAAAAGGAAACAAATAACAACAAAAAACCCTATGCTAAACAGAAAGAATATTGAATAAACTTAAAAATATTTTCTTAACCTAGTTTTTAATATTCTGTCAAGGAAAGTTACCAAACCTATTTTTATGTATTTTTTTCTTAATAAGGTGTACATTTTCTTGTAGACTTAAAAGACATTGGTGCCAGAAATAGATTTGAGGCTTTCTTTGATTCCTAATCATTTTTAAATTCTATAGCTGTTTCCATTGGCCCAAATACAATGAGACCAAGGATCAACTCTATTGTCTCAACATGCTATGCAGTATTAATATAGAACGTTACTAAGTTAACTCTCATGATTCTGTGCAAGTATGTCCTATTATAATGATGTTATCTTGCATACAGGCATATAGATTTGATTCACTTTCCAAAAAACTGTTTGTTAACAGTAACCACAGCAACAGTTGTCCGGACATCTGTCCATGAGGAATTGGCTTCAAATGACTAACTCATTTCACAAAGAGTAACAAGAGTCCTTTGATTCTGATGCTTTTCTCTCCTCCATGGAATGGGCCAAGTGACAGCTCTCTCTATATCTCTTATAGGTTACAGTGTCCAAACACTTAGCTCTGTCTTAAAAACTAAAGTTTAGTCCCTGTCTTTCACCAGCTCTTGGGATATTTCTACAGCACTAAATTGGTTGGCATGTGACATTTATGGCAACAAATGCTATAAGAGAATAAAAGCTATTAGGATGATAGGATATAATTAAATTTCCTTCTGGTCCCTGCAGGCTCCACAATGGACCACGTATTGACAACTACATCTGACTCAGCAGCATGGAACTGCACTTTTGCTACTTTTCATTTCTTTTCATGTGCTGGCCTCTGATCCTGACTTTACAGTTATTCAGAAATTGTAGTTTTAAAATTTACTTCTAAGAAACAAGAATCTATCAGAAAAGCAATTACTCCAACTTGTATAGAACCCCAGACTCATTTCATACGTCACCCTTCTCTAGTGCATTAGCCTGCTTCTGTCTCCAGTGTCTTTCTTGGTACAATCAGGCCTTTACATAAAAACATTACGTGTAGTAATTAAAATAGAGCGTACTTCAAACTGATTTTTTTAGTAAACCACAGACAAATTTTAAGTGGTTTGCTTAATTTCAAGTCATTTTATACTTTTGTTGGCAGAACATCTTCTATTTCTAGGAATGCAAAAGGAAAACAAAACTGAAGGTGATGGTAACAAAAACAATTCTGTTTTATTGAGGAAGCGACTCTATTGGATATTCTAAATTCAAAAGCAAAATTAAGAGCTAAATGTGGTCACTAATGTGAGGATTTATATCAAAAGCTATCGATCTATTGAATTGAGAAATAATTTGATCTAAAAAAACAAAACAAAACAAAACAAAACCCAAAAAAGACAAAGTAAAAATCTGCAGAGGGATGAACCCTAAAAAGTCCCCTGAAGGAGAATTTTTCAACTTCTGTGTGCATAGGGAAATGTCTAAGGAACCTATGAAAAAATCAGATTCTTGAGTTTTAGCTTCTATATATCATGAAATATAGTATCAATGAATAAAAAATTTATTCAACATCATAACTAATCAAAGCATTACAACTTACATAATGAAATACTACTTCTGCCTATTAATCAGGCAACATATGAGCAAGCAATGGTCTCATATATTGCTATTTAAGCACAAACTTATGTAACCTTTTCAAAAGACACTTTAGCTACAATTATCAAAATATTTCAAGAAGCTAATAATTGTTAATCTAATAGTTCTGTTCAAATTTACTCTACATGTGTGTTCAAAACACACATACAAGGATGTCTGTTTTGCACATTTATACAATAGCACAAATTTGGAATTAAATATCCCATAATATATTTAATAATGCCATCCACACAACAAACTATTATGTATTTATAAAATAAAATAACATGATTTTTTTTTTTTATGTGGAGAAGTGTTCCTTACAGTGAATAATCATTTAGGATAGAAAGTAATATGCACCTTGTTAACCCAATAGTATTATTTCTAGAGGGAGAAATAATGGATATTTTCTCTTACCTCTCTTTGGTACTTTTTCATATACATAGTCCTTGTGTAATTAAAACAATGTAATTGGAAAATAATTAAAAATGAATGACACCTGGTGAACAGGCAGAGAAACTGATTATATATTCTTGTTTTATATTCTTATATATATTCTTTTATATTTTTGTTTAAGTGCATTTATGGCAATATATTGAAAAATACGTATCAAAATCTTTGAGAATATTTGGTTGAGTAAACTTTCTGAAAATAAAAACCAAGGAGATAGTCAGAGACTTAGATAAATATTGTTTGCACAAGCTTAACAAAACTCAGTTGTAAAAGTGAAAAATAAAAAGATTGCTAAATAACAAAAAAAAAAAAAACATTGCTAATGTCCAGCATAAAAACAGTGATTAAATAAGTGATGAAACTTTCATTTGATTGTGTATTACATAACTAGTAAAAATAATATGCACTAAAAAAGAGTCAACGGAATGGAAATGCCCATAATATAGCATTTAGTGCACACATCACTACACACAATTTTTATTTTAATTTTTTTAGTTGAGTACAGTTGACAGAAATGCTCTCTTAGTTTCAGGTGTACAACTTAGTGATTCAATATCTCTATATGCTATGCTATGCTCACCACAAGCATAGTAGCTACCATTGGCCATTGTACAATGCTATTACAGTATTATCGACTATATTCCATATACTGTGCCTTTTATTCCAGTGACTTATTCATTCCATAACTGGAAATATGTATTTCCCACTTCACTTAAATCACTTCACTTAAATCCAACCCTTCACACCTTTTTCTCTGGCAACCATCAGTTTGTTCTCTATATTTGTGGGTCTGATTCTGCTTTTTATTTGTTTGTTTATTCACTTATTTTGGTTTTTTAGATCCCATATAAGAGTGAAATCAAGGTATTTGTCTTTCTCTGTCTGTCTTACTTCACTTAGCATAATACCCATCCATGTTGTCACAAATGGCAAGATCTCATCCTTTTTTATGGCTGTATAACACCCCATTATATATATAACATATTTCTAATCCATTCATTTCATTCATCTATCAATGGACACTTAGGTTGCTTCCAGACTTCTGTATCTTGGGTATTGTAAATAATGCTGCAATAAACACAGGTATGTGTGTGTGTATCTTCTTTTTTTTTTTTTTTTTTTCTTTTGAGAGAGAGAGAGAGAGAGAGAGCATGCATGTGTGACTTGGGGAGAGGGGCAAAAGGAGAGAGAGAATCGTAAGTAGATTCTAGGCCCAGCGCAGAGCCAAACATGGGCCTATACCCCACAACCTTGAAATCATGACATGAGCTGAAATCAAGAGTTGGACACTCAACTGAATGAGCCACCCAGGTGCCCCAAGAGTGATTGTTTGAGTGGTGAGATTACTGGTGATTTTTAAAATGTTATTCATGGGGCGCCTGGGTGGCGCAGTCGGTTAAGCGTCCGACTTCAGCCAGGTCACGATCTCGCGGTCTGTGAGTTCGAGCCCCGCGTCAGGCTCTGGGCTGATGGCTCAGAGCCTGGAGCCTGTTTCCGATTCTGTGTCTCCCTCTCTCTCTGCCCCTCCCCCGTTCATGCTCTGTCTCTCTCTGTCCCAAAAATAAATAAACGTTGAAAAAAAAAAATTTAAAAAAAAAAAATAAAAAAAAATAAAATGTTATTCATAAGTTTCTGAGCTTGCTGTTTCCCACACTGGGAATATATTATTTTTATAGCTCATGAATCATTTTTCTCATTAGTAATAATAAAGCAAAACCTAATAGAAACCAAGGGTTAAGACTATTTTAAGACAGAGAACAAGTTATATATTGATGTACTGTTCAAACCAAAGGGCTAAGAGAAAATATCACATTTTTAAAATAAGAGTATATAATAACTGAGAATGTATGTGTTCACCTAAATCCTACCTTTCCTCCAGGATCTTACTCAAGTCTCAGTTCTTTTAACAATTCTTTGTAGACCATGCTAATCCCAATTAATCCAACTTTTTAAAAACTAATTCAAATAATTGCTGCATATATTTATAGAATAGCAAGAATAAATACTACCCTTTGTTATTTATGTTTTTGGAAAGGGCTAAATATATTATTGCTTCTAAAAATACTTTTAAACTTATTCATACAGGCATCTCTCATTTTATCATTTTATTTTGTTTCACAGATGCTTCATGTTTTACATTTTGCAGGTTTGTGGCAATCGTCTGTCAAGTCTATCGGTACCATTTTTCCAACAGCATTTGTTCACTTTGTATTTCCGTCACATTTTGGTAATTCTCATAATATTTCAATTATTATTATTATTATTATTATTATTATATTTATTAATGTGACTTGTCATCAGTGATCTTTGATATTACTATTGGAATTATTTTGGGGAACCATGAACTACACCCATAAGAGATGATGAAATTTGTTGATAAATGTTGTGTGTTCTGATTACTACACCGACAACGCATTGCCCCATAACTCTCCCTCTCCTCAGGCCTTCCAGCTCTCTGAGACACAAAAATATTGAAATGAGGACAATTAATAACCTACAACAGCCTCTAAGCATTCAAGTCAAAGGAAGAGTCACATGTCCCACACTTTAGAGCAAAATCTGGAAATAATTAAGCTTAGTGAGGAAAGCATGTTGAAAGCTGGGATGGTCTGAAAGCTAGGTCTTTTGTGCCAAATGGTTAGCCAAGTTGTGAACGTAAAGGAAAAGTTCTTGAAGGAAATTAAATGTGCCACTCCAGTGAACACATAAATGATAAGAAAGTGAAACAGCCTTAATGCTGATACAGAGAAAGTTTTAGTGGTCTGGATGGAAGATTAAACAAATGATGACATTCCTGTAAGCCAAAGCCTAAACCAGAACAAAGCCCTAACTCTCCTCAATTTCATGAAGGCTGAGACAGGTGAGGAAACTTCTGAAGGAAAGTGTGAAGTTAGTAGAGGTTGGTTCATGAGGCTTAGGAAGAGAAGTCATCTCCATAACATAAACATGCCAAGTGAAGCAGCAAGTGCTAAAGTATATTAGCATATTACCCAGAAATTCTAGCTAGAATAATCAGTGAAGGTGGCTACATTAAGCAACTGATTTTTCGATGTGGACAAAACAGTCTTCTATTGGATGAAGATGACACCTGGACTTTCTTAGCTAGACAGGACAAGTCAATGACTGGCTACAATCTTCAAAGGACAAGCTAGCACTTTTATTAGGAGCTAATGGAGCTGATGAGTTTTAAGTTGAAGCCAATGGTCATTTACCATCCTAAAAGTCCTAGGGCCCTAAAGAAATTACGCCAAATCTACTCTCTGTGCTTTGTAAATGGAATGACAAAGCCTGGATGTATCATGGTTTGTATCATGATTTAGCGTATTTTCTAAACCAACTCTTGAGACCCACTGCTCAAGAAAAAAGATTCCTTTCAGACATTGAAATGCACATGGTAATTTTGACAATGCACCTGGTAATTTTGACTAAAGGAGTGATTTCAACGTTCAAGTCTTATTATTTAAGAAATACATCTTGTAAGTCTATAGGTACCATAGTGATTTCTCTGATGTATCTCAGCAAAGTAAACTGAAAACATTCTTAAAGGATTCACCAGCTTAGATGTCTTTAGGAACATTTGTGACTCATGGAAAAAGGTCAAAATATCAACATGAACAAGTGTTTGGAAGAAATTGATTCCAACCCTCAGAGATGACTTTCAGTGGAGTCAGTAACTGCCGATGTTATGAAAATAGCAAGAGAACTAGAACTAGAAGTGGAGCCTGGATATGTTTCAAAATGATGCCAATCATATGATAAAACTTGAATGGATGAGGAGTTCCTTCTCATTGATGAGCAAAGAAAATGGTTTCTTGAGATGGATGTATTCCTGGAAAGGATGGTGTGAAGATTGTTGAAATGACAACAGAAGTATTTTGAATATTATGTAAATTCGGTTGATAAAACAGCAACAGGGTTGGAGAGAATTGACGTCGATTTTGAAAGAAGTTGTACTCTGTGTAAAATACTATCAAATGACATCACATGCTGCAGAGAAATCACTCATGAAAGGAAGAGTTGATCTATGTGACAAACTTCATTGTTCTTAAAAAATTGGCACACCTCCCCAATATTGAGCAACCACAACCCTGATCAACCAGCAGCCACTAACACTGAGGCAAGGCCCTCTGCCAGCAAAAAGATTATGACTTACTAAAAGCTCAGATGATGGTTAGCATTTTTAGCAATAAAGTATATTTTATTTTTGCTTTTTTTAATTTTTAAAAGTTTATTTATTTTGAGGGTGGGGGGAAAAGAGGCAGAGAGAGAGAGGGAGAGAGAGAAAGAATCCCAAGCAGGCTCTGCACTGTCAGTGCAGAGTCCTATGATGAGTTCAAACTCATGATCCACAAGATCATGACCTGAGCCAAAGCCGGACACTAAACTAACTGAGCCACCCAGGTGCCCCAATAAAGTATTTTTTAAATTAAGGTATGTACATTGTTTTATAGACATAATGTTATGCACCCTTCATAGAACAGTATAGTGTAAACATAACTTTTATATTCACTGAGAAATAAAAAAGAAATTATTTGACTCACTTTATTGTGACATTTGTTCAACTGCAGTGGTCTGAAAACAAGCCTACAGTATCTCTGAGAGATGCCTGTACAGCAATCACTGAACTGTTCGTGTCTGGAATTTAAGTAAGAAATGGATCCTGGTTAGTATCCACTTGTGAGTGTGACGCTCAGCCACTACACGTTCATTTTTCAGGTGACCTTGTGATTTAGGTCACTGCTGTACCCTTACATCTTACCTCAATAAGCATTTTCAGAGTTACACTCCATTTGGTAATGAGAATACATAAGTGAAGAAAACACAATTTATGTTATTTAAGATGTAGTTTTAATTGCTATTAGAGACAATAAAGTAAGAGTAGCTTAAGCAATATAGTTTCTTTTTCTCTCTGATAACAATGTAGACAAAATAAGCAGGTTACGGCTTTTATTCTTTATTTTTCCTAAAATCCAGCCATTTCCTATCTTGTTGTGTCACTATGCCTAAGACGGTTTGTCACCATTACCATTTTAAGGCAGAAGAATAGATGAGGCAAGAGAAAAGTCATTATTTTCCTCTCAAAAATACAACTTGGAAATTAGCCACATCATTTCCTCTCAAATCTCATTGGCTGGATGTATACCGTCCAATACAACAGCCCCAAGCTAAATGTAGCTATTGAGGATATGAAATATAGCTCAATATCAAATTGAGATGTGTTGTAAGTTCAAAATACAATGGATTTTGAAGACTTAGTATGAAAAAAGCATGTAAAATATATCATTTGAATGTTTGCATCAATTGTATGTTATAATGATAATTTTTTGGATATATTGAGTTAAAATATATCCTTAAAATTACATTTTTATATTTCTTTTTAAAAAATATATAGTTACTAGATAATTTTCCATTACATACACACTTTCAAGTATATGTCTATCAGAATGTACTGGGCTAGACATTTGTCACATGGTCAAATCTACTTGCAGGAGAGTTGGAAGATGCACTTATTTTTTTTTAATTTTTTTTCAACGTTTATTTATTTTTTGGGGGGACAGAGAGAGACAGAGCATGAACGGGGGAGGGGCAGAGAGAGAGGGAGACACAGAATCGGAAACAGGCTCCAGGCTCTGAGCCATCAGCCCAAAGCCTGACGCGGGGCTCGAACTCACGGACCGCGAGATCGTGACCTGGCTGAAGTCGGACGCTTAACCGACTGCGCCACCCAGGCGCCCCTGAAGATGTACTTATTTTGGGAATCCATGTGCCCTATGAATGCTGGGGGTTTGTTACTATGACAGAGAATGAAATAATGATGAATAGGAGATAAATTGCAGTATATTCCACATTGAATTTCCTTTGAGGTAACACAAAATATCACAAAGAAGAAATAGGTTCATGATGTTTGGAACAGTTGTCTGGAGGAAATTCTTCATAGCTGATTTGCATTTCTGCAAATCTTATGAGGGAGGCACTGACTTCCTATTGTTCTGGACTATCTTTTCAAAGATGTTTGTATAGTGAACAGCCTTGGATGATACAGTATCTTGCTTAATAGCAAAGGACAAACAGGCATGCTTTCTGCCTGTATATTTTTTAAAAAGCCCACTTTTGGGGGCATGTGGGTGGCTCAGTCAGTTAAGCATCTGACTCTTGATTTTGGCTCAGGTCATGATCTCAGGATTCATGAGTCTGAGCCCTGCAACAGACTCTGAGCTCACAGTGTGAAGCCTGCTTGGAATTCTCTCTCCCTCTCTCTACCCATCCCCTGATCTCACACATTCTCCTTTTCAAAATAAATAAACATTTATAAACAAAGTTGGGGCACCTGGGTGGCTCAGTCGGTTAAGTGTCTGACTTCGGCTCAGGTTGTGATCTCACAGCTTGTGAGTTTGAGCCCCATATCAGGCTTTGTGCTGACAGCTCAGAGCCTGGAGCCTGCTTGGATTCTGTTTCTCCCTCTGTCTGCCCCTCCACCGCTCACACTCTATCTCTCTCTTTCCCTCAAAAATAAATAAACATTATTTTTTTTTTAAAGTCAAGTTTTTTAACTTTAGGTTAATTTCTGACAGTGCAACCGCTGAGTATAAAGGTACACTCTGGACCTATGGAATTTAGGGGTCTGGGAACCAATGTAAAAGCAGTGATACTCTGGTTACTGCTATTGCACAAGTAATAAATTCTTGTTCGTCTCTGATCCATAAGTCTTGTGACTTCCAACAGCATCTGTGAAAGTATGGCAGACTTTCTTGTTAGCTTTCAAGTAGGGTAAAGTTCAGACTCTTGATAAGTTCTTGATAAGGGTGTAAATATTTTTTTTAATGTTTATTTATTTTTGGGACAGAGAGAGACAGAGCATGAACGGGGGAGGGGCAGAGAGAGAGGGAGACACAGAATCGGAAACAGGCTCTAGGCTCTGAGCCATCAGCCCAGAGCCCGACGCAGGGCTCGAAGTCACGGACCATGAGCTCGTGACCTGAGTCGAAGTCGGACACTTAACCGACTGAGCCACCCAGGCGCCCCAATAAGGGTGTAAATATTAAGAGCACAGTCTTAGGTGTTTGGCAGTTATACCATACATGACCACTGTATGATGGTGCACAAGTTATTTGACTTCTTTTCACTCCACTTTCCTCCCAATTCTGCTACATAGATTCATCATAGAGACTGTATGAGATAAATCTGTGTAAAGCACTTAGAAGACTGTCAGGCACATGGTTTTCACTCAATAAATGTTATCATTACCAAGAAGAAGAGGATCTGTGGCTAAATGAAGTAAATACAAAATTGCATTGAGCAAATCTGACAGCAATTTGTTTTATACAGTTAATCACACATAGTTGGCATAGAGCAAAAACACAAAAACATTTTTTAAAAAAATTATAAGTATCATTACATTTAATTTCAGCAACAACTTTATGAAATAGGTGTGGCTATTGCCAGTTTAGTGGGGTCAAGTCACACAATCCACAAAATGTATTCTGAATGGAAATAGCAACATTGTTGCTTCTGAGTGTGACACATGGCCCTGGAAATTCACATATGGCAAAACACTTCGCAGTAGGTCATTCTATTCAAGAGGAATTTTTGTCAGCTGAGAGTCCTTTTTCAGAAATGTTGAGATTTATCAACTAAGGATTAAAGACTAAAGACTGCATTGAAAAGAAAGAAACATCATTAGATATTTCCGGGTAGTTAGACTGTTAAGGAAGTCTATGAGAATCCTATTTTTCCCTTTGTCCTCGGAGTTCTTGGAAACTGCTCCCTATGTAGGATTTCACTTGCCAGAGATGCTATGGTGGGTAATGGATTATTGGTGCTCTAATACTTGACTCAGTTTTTCATCATCACATAATTAGTGCTCATGATAGGATTCTTTGAACAATCTCATCAAAGATTCACAAGGTTTTTTTTAGACTATGATTTTATTGAATGGAGGAACCAAATCTTTCTACCTTTCTATTACTGGCACTTTCCTATGATGGCATATAGCAGACACTGCATGCATTTCATTGAATCAGGAAATGACAGTTCCTTATTTTGAGTTAGGAGAGTCTAACGCTGAAAAATTCTGATTGTGTTAATGAAAATGGAAGCATTTTTGAGTTGCTTCGGATTTACCTGAAGGAATGCTTGGTAAATGGAGCAACAGATAAACCAGAAGTATGTACAAAGCTTTCTTGGGTATTCAGTGGTGAACAGAACAGATATGGTTCTTTCCCATATTAAACTTGAATCTGACACATTGAGACACATCACTTGTGTCTCAATCCCCATGATCAAAAACCTTATTTATAATCCTAAGTGTACAAGTCATGATTTTATCCTATAACACCATTCATGCATTGTCATCACTATCAGCAGGTGAAAATAAATAGTATCCTTCCTTGGGAGAAATGGAAGGCCCTTCTATGTGGGACTGCATCAAGAAAAAGCTAAAAGAGGTGGTTTTGTGTTGGAAAAAAATCTTGATAAATAATTTCAGTGCATAAGATGTCTTAATTATTGACCCATTCCTTGATTTTAAGGATATTTTAAATATCCTTAGAATGAAAGTTTCTTAGGGTTTCCATCTCTCTGATTATATTACCCATCTGTGCATTTTTTCCACTTTTTCCATTAGAGCCCTTAGAATATTCATCATAGTTATTTCAAATCCCTGGTATGATAATGCTATATCTAAGTCTGGTTCTGACATTAACTTTGCCTCTTGAGATCGCTTTTGTCTTTTAGTGTGCCTTATACTTTTTGTTGTTGTTGCTGAAAGATAGACATATTCTATCAGGTAAGAGGAACTGAGACAAATAGGCCTTCATAAAGTGTGGGGTTTCATGTTTACCTGGTTAGGTGTTAGATCGTGTTTAGTGTTTACTGTAACTTTAGGTGCCAGAGTCTAAAATTTCCTTTAGCATCTGTGTTTTTGTCTCCTCTGTTGTCTTTTGTTTTCCTAGACGCTCCTTTTTAAGTAGCTAATGAGGATTGCGATTCTTTCAGCTGTAATCCTCTTTTACTAGTAGGAGCCTGACTGATGTGGTAATAAGGTGCGGGGGAAGGGAAGCATTAGATCTCAGACTTCAGTGAGCCGTTGCCACCAGAGTGGACATCACAAATGCTTCACTATTTTTTACCCCTGATGTAAGGGAGGAAAGATGGATGGGCCTAGAGCTGGCTATTTGCCTTCTACCTGGCTAGGCTCTGGTAAGACAGTCTCCTACGAGAGAAGGTCTTTGATTTTTTATTTAAAGGAGAATAACAGGGGCAACTAGGTGGCTCAGTCAGTTAAGCGGTTAAGAGTCCCACTTCCCCTCAGGTTGTGATCTCATGGTTCAGGCACTCAAGCCCTGCTTCAGGCTCAGAGCTGATAGCTCAGAGCCTGGAGCCTGCTTCAGATTCTGTGTTTCCTCTCTCTCTGCCCCTCCCCTGCTCATGCTCTCTCTCTCTCTCTCAAAGATAAATAAACATTAAAAAAAAATTAAAGGACAGTAACATACTCTGGCTATATTTCAAAATAGCTAATTTTTCCCTGCTGTTGTTGGAAACATGAGATTTCTTTCTAATCTTCACCTGAGAAATTGGTGGGGCCCTTAAAGACTGGGACCTGCTAAGAATGGGATCCCAGTCATTCAAGCTGATTCAGACTGAACCCCCATTAATTTGTCACCCATAGTTTAAGTGTTCTTACAGGAACTGGCTCCACCAGAGAGCTTCTGCTCCTGGCTTCTGCACCTGCCAAGCTGAGATTCTCTGTATTTGTTTGTCCAATTTGCTGGGAGCCAGCCTCTCCTGCGACCAAAATTTTCTGATGCACCTAAGAAGAGTTGCTGATTTTCAGTGTATTTGGCTTTTTTCTTGTTGTGAGGATAAGCATGACAACTTCCAAGCTCTTTACACGTCAGCCTGGGAACCACAAGTCCAAAAGACATTTTCTGAGGGTCATTTGTCTTTCAGTATCAATGAATGTATAAGATGCTCCTCTAAAAGCATTATTTGGAGGTGGCTAAGCCAAGGACTGTGAAGGTATTTTACATTTGGGAAGTGACTATTAAGCTTACCAATATCTATGTTCTTCTCTTCTGTGTTGGCACTCAAATTATATTTTCCATCCTCTCTCATAGTAGAGTTGATCATATGACTGAGTTACAAAATGGAATGTGAGCAGAAGTTGCCTGGCCCTTAAAAATCTTTTGCACCAATCCTTACTCTCCTCCCTCATCTGTAAGTTTAATGGAAAAGACCCTGAGGATCTAAAGTGGTATATAGCCACGAGAAGAAAGAAACCAGGGTACTTCAATGACTTTGTGGAACAAAGTCCATCTATTCTTCCCCCCTCTACACCAATCTGCACAGAATTGCTCCATGATCAAAAGTACAGTTTTTACATATTAATGTTGGGGTCGTTTGTTACAGTACCCTGCCCTGACTAATGCGGGGCAGAGAAGAGGGATCTCCATTGAGGGGAAAGCAGACAAAAGGCAAGCTGTAGTCATGTAAGCAGTTTGGTTGAGAGTTGGATCTGCTGATATAAAGAGCATTTGATAAACCCATGCTGGGAAGGTAACACAAATATGCCATTTACATGCAGAACTGCCTTACATAGCCTGGGTCCCTAAGTGTGAAAGCCAACCTTGAGGTCCTTGAACCTCTCTACCCTTGTGCACAAGTCGAAATGTTTACATTCTTTTTTTTAAACTTTTTTTTTTCTTAATGTTCATTTATTTTCGAGACAGAGAGACAGAGCTTGAGTGGGGGAGGGGCAGAGAAAGAGGGAGACACAGAATCCAAAGCAGGCTCCAGGCTCTGGTCTGTCAGACCAGAGCCCAATGTGGGGCACGAACCCAGGAACTGTGACATCATGACCTGAGCCGAAGTCCAACACTCAACCAACTTAGCCACCCAGGGCCCCATAGTTTACATTCTAATCATGATGAATTTCTTATAGTTCTTTACTCAGTGCATTATCTCACATCTGTTGTTTTATCATGTTAATCCCCCTCCCTGGAATATCCATTCACTGTTGTGCCCTGGGCTTTTCTTATGCAGCTTTCACAAGTCAGCTTGGGTGTCTCTTCTAAGAAGCCATCTGCAGTCCTCCCAAGGCCAGGGTAAAGATGGATAAATGAGTTTTTCCCAACCGAACTAAGTACAAATCACCTTGCTATCTATGTGTAGTAATAAAGTTAAAAAGTAGCTGCATTGAAAGACTATAATTCCTATGACTGGGACATTAAGAACAATGCCTGGCAGTTTGCTCTCAGCCAATACTAAGTATCTATTTCATGTCTAGGATTGCCTCTGGCATAGAACAGACACTAAAAAATGGTGGCACAATTTCTGCCTTACGAGAGTTTCTACCTGGGGTGAGGAGATAGCCCTGATGTAGATCAGAGATTCTTAGATTTAGATGCAATGCAATCACCTTGCTTAAAATGTATATTGTTGCATAATTCTGATGCAAGTCAACTGCAGACTGGAACCAGAAACACTGCACAAGTCTGTGGAACTTTCTGAAAAACAAGCAATCACTAGTACCTAGCCTAAGGGCTATAGGTATTCAGCCAACGTGCATGAATGTGAATGAAATGAGACAATTGGGCAACGAGAGAAGAATACTTGCTCCACATAATTCAAGTGAATTGGACTGCATAAATTGTAAGCATGTAGGATTTCACATAAAAGAGATTGGTGTAGGCCAGTACAGACAAAGAAGGCATACAGAAGTTAGGATTTGAATCAGAGTATCAAAATAGAAACCACAAGAAATTTGTATTCAGATAACTCTGGATTTGAAACACAGATCCATCACTTAGGAGCTATTTAATTTATCATAGCTTTTATTTTCTGACCTGCAGAAAGAAGATTGATGGCAACTATGTTGCACTTCTCTTTTGAAGATTAAAGTGCCCAGCAGAGGGCTTGGCTCAGTGCTTTTGCTCAATCCATGCCAGCCATTCTTCCTCAAAGGATGCACTATATTTGGATACAGTTCTTTATTTTTATATCAAAAAGAACTTTAGATATCCTCTTTCAAATACTGATCTAAATTCATATTATTTATTGCTCAAATTGCCTCTATTTAATTATGCCTCAGATATAACTGCTCAAATGAGTGTTCTCCAGGTCACA
Organism: Leopardus geoffroyi; assembly: GCF_018350155.1. Lineage (NCBI taxonomy): Eukaryota > Metazoa > Chordata > Mammalia > Carnivora > Felidae > Leopardus > Leopardus geoffroyi. The sequence goes on from NC_059336.1 coordinate 70,282,136, forward strand.
GAAAAATTTAGAAGCTGAATTCAAGTTTGAACAAGAACTATTCAAGGTATGCATTTTTTTATTGTAGCAGTTCAATTGTCTTTTCTAAAAGGCTATATTTTTTCTTCAGAAGGAAATGAGTCCCAAAGCTCCTGGAGCATCAGAAGAGATGTGCAGACAGCCTCTATTTCCATTTAACTGTTGGGATTTAATCCATTTATATCCTCAAATGCACATTACAAGGGGAAATAAAGTGAAAACTGGGCTTAGCATACACTCAAGATTGAATCATATTCTTCATAGATTATTTACCAAAATTTTGGCTGAACAGCTAGAAGCAAAAACAAATAAAATAGGAGAACAGTGCACGAGAACTTACCAAAATTGATGGAGCTGGGGTGCCTGGGTGGCTCAGTCAGTTAAGCCTCCGACTTCAGCTCAGGCCATGATCTCTGAATTTTCGATTTGGAGCCCCATGTTGGGCTCTGTACTGACATCTCAGAGCCTGGAGGCTGTTTCAGATTCCGTGTCTCCCTCTCTCTCTGTTCCTCCCCGACTCGAGCTCTCCCTCTCCCCCACCCCCTGCCTCAAAAATAAAATAAAATAAACATTAAAAAATTAACCGAGCTAATGTAAGAAACAGCTTGAATTCTACAAGAATAATGGGAAGAAAATAATACAAGGTGAAACACTCAAGAGTTGGAATGCCTATCATGACTGCATGGCTTGCAGCTGAGATATATCCTCATAGGTTGGACCTGCTGAGTGGATAATCACAGACTGGTTCCAGCTGTTCTTAAAAACTGGTTTTGAGTTGGTGACATTTAAGAGCTGCTTTTACTTATTTTTTAAACCACTTTATTGAGACTGATACAAAGAACTGTGCATATATAATGTATTCAACTTAGTGACTTTGGAGGTAAGTATACATCATGAAACCATCACTGCAATTTATGCCATGAACATATCCATCCTCTCCAAAGGTTTCCTTCCAGCCTCTTTATTTTTATTTTCTTGTGATAAGAATACCTATTGTAAAATTTACCCACATAGCAAAATTTAAAATATATAATATAGTACTGTTAACTATAGGCACTATGTTGTACAATAGGTCCCTAGAACGAATTCATTTTATATAACTGAAACTTTGTACCCTTTGGCCAATGCCTCTGCATTATCCCCTCCCCTTAGTCCCTAGTAACTATCATCTACTCTATGTTCTATATGCATACTATTTCAGACTTTTCATATAAGTAGAATCATTGGTATTTGTTCTTATTTCGTTTAGTAAATAGGCTCATCCATGTAATTGCAAATGATAGGATTTCTTTGTTTTTATAAGGCTGAATAATATTCTATTGTATGTAACTACCACATTTTCTTTAACCATTCATCCACTGACATTAAGGTTGTTTCCATAACTTAGCTATTATGAATAGTGCTGCAATGAACACAGGAGTACAGATATCTCTTTGAGATCCAGATTTCAATTCTTTTAGGTATGTACCCAGAAGAACTGCTGGGTCATATGGAAGTTATATTTTTAGTTTTTTGAGGAAACTTCATACTGTTTTCCATAGGGACTGCACCAATTTACATTTCCACAAGCAGTGTATAAGGGTTCCTTTACCCTACATCCTTGTCAGTACTTGCTATCTTTTTTTTTAATATACATAAATGATAGCCATCCTAACATGTGTGAGTTCATATCTAACTGTGATTTTCCTTTGCATTTCCCTGATGATTAGTGATGATGAGCACCATTTCATGTAGCTGTTAGTTATCTATATGTCTTTTTTGCAGACATGTTTATTCAGGATTTTTGTGCAAGAAAAATAAAGCTAGAGGCATCATACCTCCTAATTCCAATGTATTACAAAGCTAAAATAATCAAAATTGTGTTGTACTGGCATTAAGACAGACATATAGACAAACAGAACACAGAGAGTTCATAAATAAATTTATGCATGTATGTTTAAGTGATCTTCAACAAGGGTGTCAAGAATAGACAATGGGGAAAGGACAGTCTCTTCAATAAATGGTGTTGGGAAAAGTGGACATTTATATGCAAAAGAATGAAAATGGACCCTTATCTTACATCATATACATAAATCAACTCAAAATGGATTCAAGACTTAAACATATGATCTGAAACTGTAAATCTCCCAGAAGAAACAGGGAAAAAGCTTCTTGACATTGGCTTGGCAATGAGTTCTTGGATATAACACCAAAAGCTCAGGCAACAAAAGCAAAAATAGACAAATGGTTTTAAACTGAAAAGCGTTTTCACAGAAAAGGAAACAACAATGTGAAAAGGCAGACTAAGTATGGGAGAAAACATTGGAAAGCCATGTATTTGATAAAGGGTTATTATCCAAAATATTTAAGGAACTCCTACAACTCTATAGCAAAACCAACAAACAATAACAAAAACATGTAACTTCTTCAGTTCTCTTTGTTATTCAGGCCCTTTAGACTGTTTTTCCAGGACCCCTAGTAGGTAAGTATCGATATAATTATTTATTTCATTTTCCCTGTCCAATCTGCATCAGTAAACCTGCCTCTTTCTTGCTTTCAAGGCCCTGTCTATGCTAACACCGGATACATTTGTCTTCCAATAGACACTATCCTTCTCTTGGAACCCTGCTGCTGCTTTCTCCTCTGTCTGACATGTTCACCCTGTGCTCTCCCCTCATTTCTAACACTTCACAAGTTTTATTGAGTCTGTTTTTCATATTTAAACCAGAAAGACTTTTTCTTCAGCAAGAAACAACCCCGACTGAACTTCTTTTCAGATTCTGGGTCAGATAAACTTTTATTCATGTAAGACGGTAGAATGCTGTTGTCCAGCACAGTGAGGACCTAAGGCTATCATTAGTCATTCCAAGACAAAATATGTCAATTATTTGCTGTGTGAACCTGGGCATACATCAGCTCCTTCACCTCTAAAAGAGGATGATAATGATGGTACCTACTTCACAGGGTTATCATAAGATTAAACAAGTTAAACAAGTTAAACAAGTTAATTCAAGTTAATTAAACAAGTTAAACAAGACACCTGGACCAGTACACAGGACATAGTAAGTGCTTAATAAATTTTAATTATTATTGAGCTCACATAAGTATTCTTTGTAGATAACATTTCTTCCCTATTGTTTTACCATAATCGGTTATAATTATCTATTAGACTACAAGCTGAGCGGAGACAAGGAACTCACCTTATTCTTTCTCTAACCCCAGCTTCTATCACAGTGTCTGGACCATAAGAGACACCCAAAATTTTTTTGGTAAATGAATGAAAATACATTTTCCACTTATCAACTCCTATAAAATACAGTGTTTGTATTACAGGCACCTTCTTTCATTTTAGTTTTCTGGGTCTATGCTATATAGTCTCCATCAGATTGTTAGTATCTGGAGAGTGGAGCTTATACTTCTCACATTCCTTTTTTTCTTTTTTTACATTTATTTATTTTTGATAGAGAGAGACAGAGCATAAGTGGGGGGGGGGGGCAGAGAGAGGCAGAAGGAGACACAGAATCCGAAGCAGGCTCCAGGCTCTGAGCTGTCAGCACAGAGCCCAATGCGGGGCTCGAACCCACAAACTGCGAGATCATGATCTGAGCCTACGCCGGATGCCCAACTGACTGAGCCACTCAGGCGCCCCTCACATTCCTTATAATGGCCATTTTGTAAGACTGTATACGTTAATCCTGTTTCCTCTAACTACTATGGCTGATCTCTTTAGGAAACCTCATCTAGAATCTATACTTCTTTTAGGTCATCCATTTCAGGTGTAGGCTTACAGTGAATGCATTAGCTACCTATGCCAGCATCCATTTTACTTGCTAAAGACATGTGGAAGATCAGCTTCTATGTTCCTTCTTAGACTAGCACTATTTCACTGCCTTAATCTATATGGGGGAAGAAAAGATATTACCAGCATCTATACAATAACAGTTCCAGGTACCTTTTGTTTCATCTAAGGTGAATATCCCTATGAGCTTTTTTTTTTTAAATTTTTTTTTCAACGTTTATTTATTTTTGGGACAGAGAGAGACAGAGCATGAACGGGGGAGGGGCAGAGAGAGAGGGAGACACAGAATCGGAAACGGGCTCCAGGCTCTGAGCCATCAGCCCAGAGCCCGACGCGGGGCTCGAACTCACGGACCGTGAGATCGCGAGATCGTGACCTGGCTGAAGTCGGACGCTTAACCGACTGCGCCACCCAGGCGCCCCTCCCTATGAGCTTTTTTTTTTTTTTTTTTTAAATTTTTTTTTTTTTTCAACGTTTATTTATTTTTGGGACAGAGAGAGACAGAGCATGAACGGGGGAAGGGCAGAGAGAGAGGGAGACACAGAATCGGAAACAGGCTCCAGGCTCTGAGCCCCCAGCTCAGAGCCCGACGCGGGGCTCGAACTCACGGACCGCGAGATCGTGACCTGGCTGAAGTCGGACGCTCAACCGACTGCGCCACCCAGGTGCCCCTCTATGAGCTTTTTAATGGAGTTGTGCTAACCACTCACATGAAATACTTATTTAGTTAAATATTGCCATTTTTGCACTGCTCACAACATTAATAATACCTGCTTAGTGGTATTAAATAATACCTGCTTAGTGGTATAAAAAATTGCCAGTAAATTAACATGGTTATGATTTTTCTTAGCCAATGTTCATTTCCCCTCAAGAGACTTGACTATTATTAGTGGCACAAAAATAGTCCCAAAACTAATTAATGCAGTTAGTTTACTCATATTTTAAAACCTGATTATTTGTTTTATTCCCCGCACCAACCATGACCCAGAGAAAATTTTAGTTTATCAGGGAAGCTAGCTACATTTGATGAGTAAGACAGGCATAAAAGTGAGGTGAAGTGATTCCTCATTTCTCTAGGCCAAATTTTTTACACTGTACACTTGCCTAGAGCACTTTCAATATGGTTCTGGTTGATGAATATATATTTATTATTTTATCATAAGCACAATTCCACAGAAGTGAATTAGAAACACCTGGTCTAGAAGTCACTCATTCAGTAAATTTAACAGAAGAAAATGTCTCCTAATGAAAAAGAACTGGTAAAAGTACCTGTATTTTCACAATCAGAAAGTCCAATTTCCCATACCATCATACTAAGGTCACTAAGGGAGTACAATGTTTCAAAGTCAATGCGCGTTCTACTTTATGCAAACTGAATCTGTGAAATATCAAAATGTCTACCTTAAGATCATGATTAAAATAGATTCACCTTATAAAATATTTGTCACATGATTTTAAGTGGTAAATCACTTCAATTCATTATTTATGTATTATAGTAACTAATATAGTACTTGGCACAAAGTATGACACATTGATTGGCAAGCCACCTAAGAAACAAATTTCTTTTACAATGTCATTTTGCATGAGAAAGATATCGAGATATTCCTATTTTCTTAGTAAAAAAAAAAATAGTATTAGTAGTATTCAGTGTTGGAAAAAATAAGAAGAGGTAAAGGAGATCAGCTAAGAAAAGTGAAGGCATTTTCCATTACATGAAATACATTTCTATCTCATGTGTATAGTTTCTAAATCTGGTAATAAAGCTAATTAAAAAAGTGTATAATGGAACTTGATAAATGATATTAATAGTGCTTTATGTATTTTAATTTATAGATGCTCCTATTATAAAGTGAAGTAAATCTTTAAGTATATTAACAGTTAATATATGCACATATATGTATATGTACAACATAGCACTAAGTCTAAAATAAACTAACATAGTCTCTGATCCCTTGAAACACCAGTCTTAGAAAATAATTCAATAATGATTTATTAAAAACCTGTCACGTCTTTTGTAGAATCTGTATTACGCTGACATGAGTAACACAGACAACTGAACAAATACCTAAAGCAAATAAACCATGCGGAAGCTAAGATTATGGAAGAGCACAGGGATGAATATGGATATGTGCAGTAGAGAGGATAGGGAAACAAAGAAATATAGAAACTCTATCAAGATCAAAAACTTTTAGAACTCACTAGAAGCAAGATTTTATATTGCCCTCTTCTCTGTCAAATAAAAAGGAAAGAAACTGAAAAAAAAGTGACTTGTCCATGACTAAAGAATTGGTCAGTGTAGAGCAAAGGACTACACAGACCCTAAGATTTCTTCCAAATAATTGTGACTAATATTTGTTGAATTGTTATGCTATGCCAGGCATTGTTGTGTTACCCAAATTTATCTTCCCAACAATACTAGGTAATGATTAATAGTATATTTTTAGACACAAAAATATCATTTAGCTTCACTACACGGCTTCAAAGACAGTACATGCAATATGTACTAAAACATTAACACATAAAGCTAAGATGAAGTTAGCAGACAAGAGGGTATTTGAATGGATGGGTATTCATTGAGTGGTGAATATAATACCCCTGATGATGAGGACAGAAAGAGGGATGGGGTGAATGGAAAACAGAGGTAGTATATTAGTTACCTATTGTGTAACCAATGAGCTGAAATGTAGCAGCCCAAAATCAAAGCCATTAGCTCAGGAGTCTTTGGTCAGCTGATCTGTCCTGGGGTAGACTGACACTGGCTTGGTTTAACACGTTCCTGCTTGGCTGACTGGTCAATGAAGACCTTTTGTGTCTGGCAGTTGAACAGCTATCAGTGAGATGAAGGAAGTGACAGAGACACATATCTGTTGTTTTCTAATGTGGTAGCTTTGGATGGTCACATGGTGGTGGCAGATTTCATAGACTGAGGGAGGTATACGAGACATCCTGAGTTCAGGTATGCAAGACATTTTGAGTTAGTGCACAGTGTCTTTCTGGTACATTCTATTGCCCAATGCAAGTCACATGGTGGTGGTGAAATAGATATTACCTCTTATTGGGAGGTGCTGAAGAAAATTATGGCCACTTTTTGCAATCGTGCAGATGATGAGATATAAAAGAGATGAATTACAAAGAAATCAGGGGACAGCAAAGTAACAACAAACTGCTAGACATATTTTTTAATGTTTATTTATTTTTGAGAGAGAGAGAAAGAGAGAGCGACAGAGTGTGAGCAGGGAAGAAGCAGAGAGAGAACAAGACACAGAATCCAAAGCAGACTCCAGGCTCAGAGCTGTCAGCACACAGCCAGACACGGGGCTCAAATCCACAAACTGTGAGATCATGACCTGAGCCCAAGTCGGATGCTTAACCAACTGAGCCACCCAGGGGCCCTAGACATATTTTTACACCTAAAATCACAGAAGTAATTGAAGGCAGAATAAAAAGAGAATCTTCTGGGAAACTATTGACAATTAGATTTTTTCATGATGAATATAAATTTTTTATAAGACCCATTTGAAGCATTTCCTATTTCATTTGAGCTTTGCTTATAAAAGCATGTCACACATGGGAATTAGCTTTGATTTTTAAAAAATGATCTTTATAGTTCTAGGTTATTGACACTTTTTTGTAAAGAAACAACAACAAAAGAGGAATTGAGCAATTTTTCTAATATACATTAAGAGACAAAGAACAAAATAAATGTATTAACACTTATCGTAATTCATCAGAGCAATAGGATATCTTTCAAGAGATGGATTTTTATCTTTATTTTCTCTACGGCAAGTTCAAGAAATTATAGCCGATTTTATCCATACGAAGTTAAGCCCATCTAACTCCTGAATTCTTTGGTGTGATTGTTTCATAGAAAAGGTAAGCTTGCTGGGAAAGCAGGTATGAAGAATTTTTATTTTAAATCCTTGAAACTGTGACAGATGTTTATAAATCTCAACACAAACATGTTACTGATGGTTTGTTGACATTTAGGTGTTGGGTTCTCCATGCTCTATCCGTTGTCACTTTTTTCCTGAGTAGGATCCTGATTGTAATCACTGAGTTCCTTCAGAGGACATCAAAATTGATTTAAATACCAATGAAAATATGACACCAGGAGGGTGCTTGGGTGGCTCAGTTGTTTGAATGTCTGACTCTTGGTTTTATCATAGTTTATGAGATCAAGCCCTGCAATGGACTCTGCTGACAGTGTTGAGCCTGCTTGGGATTCTCTCTCTCCTCCTCTCTCTGCCCCTCTCCCACTCATGTGTTTGTTCTCTCTCCCTTTTCTCTCTCAAAATAAATAAATAAACATAAAAAAAGAAAATATGACATCAGGAATACACACACACACACACACACACACAGAACTGCAAGTGTTAGCCTGCTGGGTTCTGTCTTTAACCCATATGAGTCATGTTCCTACTTATGGACTCACTTGCTCCTGTCTTACCTCGTTCTTCAACCTTCCTGGGCTCTTCTTGATCCTATCCACAAACACATATTATTGAGGTATGATAGAGGAGTAAGAGAACACAACTCCTTCCTCTTAACCTCAGACCATGGCTTATACGTCAAAAATGCACAATTCAAGAAGCTATGCAGAAGCCACTGTGGTGTTTATTTATTTATTTTTTTAATGTTTTGATTTATTTTTGAGACAGAGAGAGGCAGAGCATGAGCAGGGGAGGGGCAGAGAGAGGGAGACACAGAATCTGAAGCAGGCTCCAGGCTCTGAGCTTTCAGCACAGAGCCTGATGCGGGGCTTGAACTCACAGACTGTGAGATCATGACCTGAGCTGAAGTCGGACGCTTAACTGACTGAGCCACCCAGGCACCCCCACTATAGTGTTTATTATTTGCCCTTTACTATGACTTCCATTGCATGTGTCTATCTCCTACACTAGACTATGAACTTTTTTTCTCTTTAATGTTTATTTATTTTTGACACATAGAGTATGAGCAGGGAACAGGCAGAGAGAGAGGGAGACAGAGGATCTGAAGCAAGCTCTGCACAGACAGCAGAAAGACTGCTGTGGGGCTGGAATTCATGAACCATGAGATTATGAAGTGAGCTGAAGTTGGACACTTAACTGACTGAGCCACCCAGGTGCCTCAGAGACTATGAACTTCTTAAATTCTGTTTTGCCTACCAGGGTGTCTAGCATATAGAACACATCATTAAGTGCATGTTTAATTAATTTCAAATTGACTTCATTTATGTAAAAAATATCTCTTGTTACCATGGCTACAAGGTCAACCTGTACAGCTTCTTTAACAAGCTGTAATATATTTGCTGTATCAACTATTACCATCCAGTTAAACAAAACTGACATTGAATTTTTGATGACAGCACATTTTATTAATTACGTGAAGGAATCAAGAAACATTTTCTATGTATGAGTCTCACTTTAGATTCTTCATCATTAGGTAATATGTTTGTCCATTGTTACATTTGGATCTATATTTACCTAGCCTCTTATCTACATTAGGGGCTGGGTTTTACAACTTGTCATTAAAAGTGTAGGCATTAATGATTTTTTTTTCTTTAAAATGTTTAAATAACACATGCAAATAATTGTTAAATAACAAAAATGTGCATTTCTACAACTTATCAATAATGAACATCAAAGAATCATAAACCAGGTCAAAAATAGAAAAATTTTAGCACCAACAGTGGGCCCCTTTTGCTCTCTCTCCCTGTCCCTGGTCTCTGCCTTGGTTTTATTAAACCACTACTTCAACACAGTATGATCACTTTCTTGCTTTTCTTTCAATATTAACACCTTCATATATATCTGGAAATATATAAATCTAATATTCATTAGATTTACCCACACATTTTTTTACTGTTTTTAGTGTTCTTCATACATTCATTCTTATAACTTCCATCCACATTGCATCATCTTTCTTAAATGTATATATCTAGCATTTCTAAAATACTATGAACCTTTTTAAGCATCTAATAATTCACTGGGAAATCAATAGAGGTCTGTGTATTTTTATGTTTTATGTTTTTTGCTTATGCTTGACTAATTAATTTTAATCATGCTATTCTTCATGAGATTTATTGAGTTTATACATTCACATTTTTCTTCAGTGTTAGGGAATTCTCAAATATTGCTTCGGCTCTATTCTTCCTTCTCATTTAATGACACTCTGTCTTCTTTATTTTCTACTTTAATAGTTTTAGATAGTGTTTTCTGACCTCTCTTCCAGTTCTTTTTTTTTTTTTAAAGTTTATTTATTTTGAGAGAAAGAGAGAAAGAGGGAGTACACACACAAGTGGGGTAGGGCCAGAGAGAAGGAGTGAGAGAATCCCATGCAGGCTCTGCGCTGTCAGCACAAAGCCTGATGTGGGGCTCAATCCCATGAACTGTGATATCATGACCTGAGCTGAATTCAAGAGTTGGACACTTAACTGGCTAAGCCGCCCTGGCACCCCAGGTTTATTTATTTTGAGAGAGAAAGAGCACAAATATGAGTGGGGGAGGAGCAAAGAGAGAGGGAGAGGGAGAGAGAGAATCCCAAGCAGACTCTGTGCTATCAATGCGAAGCCTGACCTGGGGCTGGATCCCAAGAAACCATGAGATCATGACCTGAGCCAAAACAAGAGTTGGACACTCAACCAACTGAGCCACCCAGGTGCCCCTGACTTCTCTTGCAGTTCTTTAATTCTCTTTTTGAATGTGTCTAAACCAGTGAGTTGTTAATTTTGTTTATTGTGCTTATAAATTCTAAAATTTCAATTATTTTAGTTTTCTAGTTACTTTTCTATCTTTTCTAATTATATGCCTAAATTCTAAACCTCATATTTTATTTCTTTAACATGGTAAGTATAGTTATTTTAAAATCTGTATCTGATTTACTCAAAAACAGGAGCTCATGTGTCTTTCTTATCTGTGTCTGCTATTAACTTCATGTTTTCTTGTGGGTCTGTGTCCCTGGTTATTTTTATTGTGTACTAAAAAATGTCTCTGATTTTCTTTTTCTTTCTTCTTTTGCCTATGGAAATGATTCAAGAACCAGACTAATACTATCTTCTTAAAGGGAGTTTGCTAGTTTGGTTGGGGTGGACTTCTGTGGATACTCTTAACATGGAATTTCATTCACACTATCAGGGAATCGAGGTGATACAAAGATGAGATGCAATCTTTAGGGGAGCTAGTGTATTCTCACTGTACCCTTACTTCTAAAGTTTAGCCCTTTGGAATATTTTCCCCAAACACAGAGGTTTCAACCAGCTCCCTACCTGGTTTGCTTCCAAACTCCAGCTGTCACCATAAACATGCTATGCTCTCAGAATCCCTACTCAGTCCCTTATGTAAATGACCACTAGAGGAAAAGAAGCCCTAAACACAAGGATCACTTACATGAATTTCTGTCTTCTCCCAGATCTTAGATTAATCATTCTTTACTATCATGTTGCCTTACTAATGCCTTTCAGCAGCTTTCTTTTTTTTTAATTTTTTTTGCAATAGTTTTTGGTTATCTTCAATAGGACAGTGGTCCAAATTGCCATTCACTATTACCAGAAGTCAGATCTATCAGTTTTCAAATTGTAATGCCACTTCTACTTCCGCAATCATTTCCTAACCTTCTTCCCTTCACAAGAAAAGAAAGAAAGGCTGCTCTGATTGTTATTGGAGGTGCAGGCATGATTCAGTTTTAAGCATTTTGAAGACATAGATGTTGACTGAATGGGTTCATTTTTTGGTCTATTGTTAAAGTTACTTTTCCATTTAGAGATCTTTCCAATCACAGGATTCTAGTATGTAACATTTTCTTTTCCAGAGTGTTATATTCATTATTCCACTTGTTTTCACCTAGCCTATATCTCTTTATGGACTCACCTACTTAGGAATTTTTGTCATCCCTCTCCTCCAACTACACCCAGTTCATCCTTGCCCATAGCCTGCTTGGAGCCCCAATGCCTAAGCTTCCTTGCAGTACTCTAATGCACAGTCATTGCTCCATTCGATGAGATCTGAGTGCAGTAGTTAATCATCTATTAGCATAGATGCTAATATTCTATTTTCTATCTATTTTCAGAGATGAAAGTCTCTGGTATAAGTTTCCTTGGCTCCTCCTTTTAGTAGCTATGTGAACTTGGGTAAGTTACATGTTTAGTTGACATGTTTCCCAGAAAAAATGTATTGAATTTCTAAGCTGTATTTCAGAGTGTGGCTTTATTTGGAAATAGGGTCCTTGAAGATGTGATTATTTTAGAGGAGGCTATAGTGGAGTAGGGTGGACCCTTAATCCAATTATGACTGGTATCTTTATAAGAAGACAGAATCACCCGGGGAGAAAGGCATAGGATGACATAGCAGAGGTTGCAGTGATGGATCTGCAGGGCAAGAAGCTGCCAGAAATGATGACCACTACTGGAGGCTAGGAAGAGGCAAGGAAGGATTTACCCCTTAGGTTCAGAGAAAGCATGGCTTTGCCAACCCCTAGATTTGAGACTTAGAGACTCTAGAACTGTGAAAAATAATATTTGTTATTTTAAACCATCCAGTTTGTGGTACATTGTTATTGCAGCCCTGGGAAACATTCATTATATAACCTCTTTTTACCTAGTTTTCTCATTTGCAAAACAGAGATAATAATAGCAATATCTATATGATAGACTTATAGTGAACAACCATGTGTGACAAGCTGGCTTTTAATAAGTGCCAAGTAATTCTCCTGTATAATTATCAGAGCAGATAAAATTTCTCCTTGAAGGCAGGGTCACAATATGTGTTTCTCATGAGTCTTCCAATATGCCTAGTAGAGGACTAAGTCTACAACATAAATACGTAAATATACATTCAGTCATTTTCCCTCAAATTATATCATTACTTCATTTATTTATTTACTTATTTTTGAGAGACAGAATGCAAGCTGTGGAGGGGCAGAGAGAGACAGAATCCCAAGCAGGCTCCAGGCTCTGAGGTGTCAGAAGCGAGCCTGTTGTAGGACTCCATCTCATGAACCGTGAGATCATGACCTGAGCCAACCAGGTCATGGATGCTTAACCAACAGAACCACCCAGGTGCCTCATCTATAAATCACATTGTGGTTTGTAATTGTGACATTCCCCCTGTGCTCTGACTGCTTTATAGTCCCCTTTATCTCAAACACATTCCCACCATTTCTCACCCTTATGCTCATGTCAAATTCCTTATTACCTTGTGATACCTAAGCATTGACTTGACTATAGAAACCAAAAAAGAGAAGACAGCTAAAATGAGCAATTTCCAGATGATTGTGGAACTTAAAAATGTGAGTTATACTCTTAGCTCTGCTACAAACCCATTAAGTGGCTTCAGACACTTCACATAACATTGTGAAACCTGAATTTCCTTATCTGAACAATGAAGAGACTGGATGAAATACTTTCAAACATTTTATCAGTTTGGTTTCTATGATTAAGTTATTCTGTGTCCTCTGAGTTCATCCCTAACAATGAAAAGCTGCTTCTCACTCATCCATTATGGCTCAGCACATGCGGGAGGCAGCCGGTATTCAACATAACATTTGTCCATTAACTGATATGGGGAGATGCATTTGACTATTCATTGAGATAGGGTGATGTGCATTATTGTTGCTCTTGAAAAATTTGGCTTTGCCAGTAGAATTAACCTGTGCAAGCACAGTAACAAATGTTTCCAAATACATGCTACATGCACACCCACTTGGTGTATCTCGGATTTCAAAGAGCCTATTGTTTTGAAAAGTGCTCACATTCATGGTGGAATAATAAAAGGAAGAAAGTACTTTTATGCTGCGATGCATCATTTTTACCTTTTAAATCAAAACACTGTGACATGTGTCTCTTGCTTATTTGGAAAATTAATGACTTTAAAAAAAATCAGGTGAACATTTCAAGCTATAGTCGAATACTTGGAAAAAGTTATATACTCCTTAATTTAGTTCCTCATTACCAAGTATTACTTGGTTATTCTCCACATCTGTTATTCTTCTACATCTGTCATTTGGCTAAACACCCACTCTAAGTTTATCAATTACCAAAACAAAGGCCTTGTTATATTCACCATCCTTTGGTCTCTGCTGCCCTTGAAACTAAACTGTTTCTGTCTTGCTTCTGTCTCCTCTACTAAGTTTCTTCGATGTTTCTTTTTCAGATTTTCTTCCTACCCTACCCATAATGTTTTATCTTTCTTTTTTCTAAATTTTTTTTAACATTTATTTATTTTTGAGACAGAGGGAGACAGAGCATGGACAGGGGAGGGGCAAAGAGAGAGGGAGACACAGAATCTGAAACAGGCTCCAGGCTCTGAGCTGTCAGCACAGAGCCCGACGCGGGGCTCAAACTCACGGACTGTGAGATCATGACCTGAGCCGAAGTCGGATGCTTAACCGACCGAGCCACCCAGGCGCCCCTATCTTTCTTTTTTCTACCTTGTAAAGGAAGATATTCCTCAAATTACTTACTGATTGAGTGACTGACTTACTTAATCGTTTGTATTTCTTTCTTTTTTTTTTTTTTTTTATCTCACTTCAATTCTGTTCATGATTTGGTTTGACTTTTATGCACCTTTCTGCCCAATGTCCTCTATGGTATCTAGAATTTGCCATTGTTGCCCCAGTAATGTGAAAAGTACTCTTGATTTTACAGGTACCTTGCAGTTCTAGTAATAAAGTCCAGTGCTCTATTAGCTACTTTGGTCACCATACATCCAACATTTTGGTTAGAGTTTCTAACTTGACATTTCAAAAATGTTTGTTTTTTCCACATTTCCTGCATAACAAAAAAAAAATTAGTACAAATTATTTTATAAGCTTGGTTTTGATTTTCCTTTTCTAACTATATTTTCTTTAAAATAATATAGCATACCACATATTATAATTGACCAAAGGTATGTTGGAGGGATGAGAATAGGCAGAATCAAGAAAATTATCAAATTGTTTGCACTGTCTAGACATTTGAAGAAATAGTCCTACATGCTAGCCTCATCAACAATATAATTGTGTACATCAATTATTGTCTTAAGCTAGAACGATGAACCTGAAGTCACTAATAAAGATTATAATTTACTTATTGTATTTTCTTTAATACATCAAAGATACATGTCATTCATCTTCAAAATATTTTCATCATTTAATTTCAGACAAAATGGGTTCTACTTTTTACTTTCTATTTGTATTTATCATTCTGTATCTACTTTATCTCCACAAAAAGCCAGATAAAGGAATAATAACAGTATTATGTGGAGTTAATTTCGGTGGCTCTGAGTATTGCTGTTGCCCTGTAATTCCCTCAGGGTAAGTAAGGACAAGGGGGAAATACTTCTGCAGTTCCCTAGGTCTTTTCAGTGAAGGGAGTTAAAGCATCTGGCACATGGTGTTTTGTATTCAGCCAGCTCCTCCTAGTAAAGTGTGTTCCCCAGGAGTAAATTAGGCAATTAGCAGAATCATTAACTATTTCAAGCCAACAAAGTATCATTTAGTACACCAAAGTAATAATGAGCAAATCAGTAATCATGTAATCAGTGAGTACTCAACAAGGAAAGCTGCTCACTTTGGAGAGTCCATTGACTCATTTGTCCGTTGAAAGGCTAAGGAAAAAGGAGTTTGCAATAGGATTGACTAGATTTTCTGGAGGCAAAGAACTAACACATTGACAATCACTCACATACTTCAACAATAGGGTATTACAACATTTAGATGAGTTGTTTCTCAGTATCTTCATTATTATCACGTGGTACTTAATCAAGGTACACATGCTCAGAGAAAAGTGAGGTTCTAATCTATTCCACACCAATGCAAAAATCCAGCTATGCTCATTGTTGACAACATCATGATCATATGGGTCTATTTCTCAATCTCTAGTCAGAAGTTTTAAGTTTAAGAACAGGCTGTGTAAGTTTTAGAGTCATGATGCATTGAGGAGGTTACAAAAATCTTTGAATTGAACTGACAGGGCTACTTTCAAGATGTGGTAGTGCTTGTGCAAACATTAGGAAAACATTTGGTATATTACACAAGTTAAAAAACATTGCTTGAATCTGAATATTATATCATTATTTCATATCTGTGATCTACAGTGTAAATTAAATACTATTTGTTCTGCCTGCCACATAGTATCATTGAAATAATCAAGGAGGTGGAGATTATGAAAGCACTTTATGTAAACTTAATAATTATACATCTGATTGTTTTTATATGCCACATGTACTCTACAGATCAGTGTATTATTGCTACCAAAAGCTAATAATCTTTATGAAATTAGCACAATTTCTAGGATATACTAAATTCTCAATAAATTGTGGCTGTTATTACTAGAATGGCATATTATCCTTATCAATAACGCTCTTGTTTTGCAGATATTGTTTGTATATTTTTTTAGTACCGAGGCTTAGATTGTGATAAGAAAATACTGTAAAAATTAATCTGATGTCACAAATAACTATCTTTTTTAAGCTTCAGACATATTTTTTCATTTTATTAAGTACTGTTCTTTGAATAATTATTTTGAAAATAACTTCATTTAATCCACTTGTGTAGATTCCTAATTTATTTACTTGTTAATTAATTAATTAATTAACTTAGCTATATGGTTTTCTCTTTCATCAGTGGAAGATAGGGAGGTTTTAAAAAGTCACATTTTTGAGGTCACCTGTGTGGCTTAGTTGGTTAAGCACCCAACTCTTGATTTTGGGTCAGGCCATGATCTCACAGTTCATGAGATTGAGTCCTGCATCGAACTCTGCACTGACAGTACAGAGCCTGCTTGGATTCTCTCTCTCCCTCTCTCTCTGTCCCTCTCCCCTTTGCACATACACACATGCATGTTCTCTCTCTCTTGCTTGCTCACTCTCAAAATAAATACAATACATATTTAAAAATATTAAAGGGGAACCTGGGTGGCTCAGTTGGTTGAGCGTCCCACTTTGGCTCAGGTCATGATCTCAGATTTGTGGGTTGGAGCCCTGCATTGGGCTCTGTGCTGACAGTTCAGAGCATGGAGCCGGCTTTAGATTCTGTGTCTCCCTCTCCCTCTGTCCCTCCCCTCCTCATGCTCTGTCTTTCTCTGTCTCTCAAAAATGAATAAATGTTAAAACAATAAAATAAAAAAAATATTAAAGAAAATAAAAAAGTTACATTTCTTGTTAGACAAAACCAAAAAGAATTGTATTCTTCTACAAATAATCTGGGAAATTTCATTACATTTTGGTTTTGTAAGCATAACATCATGTCTCTTAACATGGTACAAAGTTATTAGGAATAGTCAAAGCACCATAAATAATATTTATTTGTGGAATTTGAAAAAGAAGAAGTGATTTAGCAACTGGATATTTCACTTGGATTTGGAAAAGCATTAGCATAACCCTTGGATTCATATAGCTGAATCAACATGCTTTATCTGCTTAGCTATAATTACATTTAATGTATGGAACCACTTGTTAATGAAATGCAAAGATCATTTGATACTAAAATATCCAAGGCCTGGCGAATGTAGTATTTTAATTTTTGTCGAGCCCTTCCTCTCTCCCTTCCTCCCTCCCTCCCTTCCTTCCTTCCTTCCTCCCTCCCTCCTTTCCTTCTTTCCTTCCTTCCTTCCTTCCCTCCCTCCCTCCCTCCTTCCTTCCATCCTTCCTTCCATCCTTCCTTCCTTCCTTCCTTCCTTTCTTCTTTTATCCCTCCCTTCCTCTTTCTTCTCTCCCCCTTATGCCTTTTCCTCTCATTTTCCTCCCTCCCTCCTGCCCTCCCTCCCTTCCTTCCCTCCATCTCTTCTTCCTTCCTTTCTCCTTCCTTTATTTCTTTCAGTAGGTTTCTGACATATAAGCAGAAATGGTATAACGGGATGCAAGCTTTTTTTAAGAGAAGAAAACAATTTCTTCTTGAAAATCTTTTGCCTTGTGGAAAGTAACTTTTAAAAGTAATTTATTAAAGTTTTTAATGCCCTAGAAAAAGAATTTCCAAAATATATTCTCTACCCTCTTGGAGTTTATAATCTAAAATAGACAACGTAGATATAAACACATAACTAGAGGATGCATGGAGACAGTAGTAATGCATCTTTAAAGTAGTACAGACACTGATAAGTATTCCTCACTGTTTGTTATTATGACGTAAAGAATGTCAGAAGAGGAAACCAGGGACTGGTGTTATCTCTGAATCAATCCTGTGCTGACTTGGTCAAATCCTTAAATATCTTGAAGCTTTATATTATTTGTTAACAATGTGTATTAATTACACCTGTTCTACTTACTGCACAATTACTTTTTATGAGTATCAACTGAGGATAAACACAAAATGGTTTAAAAATATGATATGATATTGAAATGAATAAAATTATTTATCTGTGCCTTTTCTTAATGCGACTACAAGTTCTTCTCCGAAGCTAGGACTACATTTTTGAATTGAAAATAAAAGAAATCTCTCAGAATGCCTATTATTGTCTAGGGTACATGCATGTGCTAAACAAATAACTGCTGAATACAGGTAATAACACAAGAGCAGTGCCAAATATATAAATTCCAAAGCCCATTCCAATGCAATATTACAAAAAAAAACAGGCAAATATATATATATATATATATATATATATATATATATATATATATAATCTTTCTACCAATTACAAAACAAAACTCAAATTACCTACCATGACATTCAAGAATCATCCCAAGTGCTGAACTGTGTTTCTAATCTCATTTCCCACCACTCTCCTCCTCACCATATCTAATTTAATTCCTAATATGCTTGGACATTTTAGGGTGTTGTGGCTTTGTTCATGCTCATTCCACTACATCCTCTCATAGGAATGCTCTCATCTACTAGGAAAAAAAAAAGATCCCTGGGACCCAAGTCCAATTCAAATGTCATCTTCAATGTGAATTGCTCATCTCTCCTTTCCATTCATTCTCAACTAGTCATGCATTCTGTCATTCAATAAATGAGCTACTAGTCACTAGCAAAGGAAAGATGTATCTGAGCATATATGAAGTATCAATAGTCATGTAGATATCTGGACCTCCAAGTTACTGTAAGCAGCAGTCATGATAATTGCTACAACTACATTACTCCATATTACTGTACTTCTTCACACCTCTTAGGGCAGCCTCTTTGCTGCCTTTCCTGCATCTGCCTGCTACCTAATCCCAAGGCCAATGCCCCAAGTTTAGATGTTTATTAAGGCAGTACCTTATTTTTAGATCTAATTTCTTTCTCAATTGTGTATTGCTATGTAATAAACCACTCCAAAATTCAGACTTAAAACAATTCATTTACTCATGATTCCACAGATGAGCAGTTTAGCAAGGCCTCAGGTAACATGACTTGTCTATGTCCTGTGTTGTGATGGCTGGGCTTACTCATGTGACTGCAGTTACCTTGTGGTTCAATTCCTACAGCTTCATAATCCAAATTGGTCTCATACACAGGGCTGGTGGTTGATAAGGCTTTTTGACACTGGGCCATTTGTGTCCAGTAGGCTAACACAGGATTGTTCCCATGGTGGCAGCAGTGAGAAAGTGAGAGCAGTAGTTTCAAGGACACTTAAGTGTTTAGGCAAAGAATTCACATAACATCACTTCTCTTATATTCTGTCAGCTGGAGAAAATGACAGGACAGCCTAAACTCAAGGAGTAGGACAGTCATATTGCAAAAGGGGAGTGCAAATTGGGATGGGCAAAATCATTGCAAACATTTTTTTTTTTTCCAAATAACCCAGCACACCTTAGTCTACTAAGAGTGAAACTTGGGATTGAGTTCATCTCATGTGCTGAGAAGCACATAAGTTATGGTCAATGCAACTTGGAGGAGGCAAATATTTCTAACAGAAAGGAGGATTTTCTCTGGAACAACTTATATAATTTCTAAAGCATGAGAATTACCTTTCCCTGAAAGTTCTTTAGAGCTCTGTTTGATTTAATTAGAGCTTGTTGAATAAATAAATAAATAAGTAATATGCCTATAAGACAATCTAGCCCTGTCCTACACTGTAGAAGACCCTTTAAAACTTTCTAAAAAATACTTTCCATAAATATTTCTTCAAGCTTATTATCCATTTTTAATAAAGTATATATTCCTAAAATATATTTTATTTGGTTGAGGTTAAAATCATATTTGTCATCCATCCTAATCTCTCATTTTATTTTATTTATTTATGTTTAAAGTCAGCTCTACGTTGGTCATAGAGGTCAAGGCAGGGCTTAAACTCACAACACTGAGATCAAGACCTGAGCTGAGATCAAGAGTCGGCCACTTAACCGACTGAGTCACCCAGGTGCACCTATAATCTCTCATTTTAAGCCCTCTGTGTCTATAGGCCTGGCTCCCTTCTTCTTCTGTTCTATTAGATTCTCTCAGCCTTCATAACTCTCTCTTCTATTAATAACTTTATTTTCTAATTTCATTATCAGAATTAAACTAAAAGTTCTTAAACACAATTTGATTCTCTTCAATTTACTCTCATTGTTTCACATTAGAAGAAAAGAATATTTTTCCTTCCCCTTTCCTTGCACTAATTATTGAGATTTTAACTATAAATTAATTATTAGTTTTGACTTTCATTCTCAAAGAATTTAAACCACAAGCCAAAATGTGAAATGGACCAAGGAGGTACTCACCTGTCACCTTCTCTAATTACAGCATATTGCAATCCTACTAATTTCTAGTTTTTATGACCTGTTGCCATGTCTTTTTTCCCCTCAGATTTGTTTTCCTTTTTCACTAGAATTCATATATATTCATATATACACATATACATATATATATACATATATGTATATATATATATACGTATATGTATATGTGTATATATATATATATATATGTATAATTATGGAAAGGATTTAAAAATGATTTTAAAAAGGCAAAAGGATAATCAAGGTGTGCCTTTCCCAACACATTGGCCAAATGTGGGGGAAACATTCCCAAATCAGTGTTGTATTTGTGTTTCCTTAGCCCTGCAATGACAAGGATATAAATGCATAGATCAAGGAGTGCCTAGGTGATTCAGTCGGTTGAGCAGCAGACTTCAATTCAGGTCATGATCACAGTTTGTGAGCTCGAGCCCTGCATGGGGCTCACAGCTGTCAATGTGGAGCCACCTTGGGATACTCTGTCTCCCTCTCTCTCTGCCCCTCCCCACTTGCACTCTCTAAATCAATAAATCAATAAATCAATAAATCAATAAATCGATAAATAAATAAATAAATAAATAAATAAATAAATAAATAAAAACATTAAAAAAAAAAAGAAATGCTTAGATCAAGAACAGATAGGGGTGCCTGGGTGGCCCAGTCAGTTGAGCATCCAACTCTTGATTTTATTTTGGGTCACGATCCCATGGTGGTGGGATTGAACACCACATTGGTGCCTACTTAGGATTCTCTCACTCTCTTCCCCTCTGCTCCTCTCCCCCACTCACACTCTGTCTCTTAAAAAAAAAAAAAAAAGATATAGACAGAACTGAAAGGGGACTGAAAAATGTCTCTCTCTTACTCTCTCTCTCTCCATATATATATTGCATTTGAGATTTTTATATATAAGAAATAGAGATGATTTTCTCCCCTCTTTTTGGTAGAGCAAATATGAAAGTGTAGGCAAAGAGGTGGTGTAGATTGGATTAGTCTAACACTGATCATTCCCACCACAGGGGTGTGGATCTCAGAGCACCATTCCTTGTCTACTTTAATCATGTTCCTTCAATATCCCACAGCTTTATTTCTCTAAAAAATAAAAATAATAAAAAAGATGATACCCAGGAAATGACTAATTCCTTTCAGGAACTGAGTAGCCTTATTTGTACTGTTTTTCACATCCAAATCTGAACGTTATCTTAGGGTGTTGGTGACCAAAAAAGAACCAAAACTCACCTCAAATCTAGAAATTATGAGTGAGGAAAGAGAACTTGGTATTGCTGGCCTCTAGTTTCTTCCAGTCCCAAACAGCACCAAGCTTCAACAATCCAGGGGGTGAGTGACTACAGGTTTGGGTAGATGTGAGTAGGATGTGGGCAGAAAGAAGGTAGAACTCATGTGAGATCAGGGATTTTAGGTCAAAACAGTGTATGTCAGGAAATATGATTTAACTGGTAAGCATAATGCAAGGGGAATGCAGAAAATGCCAATAATACATGCTGTGATTATTGCTTACTAGAAAGTTGTGAGCATATATTTAAAGCTAAATAGTAATAATAAAAGAAATTAAGTAATAAAATAAAAGAAAAAATAAGGAACCCGTGTACCTTTCATGTAGTAATACTATGCATCTGATCCTTCTGTAAGTGTTGTTTCTATATCCATTTCTTGAATTAAAAACAAAATGCTTAAAGATGTAAGAGAACTGGTACTCCTACTCTTTTTCTGGATTGTTATTTCTTTAAGATGGAAATATTGTCTAGATAGTCCTGTTGTTTCTGGGGCCTCCATAGGAACAATTAAACAACTGTTAATAACATATATAAATTATAAATGAATCCTCAAAAACAAGGAGCACTCAAGGGCTACCAAGGCTTTCTTTCTTCCAGCAATATTAGTTATTCTAGTTGAGTAACTTTAAAGTGGTTTTTGAAATGCCACATCCTTTATTTTGAAAATAAGTATTATATGTAATAAAAAAGCATTATATATGTACTATATATAGCAAATAAAAGAGCATTCATCGTGATGAGGCCCCAATAGTTCCCTTTTGCTTTTGTTTCCCTTGCCTTCAGAGACATGTCAAGTAAGAAGTTGCTGTGGCCGAAGTCAAAGAGGCCATTGCTTTTTTTCTCTTCTAGGATTTTGATGGCTTCCTGTCTTACGTTTAGGTCTTTCATCAAAATAAAAACCTTCTGCACAGCGAAGGAAACAATCAGCAAAACTAAAAGGCAACTGAAAGAATGGGAGAAGATAGTTGCAAATGACATATCAGATAAAGCGTTAGTGTCCAAAATCTATAAAGAACTTATCAAACCCAACATGCAAAAAACAAATAATCCAGTGAAGAAATGGGCAAAAGACATGAATAGAAACTTCCAAAGAAGACATCCAGATGGCTAACAGACACATGAAAAAAGGCTCAACATCACTCATCACCAGGGAAATACAAATCAAATTCACAGTGAGATACCACCTCACACCTGTCAGAAGATCGAACATTAACAACTCAGGCAATAGTAGATGTTGGCAAGGATGCAGAGGAAGAGGAACCATTTTGCACTGCTGGTGGGAACGCAAACTAGTGCAGTCAATCTAAAAAACAGTATGGAGGTTTCTCAAAACATGAAAAATGGAACTACCCTACAACCAAGCAATTGGACCACTAGGTATTTATCCAAAGGATACAGGAATGCTTTTCGAAGGGGCACATGCACCCCAATGTTTATGGCAGCACTACCAACAATAGCCAAAGTAGCCCAAATGTCCATCGATGGATGAATGGATAAAGAAGATGAAGATGTGGGATGGAGATATATATATATATATGGAATATATATGGATTATATATATGGAATATATATATATATGGAATATATATATATATATATATATATGGAATATTACTCAGTGATCAAAAACAATGAAATCTTGCCATTTGCAACAATGTGGATGGAACTAGAGTGTATTATGCTAGATGAAATAAGTTAATCAGAGAAAGAAAAATATCATAGGACTTTACTCATATGTGGAGTTTAAGATACAAAACAGATGAACATAAAGGAAAGGAAACAAAAATAATACAAAAGGAGAGAGGGAGACAAACCACAACAGAGTCTTAAATACAGAGAACAAACAGGGTTGCTGGAGGGGTGTTGAGTGGAGAGATGGGGTAAATGGGCAAGGGGCATTAAGAAGGACACTTGTTGGGATGAGCACAGGGTGTTGTATATAAGTGATGAATCACTAAATTCTATTCCTGAAATCATTATTACACTATATGTCAACTAAGTTGTATGGAAATTAAAACATAAAAAGAGCATCCATTGCCCTGTTCCCCTCCCTCAGCCCTTTCCTTATTTCCAGGACATATTAAAATGCCACCTTTAAATCTTGGGGCTTTGTAGAACACCATTTGATAATCATTGTAGGCTGGCCAGGTCAATCATTCTCTATCTAAAATCTCTATAAAACATGTATATCCTTTGCTGCTACAGTTGTTCTGTCATTCATTGTTATGTAACTTGGAAAGCAAGTTTCTTCTCTGAATTCCCATCTGAATGCAAGATAGAAATAGATGTTGTTCAGACAGACATCAAAAAGCCCTTATATTACTAATAAAGTTGTCGGCAGGACAAAGTTCAGGTGCAGACAAATGGTGATTGTGAGCCCTGCCCCCTCCCACCACCTGCAACTGCTGAAATATAACCAGCTTGGTCACAGGTAAAACTGGAAAGCTGCAATCCTACACCTTGGGGACAAAGCCCTCAATGAGAATTGACTCTGTGGCCAAAAGAGCTAATGAGCTTTTTATATCCTATCTGTAAGCAGCCCGATCACAGAAGAGGGGTGAGAGAAAAATGTTGAAGCAGGCATGTCAAATTCTTTTTTCAAAATTTAACAAATGACATTACTTCTGTAGGGGTGAGGTTGTGAAACTGTGAAGAAATACTAAGGAATTACTCCAACAGCGGTATCTCAATATGCAAACACAGGAGATAGGCAATAAGGGCTCCCGAAAAATTTCCTGATCTGAAATTTGGGTCAAATTATACCCAAGGTTTATGCAACCGAGATAATATTTTTGAAACTACTTACATAGTATATGATAGTTAGCACATTTATTATTATTATCTTAATTATTATTATTGCTCCAAGAATCACTTTATTAATATGTTTCACATTTGTCACTAGTTAATGAGAGAGTCATCTCCTCAACAAGAGTGCCAAGCACATTACAACCACCAGACAGTTAATTTGACTATAAGGATAATTGCTTTTGCATGCACAGTGACAATGTGATTATAACTTTAAATGTTTAAGATTATGGATTCACTTTGAAGATGACTGACTACCACAGAAAGGCCACAAGAAGGGAAGAAATGAAGGAGGAAAGGAGAGAAGAAAAGGAAAAAATACATTTACACCTCTTATATTATTAAGTAGATACTTTGGTTAAGAGGTTTAAGTCTCCAGGTACCAATATACAGTATACTTACCTAAAACCAAATAGGTACCATTAATCAGTTTTCATTCTTAATTTAACGTGTTTTAGAAGTTCTACTCTTACTAATTTCCTTACATCATGTCAAGATTTCAAATACATTTAGGGGTGCCTGGGTAGCGCAAATGGTTATGCATCTGACTTTTGATTTTGGCTCAGGTCATGTTCTCAGGTTTGTCATATCGAACCCAGGGTTAGGCTCTGTGCTGACAGTTTGGAGCCTGCTTGGAATTCTCTCTCTCCCTGTCTCTCTGGCTCTCCCTCAGTCGTGCTCCCTGGCTCTCTCAAAATAATAAACATTAAAAAAAAAAAGACATTGAGGTCCCTGGGCAGCTCACTTGGTTAAGCGTCTGACTTTGGCTCAGGTTATGATTTCATGGCTTGTGAGTTCGAGCCCCGTATTGGTCTCTTTGCTGACAGCTCAGCACAGAGACTGCTTCGGATTCTGTGTCTCCCTCTCTCTCTGCCCCTCCTCTCTCTCTGTCTCAAAAAATAAATAAATAAATAAATAAATAAATAAATAAATAAACATTGAAAATATTTTTTAAAAAGACTTCAAATACATTTAAAAAACCCATTTGCAAAGGAAACCTTTATGTATAATTTGATAAAATTTTCACCGATCCTTAGCATTAGTAATTATCACCTAACATGAATGTGAACTTCTTTGCATATTTAATCAAAACACTCTATTTTTAATCTTGGTCTGATCCATCCATAAAGATTCTCAGTTCTAAGACGTTAGGATCATTTGATACTGCAAGACCTTTTAGCTTTATTGTTTATCAGCATTAGAACTGAAGGTTAAGAGGCCATTTTCTATACTGCCATTATCAGCATGATGTAAACTTAAGTGCATGCTAATGTCACCTCCTTCCTCACACTGTCATCATCCATTCTATACAGCATAAAAGGGAAGAAGAACAATCTCGTAACAGTGTCACATCACAGGAGCAGGAAAACATCATGTCTTATTGTGTCTAAGCCCCAAATTAAACTTAACCATAACTATGTATGGCAGAAGGGGAACCAGATTGCTGATATTCAGAAAGATGTGGTCTTTACTTCTGAACAGTTATTTTTTGCAATTGTAATTTAAAACTCATCATTTTTGATACCTGTTTAATTTTAGTAACTAATAGTAATTGACTGGAGACTCTGACATATTTATTTATGATAACTTTCTATTCCAGTCCACATTATCCATGTTATCAAGATGAACTTCCACAGTTTGTATGGCCCGAAAAACTAAACATTAGCTTCATTAAAAAAAAATCATTGTATCAAGTTTTTGCCAATAGTAGTAAATATACTATTTTTTAAATTATAGAGTGATTTTAACTGTCAAAGTAGATTTTGTTTCTTTTGAGTTTTCTTTCTCAAACATGTTTTGACATTAGGTCAGGAGACTTTTGCTGGAATTTATGGTTTATGGAAGAGAAAGAACACATGCCTCAGAACATGCATATAGTATAGGTAGGCTATGGGGTCAGAATCTTCTGAACTTGTTCTCTTGCAGCTGCCTTCCTGAGATTTCTGGAGAATAGCCAACATGGAATCAATTCTGAAATGCTCTGCTAACCCATCTGGAAGAACACGTTTGTTTCCCAAACAGCCAAAGAGCTCTGCAAGGTAAAGCCTGCCTTCCTGTAGTGGTGAAGATTTCCCTAAGGTGAAGTCTGCAGCAGGCAGCACAGATGTTGCTATAGTGGCATATCAGAACAATGGGAAGACACAGAGCTAGAAGTAACGGACCACAATGTGAGCATATTGGAGTCTGGGGAAGTCAGGCAGCGGGTTGCATAGCGCCTCTCTGAGCACTCTGATTTCAGGTTACTCACAGCGGCCAAGAAGATGAGAAAGCCCAACAGATAGATATGCACCGACAGGGGCTGGTTATTTAATGAGATATGTCAGTATTCAGAAATTGCGGAGCATAGGATTTTAGCACAGAAAAGAAACTTGGAGATCATTGAACGCAAATTTCTCACTTTATGGGTGAGAAAATGGAGGCTAAGATTGAAGATGTGGCTTACCCAATTTTTCACAACTAGCTTCTGAGAGGAGGAATGCTAGGATCCATCAAGAAATTTTGGAAACATCCTAAATTTAGGTCCATCCATAAGAGATGAATAAGCAAAGGTACCCTATCTTAACAACTGCCTTCAGAGGAATATGATGCGTGGGTTGGCATATCTATGCTTCTCACAAGCTCCTAAAACTGAAAACAGAACCCCACCTAGACCCACTCCATGACCTGAAAATGTAGAGGAAGTGGATTTCCCACTTGTTCCTGAGTTTGGAGCAATTGCATGAAGAAGGGAAAATGGAAGCTAGAGAGGTAAACAAATGTCCATGACAAAAAACAAGACTGTGTTCCTCTAAAAGTTTAGCCACCTCATCACTTGACAGAATGATGCCGCTTGCCAGAGCAGGGGTTCTGGTATTGTTTTCAGAGTAAGAGAACTTCTTACACAAGGTTTCCATCCTACCAAGTTAGCAAATTACTTGTACAAAAAGGCAACACATTCCTCTTAGTAGCCAAATTTTTTCCCTTTGTTATATTCAGAGATTCTGAAAACATACCTTCATCCTAAAAATAATGCCCCTGGTGAACTCTTATTGAGCACACACTACTGCTAATTTATATAGACAATTTCATTCAATTGTCTCAAAATATTAAGTTAAAACTCTTATCCTTATTCCATTTTATACATGTGCAAACTAAGGTTCGGAGAGGTTAAGTGATCCAAGGTCACATGACTAGGAAATGGTACAACTTGGAATCAAACACAGACAATAAGACTTCAGAGACTTATCTTTGCCCTTATCTAAATTCTACTAGGTGAGAACAACAACAACAACAAAAAATAATTTCCATTTTATTCATCATTTTCTGCAAGACTTGGTTCATTAGTGTGCCTGTTTAGTTCCTAAAACGAACATTCAGGTAATTTCTACCCTTATTCCCCCTAGATGTTTGGAAGCTATGGAAACCCTGCTTTACTCTCCCCAGAGCAGCTGTATTTGAACTGTAAATGAAGTGCTGCTTCTAGGCCACATCCTAAGGTTGTTCTGAGCACCAAATTCTGCTCTCAGAATCTGGGTACTGCTAATCTTTCTTTCAGCCTAAGTCAGAAGGACTATGTTGATTCTGCACTCAGGTGAGCAGGTGGAGTTTTTCACCTCAGTTGCAAGCATTTGAAAATTGTATTAGATAGTTTGAATCTTCCTATCCCAGAGATGCACCACATTCTTGTATATATATATAGGTTCCTTGCTTACCTATCTATCTATCTATCTATCTATCTATCTATCTATCTATCATCTATATGGTATTTTACTCTCAGGGTAAAATTAGGGATATGAGTGCTTGTCAAAATTAGAGAATGTTCATACAGGTAGGTGACATTATGACTGAAGAATGCAATAATACCTTAAAAGAGACCTAAAACATCATCTAATTCAAAGAATGTCACCTACAGGAATAAGGATATGTGCCAGTGAGGGGACACTAGATTCACTTGAGCATTCTCTTAAAAATATACACCCCACCTCATCTCCCCCAACACACATTCTACTATAATCCCTAGGAGTATATTGTTTCCTGCAACTTTACACTGAAATTCACCCCAAATTCACTGACTAAATGAGCCATCATTACAGGAAGAATGTGGCATAAACTATAAGTATGTTACTGCAAGGCAGGGAGTACTTTGTCAGTCAGCATCTAGGAAGAAAGTGGAGCCATGCACGACAGGCAGAATAATAGAGAGGATTTAATAAAGGGATTTTGTTTACAAAGATATTGGAAAAACTGAAAGCCAAATGCAGGAATAAGTACTGGCAGGAGGCCAGTGTCTTTCCTAGAGGTTGGAGGGAAACAGTGAGAGTCATATCCTACTACTGGAATCACCTGGAGGGAATTAGAATTATGAAGAGACAAACGGCAGTGGGAAGAAATTCTCTGAGATTCCTTCTTGCCTTTCAATTTCTTGCAAATCTCCCATTGGCTGGCTCTATCCAGAAACCAGTTTTCAAAGAAGCCTAGAAATGTAAACTTTTGGGGCACAGTTCTCCACAATACACAAGAACCAGGGTGCATAGATGAGGAGTATTTCCAGATAGTAACACTGTTCAACTTCCCTTAATAACAAACTTCACACTTTCATTTTCATAACCAGAAAGTTACTCCTGTTACTTAAAATTTAATTCCTTTTAATAATCAGTTAATTCATTTTTGGTGGACTACAATGGACGATTATAACATATGAAGAGGTTTTAGCATTATTATATTTTTAAAACTGTAAGGATACATTTGCCATACTTATTTTAGTGTCAACCGTTGATGGTCAAAAAGTCAACATTTTATTTTAATTTATAAATTTTTACATATTTCATTGTCTTACCATAATAATGATCTTATGTTTTGTGTAGAGGTTTTATAAATATCATCTGATATTCGCAAATATTGCCTTTGTTTCCTATTTGTTTTCTTAAAGTTTACGGTAGGGTATGTCTCTTCTCCTAGCCATTTACACCTATAATTAAAAAATCTTCATCCAATATTTTGAATAAATTCTTATCAAGGTAGAAGAAAATGTTATGTTAAGACTTTGGAAGGATTAAATATTGTTAATGGTTTGCTCAATAATTTCAAAAGTATAATAGTATTTAAAACTACATAGATCAACCTACCTACCTACCTATTAATTATTTTTTAGAAACTGGTCTTCTGAATATATTCAGCCATGAAGTGAAACAGACTCACTAAAGTCTGAATCCTGACCTGCGTCTATGGTGACAAACTTTTTAGAAGTTGAACCCAGGACACAACCACACCAGTTTAAAAACAAAAACAAAAACAAAAACAAAAACCAGCAAACAAACAAAAATCCCACCTCCCAAATGACATAATATATAGGAAGTAAATATAAATATGCATTATTAATTTAACACAAAATCTATAAAATAGGTGTTATTGTAAATTATATATTGCCCTGGGTTTACTTCTCTGTGACATAAATCCTATATTGAAGAAACAAAACAATAGGTGACAGTGGGGATTAATAGTAATTTCTGGTAAATAATTAAAAAATAATGTGTGTTAAAATATAAAAATGTTACTTAATACTTTTTGTTATTTTAAAATAGTTTCAGACTTATAGAAAATTTGCAAAGATCATAGCAGGATTTCACAAGTAGACTGGGTCAATTTCCTATCTTATTACCATCTCTTATTATAGTACATTATCACAATTAATGAACCAACAATAATACATTACTATTAACTATGGTCCATTCTTTTTTCAGATTTTCTTAGTTTTACATCTTTCAACTCTAAGATCCCATTCAATATACCTCATTATGCTCTGATTATGCCTGAGAGATACCTACCATCCTATATTTATGTATCTATTTACTTTTTGAGAAAAATACTATAAAATAGACAATACGTTTATGAAAAGAAGTTCCACCTCAGTAATAATCAGAGAGACACTGGATGCAACCATGTGTGCTTGGGAAAGTATCTGGCCTATGGTCTGTGCTCAATAAATATTTGTGAATGAATAATAATTAAAAATGTGATGGAGAACATATATAGTGTTCACAGGTGGCAAAAGATTCCAAGCAAAGTGGGGAAGAACAAGATAAAAATCCACTGAGGAAGGAACATGCCCAGTTTGTTAGCAGAGTCAGGAAGGCTTATTTAATACTACTTTTGTACAGTATATTGAGTTCCTGTTGTGTGCTGACTCATGATCTCTTAGCACCTCTTCTATCAGCCATTTCTGTGACAGTTGTCTTTAGGTACATATTACCACGCGGCACTTCACTTTAGAAGCAGACTCTGACATCCTGGGGCTTCTTTGACACTCAATGTGGAAACCCAAAGTAATCCTGATCACTCAATGCCTGCACAACCTAAATGTGCTAGGAAGGTAACCACCCCTTGTATAAGCCTAGACCTTTGGGGGGAAACAGCCAATGGACAAATGGTCTCTTCTTCCAGTCCACAGATAAATCATTCTGTGGCACATTCTACATAGCTCCCAGAAGGATCCAGCAGGATTCTGTTCATGGCAACCAATCTGAAAATGCCCTTTTGTGTTGGTTTTCTGCTGCTCTTTCCAGATAAACGCGAGCCCTTGTCTCAAGCTCTACTTTCTTAGAAAAAGCAAAGATAAAAAGAAAATGTAGTTTTTATTTCCATCTTAATATTTTATTGTATTTTCATTTTATAGTCTTATTAAAATTTTTATTTTCTTGCCCAAAACTACCAAAGAGCAGTATAAAATTTATGTGGTCATCTTGTACTTCTCAAAGGAATTAAAGGCTACACCTATTAGTTTGGAGCTGTAATAAAGGCAAGGTGATTAATATTTTCTTTATTTTATAGGGAAAAAAAACCCATATATAGAAGGGTTAAGTAAACTACTCAAATGTTTCTCCACTCAGGGTCCATATAATGGAGTAAAATTTCAGCTTGCTTATCTAGGACTTGTTTTTATGCAGCTGTAACCAATCAACTATACATTTTTTCCCTTGAGTTAATGTTGATGACACTTGACTAAGTGCAGCTTTAAATGATAGAGTGGAAGACCTTTTGAGAAACTGGAGTGACACACTAATTATTCTGGCATGCAGCCATTATCAGTAATCCAATCTTCTATTAGTGAAGGTCATAAGGAGAGAAAAGAGTTGCAAAAAACACTCAATAATAGAAATTTCAAGCCCGAAGGTAGCCTTCAAGACCATATTGAATAGGAAACACGACTAGTTAGGTGATGAGTTATTTCAGTGTTATCAATATGAGGATGTTTATACTAGAAAATGTATCTGTTATTTGAAAATGAATCACCTTCCTCCCATGGTCTTTGTGAGTCAGACTTTAAGAAAATATTTTTTTTTAGAAGGACAGAAAATATTGAGATCCTGAGAAGCTTGCCAAATGAAAAATCAAACATATCTTATTATTTGCCACCAGAAATATAAGTCAACAGAATGTTGATCTGCTTAAAAATAAAAAGGCAACTTAACATAATATCTCTAACATACAAATTATCTTGGAATAGAACTTTGTTCTCTCTTTTTTTTTTTTTTTAATTTTTTTTTTTCAACGTTTATTTATTTTTGGGACAGAGAGAGACAGAGCATGAACGGGGGAGGGGCAGAGAGAGAGAGGGAGACACAGAATCGGAAACAGGCTCCAGGCTCTGAGCCATCAGCCCAGAGCCTGACTCGGGGCTCGAACTCAATGGACCGCGAGATCGTGACCTGGCTGAAGTCGGACGCCTAACCGACTGCGCCACCCAGGCGCCCCTGTTTCTCTTTTTGTATCCTCCTTGATATTCAGTTTAGCCTCATCTCTCTCCTGCCACTATATTGGTCTATCTTCTCCATTTGGAACCAATCTACCATTTGTTTAGAACACCATGACTATATCTTCATAGACTAATATTTCCCATGAGCTTCTTATGCTTTGACATATAAATTATTACAATTAGCCTTGCTCTCTGGGGCACCAAATATGTATGTTTATTCTTTAACATTCCATACTGTGCATTGGAAAAATGGAGGCTAAGGTGATCTTTCATTACAATAGACACCATTCTTGAATGCAGTGTTGACTCCTTTCCTGAATGTTGCTCTCCACTCCATGATGTAAACTGAAATGCTAAATATTAAGTTCTACATACTTTTTAACTATGTTGATAATATATGTTTCTTTTCCACAGACATTTTTCTTTAGGTTCCATGACTTGGTAAATCTGTTTTAGACATCACTGAAATTCTGGAGACAGGAGTGATTTGCAAGCAAGGGACTTGCTAATTACAGTGTTATGGAAAGTGGCTTTGAAAAATCAATCATTTTTTAATATGTCTGGTTCTGTAACTTGAATACTGTCCTATTCTCATTTTACCCAAATATGACATCTGCCTAATAAAGTACATACTAATACAGGCGTGAGCAAACCATAGCTCCCAGAGCCAAATATGACCCACTGTCATTGTAAATAAAGTTTTATTGGAACACATCCACACTCATGCTTTGTCTATGGATGCTCCATTTTGACTTAGATAAGAGTTTGTGCATCATGGCAATATTTAAATTTATTTTTCTTTACCTTACCATGCATGATGAACCCATAGGGAAGAGAGGAGGAATCTGTAATAATTTTTTACTGCATTGTGCTCAGCATATTGTTTCAGTAATACCCTTTTCTTCTACTTCTTGCTCACAATTTGTTTTCTTTCATGAAGTACATGATTCATTAATGAGTTAGGGATTAAAACTTATATAAGCAGGACATATTATCAGGGTCACTGGGTTATCATCTTGTTTTAAAGGATTTAAATGAAGGTAAATAAAAGTTTTGCTGTCAAAACAGACATCAACAAGTTAATGGCAAAAATATAGGGGCTTTTATTTGTGATTCACTTACATGAATCTCAAAGGATTTAACCTGATTATGAATGAATGTATTTCCCACAATGCAGGATATTTCTGTTAGTGACCACAACTGGTGAACAGTTCAGAAAAGAAGAGCTTCCTTAACCTCTGGTCCAGAGTATTCTTACAACATGTAGCCTGGGGCTGGAAGTGATCTTAGTGATTATTTATTTCAACTCTTCCAACATAAAGGTTGGAACATGATATCCCATAGAATAAGGTGCTTTGCTTCAAGTGATCCAGATTATTAATGTAAAAACAGAATTAGGAACTAGATTGTGTCAGCTTCTGCTTCATATCTCTTTCTATCCTATCACACTGTATCTAAATTTGCTGATAACTGTTCTGACAATCTCATTTTATCTATTTTTCATATGTTTAAACTAGAAATGATTTGTATGATGTAAATGTAATGCTTTTAAATATTTCACATAAAGTAAATATTAGATTATTAGAAAAGTTTTCTAAGTTTCATTTCATATTTGTACAAAGTAAGCAATCACAATTATGTTTTCTGTTAAGGAACACTTTTCAGCATTTCTTTTTGCCTAAAACTTTCTTCTTGCCATGTTCATGTTACTTTGTAAATTACACTGATAGCAGTTCATTTCTTATAGGTAAGACTTACCCTCTCCTTGCTTTATTCTTTTAAATTGAAAATATTCTTGAGAAAAGTAACATATTGCGTCACTGGCTCCTTACTGTAAATACATATGGCCAGTCTACAGCATGATGACATGAATAACAAAGGCTTGGGAGGAAGTGAATCACTGAATGAAGACGAGCATGCTTGGAGAAGAGAAATTGGGGGCAGGGGGTAAAGATAAAATCTGTAGGTTTAAATGTATCTTAAAAATATTTTACCAGCCCTATCTAGTGCTTGAAGCTAGTTTGCAACAATTCAAATGTTCCAGTGACAGAGAGCTTTTCACTTTCTGAGGACATTTATGTCATCTAGGACAACTGGGGCAATCGCTTTAGACAGTTAGCCTTTATACTGAACTGAAATATGTCTCCCTGTAGTTTCTTACATTGATTCTTATTTCCTCATCTATTTGACATACTTCTCAAGAATACAAGAAATGATCTGTCCACAGCATGCCTCCTTTTCTGTAAATTAAACACCTCCCTTTCCTTCTGGGAGTATGACACATTCCTCCTGAAGTTGTTTCTTTTTTATGGCTGGTCTTTGCTAAAAGGTAAGGCCCAGAACAAACCCTCCCTATTTTTGCCAGAAATAACTTTTTTGAAAGTCAAACTCAGATGTTATGAAAGGTGTCAAAGGCAAACAACTTATTTCTTATTGTTATTTCTTTAATCCATAGGAAGGAGAGTTAAAGAAAGCAGTATGGACTTCAAAGCTAGCTGAAAAGGGGACTCGTGCTATAACGTGGCTTCTGAGGGCCTTTAAAAAATCAAATCAAACAAGTTCTACAAACCTTAGGAGATGTAGATAGATATAAACTTGCAAACTGCCAATTAGGGACCCAAAAAAAAAGAAGATTTAAGATTCTTTCCATTGGGTAAAAGGTGGAATAGAAATTAGAACCTAAATATAAATTCTAAAAACTGTGCATAGGTCTCTAGACCTCAGAAGAGCCCCCTAGGACTTGCCTCTCAGCCTCTTGACTATGTTGAGAATATTAGTGCGTCAATCAATGCACATAGCCCCCTTAGTTTTTTTGACATAATCTGTTCATACCCAGGAAGGCAAAATCTCTCAGGCGATGTTACTGATTTTTTTTTTTTTTTATTAGATGTCTTTTGACAAGTCCTTTTCCACTACAGAGCATGGGAATTCCCATCAGTCTTCATGTCCAAGTACTGGAAGTTCTTAACATCATGAAAATTAATCTACCATAAAGGGAACTCAAGTCCTCAAGTCTGCCCACAGAGGCAGTCAGATGCATGGCAGGGTATATAGGACAATCCAAAAGTGGGCATGATCTCTCTGATATAAAGACATGACTGGTATGATTGGAAATTAATAATTAGAAAATGAAATTAAGGTCTTATCCCCTGCTAACATGCAAATTTACTTTGGAAGAGTAACCTGCTTATCCCTGATGGATTGTTTTTTCCTATGGTGAATTATTTGAGTAATACCTTTCCAGATACTACTGGTTGTGAGAAGAAGAAAAGCAGAAAACTAAAGCAGCAAGAAGAAAGAAAAGACTGAGGTCACCAAAGTTAACTATATTCACTTGAGAAGTTTGTGGGCAGTCAGAATCGTTGCTACTCAAGTCACTGAATATTGAGCCAAGACCCCAAATTTAATTCATGCAAGTCTCTTATTCAATGTTTATATTAATGTAGTTATTCCAAATGTTCTTTCTCAGCTCTCGCTCTTCCTGTTATTCTCTTTGCTGTCAATTTAGTCCATATCCACATCTTAAAATTATCACTGCTCTGTTTTCTCTGGGCCTCTGTCCAGGTCACCTTATGTCTCTGGAATGCTCACATCATCCCAGCTTAAATGCTTTTTTTCCATCAATGCATCTGAATCCTCTCCTTTTATAGACACTTCACCCTTATCCATACCCTGTGGATATCATGTTTGACACAATATTTTTTTTCCAATCTGGCCACTAACTATTTATATATCTTATGTTTTACCCATTTGATATATTGCCTATGCAGTTGTTAGTGTCTCCAATTCTCCAAACCACCTTTAATTGGCAACTGCCTCAGATTATAGACTCCTAGAGAGAAATGTTTAGCTTGTACTATGAGAATGCCATAGTTATGTGTAAAGTTAGGAGCAAAGAGCCCTACCTACTCTTCAGTCTTTTATTCATCAATCCGTCCATCACAATCCACTACAGTTCTGTTGGGGCACTCAAAGTTATCATTATAATGACTCTTAAGACTAAAATTTTGTTTTCAAATGACCTGTTTGAGTTGAATATAAATTTCCTGGAAAGAGTAACATTACCCATTAACAGCCATTAGTTCACTATTAGAGTTTAGCTTATCAGATTTTGGACTGTCAGGTAACAGAGAGCTGATCCCTGGGAAATGGGACACAGGAAAGGGAGATTTGAATGGCACGAAAGAGTGTCAGCAATGTTCACAGAATGAGATATTGTCTGGGAACTCTCTCATTCATAGTTTATTACAGTCCTATGCTCACTAAATGGCTCAGTTACAAGTTAAGGAACAGGAAGGACTGGAAAAAGAAGAAATAATAAAGCATTTTCTATTAGGCAAGCTAAGCATATAAATGCATAATAAATATTCTCTTCTGAGGATGCCTGTAATGAAGAAATGATCATTTAGGGTTTCTACAGTAAATAAACTATTAGGTTCCTTCCATTGGATTTCATAATCTATCTTCCCTGCCTAAGACTTTTGGTTTAAAAACTAAAAATGTGGAGGAGCATGGGAAGATTATGGAGTAGGAGGACCCTGCGCTCACCCAATCCCACATTCACAACTAGAAATCATCCACATCCAAGTCAATACACCAGATCCAAAGATTGGAGGAACAAAATCCACAACTAAACATAGAGAAGCTTCATGTGAAAGGTTAGGAAGGTCAGAAATGTGGAGGGAGGCTGTCCACAGGAGGAAGGGAGCTGTGTGCAGAGAAGGCAGAGACATGGGCCCTCACACCAGGGAGCTCACAATGGGAAGACCAATCCCCATAAGGTCTGAATTTAAAAATGAGAGGGGTTGGATTCTGTGAGTTTGTAAAATTAGTGGGACTTGGAACCAGAAGCTATAAAAGTCAGCTGACACAGCACTAAGTGATCCTAGAGGGCAAGTGATAGCTGGGTTACCACCTTTAAAGAAACAACAGCCTGAGTGGAGAGGAAACATAAAAATGGCAGTTCATATAACACAATGGTCAAATTGGAGGCAGATCTGTTTATACTTATTTTGAAGCATTTTGGGGGACTCTATGAACACAAAGGAGCTAGTAAGCACCATTTTCCTCCCTTGCCCTCCAGCATAAACACAGAGGCATCTGTGGGCAGTGGGGCTGCAGAGATACTTGTAACATGGGCCCAAAGTTCAGGGCATTTGTTAAAACTGCACCCGTGACCTGCCCAGCCACAAGGCACACACCCATGTGTCCTAGCCACCTATGCATGCCATATCCAGCTGTGCCTATCTGCACTCAACCTTGGACCCGTGGCTACCCTGGTGAGCAGCCCCCCAGATACACCATCACTTTGGAGGATTTGAAATAGGACTAGTGGCCCAGCACAAATTTTACTAACATCACTGCCCTGCTTCTTGAGTTCCCCAGTGGGCATGCCCCCACAGAGCTGACCTGCCTGTGTCCCACTAACACCACAGAGAGCAAGCACAGCCCACAACAGGCAGAGAAACAGTGCACACAACTTCACTGAAAAAAAGTGATTCATACACAACAGCAGGGATAAACAACACATATATGATGCGCTCCTGAAGTGCCAGGTTCTGGTGAACAGGGGACACTGCACTAAGCACTCCAGTACCTCTTCTTCCTAAAGTCACTACTTTCAGGAGCAGAAGACATAAATGACTTTCTTATTACAGAGAAACAGACAGAGATGGGCAGACAAAATGAGGATACAAAGAAATTGGTCCCAAATGAAAGAATAGGGAAAGCCACAGCCAGAAATCTAAGTGAAACAGATATAAGTAACATGAGTGATAGAGAATTTGAAGCAATGATCAAAGGATACTCACTGGGCTTGAAAAAAGAATGGAATAAATGAGTAAGACCCTTAACAGAGATAAGGAATAATAGCACAGATAAAGGGCTCAATAAACAGAATAAAAAATATACTTGGTGGAACAAACAGCAAGATGGAAGAAACAGAGAAATGAGTTAGTGACCCAGAAGACAGGGTAATAGAAAGGAATCAACCTGAACAAAAGAGACAGAGAATTATGCAAAATGAGAATAGACTTAGAGAACTCAGCGACTCCATCAAACATAATAACATTTGCATTATAGGAGTTCCAGAAAAAGAAGAGAGAAAAGGGGGTAGAAAATTTATTTGAAGAAATAACAGCTAAAAATCTCCCTAATCTGGGGAAGGAAACAGATATACAGATCTAGGAAGCACAGAGAACTCCCATCAACATCAACAAAAGCCTAACTACACCAAGACATACTGTAATTGCATTTGTAAAATATAGTGATAAAGAAAAAATCTTAAAAGCGGGAAGACAAATGAAGTCAGTAACTTAACAGGGAAACCCATAATGCTAGCAGAAGATTTTTTAACAGAAATTTTCCAAACCAGAAATGGTACGATCTATTCAAAGTGCTGAATGGGAAAAATCTGCAGCCACGAGTACTCTATCCAGCCAAGTTGTCATTCAGAATAGAAGGAGAGATAGAGTTTCCCAAACAAACAAGAACTAAAGAAGTTTCTGACCACTAAATCATCCCTGCAAGAAGTATTAAAGGGGACACCGAGTGGAAAGAAAAGACCAAAATTGACAGTGAAAGAACGGACCTACGCCGGGCGACTCCATCTTGTTCTGTGTCCTCCACCTTGAGTGACTATGTCCCTGACATGGCCCCTTTCCGGGAAAATCGCAGAAACCTCAGACCACGCCTCCTCCCCTTGAGTAACCTCCCGCTCACCCGTTCAAACTTCCCGATCAAAACACACCCGGCTACCCATGTAACGGGACTCCAACCCTTCCCCAGCCAATCGGCTGAGGCCACGACCCTTTTCCAGCCAATCGGCTGGGGCCACGACCCTTCCCCAGCTAATCGGCTAAGGCCACAGCCATTACCTCACCAACTGTCCCTAGACCCCTATAAAACCTTTGTGCTTTTGAAACTCGCTGGCTCTCTCCGGCATCTCACCGCTGCGTTTGTGCAGGTAGGGGATTGAGCTCGAGCTAGCTTGAATAAAGGCTCTTTGCTTTTGCATCAGACTCGGCTCCCTGGTGGTCTTTGGGGATCCTGAATTCTGGGCGTAACAACAGTGTGAAGTTAGGAAACACAAAAGCAATGAAAAAGAATATTTATTTAAAAAAATCACTCAGGAAAATAAAAATGAATATTTCTTTTAAAAAATCAGTCAAGAAACTCACACACACAAAAAGGTTATAAAACATAATAACATATACCTAAAACAAGGGGAGGAGAGGAGAAAGAATGGGTTCAAACTTAAACAATAATCAACTTAATATAGAATACTATGTGCAGAAGAAGTTATATACAAACATAATGGTAACCATATATCAAAAACCACTAGTAAACATGCAAAGAATAAAGAGAAAGAAATTCAAATATATCACTAAAGAAAATAAAAAAACACGAGAGAAAGACAAGAAAGGATCAGAGAAAATCTTCAGAAACAACCACAAAAGAAGAAATAAAATGGTAATAAACACATATCTATCAATAATTACTTTGAATGTAAATGAACCAAATGCTCCAATCAAAAAGCATAGGTTGACAGAATAGATAAAGCAAACAAACAAACAAATAAACAAAGGCCCATCTATATGCTGCCTACAAAAGACTCATTTTACACCTAAAAACACCTTCAGATTCAAAGTGAGGGTATGGAGAAATATGTATCATGCAAATGGATATCAAAAGAAAGCTGGGGTAGTGGGATGCCTGGGTGGCTCATTCAGTTCAGGTCATGATCTCACAGTTCATGGGTTCGAGCTCTGCGTCAGGCTCTGTGCTAACAGCTCAGAGGCTAGAACCTGCTCAGTATTCTGTGTCTCCCTCTCTCTCTGCCCCTTCCCCACTCGTGCTCTGTCTCTCTCTGTCTCTCTATCTCTCTCTTAAAAATAAACAAACATCAACAAAAAATTTAAAAAGCTGGGGTAACAATACTTACATTAGACAAAATCAACTTTAAAGCAAATACTGGAAGGATGCTATATAATCATAAAGGGGACAATTCAACAAGAAGATATAACAATTGTAAATATTTATGCACCAAACACAGAAACACTCAAATACATTAACCAGTTAATAACAAACACTTAAAAAACCTAATCGATAATAACACAATAATACCAGGGGACTATAACACCCCACTCACATGAATCAACATATCATCTAAATAGAACATCAACAAGGAAACAATGGCTTTGAATAACACACTGGACCAGACAAATTTAACAGATATATTCAGAACATTCCATCCTAAACAGCAGAATACACATTATTTTCAAGTGCACATGGAACATTCTGCAGAACAGATTGCACATTAGCCCACAAAGCGAACCTCAACAAATTCAAGAAGATCAAAGTCATTCCATGCATCTTTCAGACTACAACAGTATGAAACTAGAAGTCAATCACAATAAATAATTTAGAAAGACCACAAATACATGGAGGTAAATAACATGTTACTAAACAATGAATGGGTGAGCCAGGAAATTAAAAAAAAAAAAAAAAAGAAATAAAAAAGCACATGGAAACAAATAAAAATGAAAACACAAAAGTCCAAAACCTTTGCGATGCAACGAAAGTAGTTCTAAGAGATAAGTTCATAGCAGTATAGACCTATCACAAAGGAAGGAAAAATCTCAAATAAACAACCTAAACATACACCAAAAAAGCTAGAAAAAAGAACAAAAAACAAAACCTAAAACCTACAGAAGGAAGGAAATAGTAAAGATTAGAGCAGAAATATTCAGCAAAACTAAAAGGCAACCGATGGAATGGGAGAAGATATTTGCAAATGACGTATCAGATAAAGGGTTAGTATCCAAAATCTATAAAGAACTTATCAAATTTAACACCCAAAAAACAAATAATCCAGTGAAGAAATGGGCAAAAGATATGAATAGACACTTCTCCAAAGAAGACATCCAGATGGCCAACTGACACATGAAAAAATGCTCCACATCACTCATCATCAGGGAAATACAAATCGAAACCACAATGAGATACCACCTCACACCTGTCAGAATGGCTCACATTAACAACTCAGGCAACAACAGATGTTGGCAAGGATGTGGAGAAAGAGGATCTCTTTTGCATTGTTGGTGGCAATGCAAGCTGGTGCAGCCACTCTGGAAAACAGTATGGAGTTTCCTCAAAAAATTAAAAATAGAACTACCCTATGACCCAGCAATTGCACTACTAGGTATTTATCCAAGGGATACAGGTGTGCTGTTTTGAAGGGACACATGTACCCCCATGTTTATAGCAGCACTATGAACAACAAAGTATGGAAAGAGCCCAAATGTCCATAGATGGATGAATGCATAAAGAAGATGTGGTTCATATATACAATGGAGTATTACTCGGCAATCAAAAAGAATGAAATCTTGCCATTTGCAACTACGTGGATAGAACTAGAGGGTATTATGCTAAGAGAAATTGCTCAGAGAAAGACAAAAATCATATGACTTCACTCATATATGAGGACTTTAAGACACAGAACAGATGAACACAAGGGAAGGGAAGCAAAAATAATATAAAAATAGGGACGGGGACAAAACATAAGAGACTCTTAAATATGGAGAACAAACTGAGGGTTACTGGAGGGGTTGTGGGAGGGGGGGTAGGCTAAATGGGTAAGGGGCATCAAGGAATCTACCCCTGAAATCATTGTTGCACTATATGCTAACTAACTTGGATGTAAATTAAAAAAAAGAGAGTAGAGCAGAAATAAAGTATATAGAATCCCCCCAAAAATAGGACAGATCAATGAAACCAGGAGGTAATTCTTTGAAAAAATTTATTTAGCTGATTAAATTCTAGCAAGACTTATCAAGAAAAAGAGAGAAAGCACTCAAATAAAATCACAAATCAGAGAGGAGAAATAACAACCAATACCACAGAGATATAAACAATTATAAAATAATATTATGAAAATTATATGCCAACAAATTGGACAACCAAGAAAAAATGGATAGATTCCTAGAAACATATGAACTACCAAAACTGAAATAGGAAAAAATAGAAAATTTGAACAGACCAATAACCAGCAAATAAATTGCATCAGTAATCAAACAGTTCCCATCGAACAAAAGTTCGGGAACAGAAGATAGCTTCACAGGTGAATTCTATCAAATAATAAATAAGAGTTAAAATCTATCCTTTTAAACCTATTCCAAAATATAAGAAAGGAAGGAAAACTTGGAATTTTGAACTTGAAACTTCATTCTTTTTTTTTTTTTAATTTTTTTTTTCAACGTTTATTTATTTTTGGGACAGAGAGAGACAGAGCATGAATGGGGGAGGGGCAGAGAGAGAGGGAGACACAGAATCGGAAACAGGCTCCAGGCTCCGAGCCATCAGCCCAGAGCCCGACGCGGGGCTCGAACTCACGGACCGCGAGATCGTGACCTGGCTGAAGTCGGA
This sequence comes from Leopardus geoffroyi, assembly GCF_018350155.1. NCBI lineage: Eukaryota > Metazoa > Chordata > Mammalia > Carnivora > Felidae > Leopardus > Leopardus geoffroyi. The sequence continues at coordinate 70,324,781 of NC_059336.1, forward strand.
CGCTTAACCGACTGCGCCACCCAGGCGCCCCAAAACTTCATTCTTTAAAAACAAAAATAATGTCTAATTTTGAGAGAGGAAAACAGAGTGTAGGTCAAGAAAAGGGCAGAGAGAGAGGGAGACAGAATCTGAAGCAGGCTCCAGGCTCCAAGCTGTCAGCACAGAGCCCAAAGCGGGGCTTCAACCCACAAACCATGAGATCATGACCTGAGCCAAAGTCCAGCACTTAACTGACTAAGCCACCCAGGCACCTCTGAAAGTTCATTCTATGAGGCCAACATTATCCTAATACCAAAATAAAAGAAAGACACCACTAAAAAAGAGAACTACAGGCCAAGATCCCTGATGAATATGGATGCAAAAATTGTCAATAAAATACTGATAAAACAGATTCAATAACACATTAAAAGAATCATTCACCATGATCAAGTGGAATTTATTCCTGGGTTACAGTGTGCTTCAATATTTGCAAATCAACCAATGTGATATATCACATCAATAACAGAAAGGATAAGAACTATATGATTACTTCAATGGATGCAGAAAAATAATTTGACTAAGTACAATATCCATTCATGATAAAAACCCTCAACAATAAGTTTAGAGGGAACATACCCCAACATAATAAAGGCCTTATATGAAAAACCCACCACTAACACCATACTCCATGGTGAAAAACTGAAAGCTTTTACATAAAGTCAGAAACAAGACAAGGATGCCCACTCTTAACCATTTTTATTCAACATAGTAGTGGAAGCCCTAGCCACAGCAATCAGACTACAAAAAGATATGAAAGGCGTCTAATCACTAAGGAAGAAGTAAAACTCACTGTTTGCAGATGATGTGATACTCTATAGAAAACCCTCGGGGCGCCTGGGTGGCGCAGTCGGTTAAGCGTCCGACTTCAGCCAGGTCACGATCTCGCAGTCCGTGAGTTCGAGCCCCGCGTCAGGCTATGGGCTGATGGCTCAGAGCCTGGAGCCTGTTTCCGATTCTGTGTCTCCCTCTCTCTGCCCCTCCCCCGTTCATGCTTTGTCTCTCTCTGTCCCAAAAATAAAATAAAACGTTGAAAAAAAAAAAAAAAAAAAGAAAACCCTCAAGACTCCACCAAAAAACTGCGAGAACAGATACACAAATTCAGTAAATTCACAGGATATAAAATCACTGTACAGAAATCTGTTGAATTTCTATGCACCAATATTAAGCAGCAGAAAGAGAAATTAAGAAAAACCCATTTACAATTGCACCAAAAATAAGATACCTAGGAATAAAGCTAGCCAAAGAGGGGGAAGATGTGTACTCTGAAAACTACAAAACGCTGATGAAAGAAATTGATGATAACAGAAACAAATGTAAAGATATTCCATGCTCATGGATTGGAAGAACAAATATTGTTAAAATATCTATATTATGCAAGCAATCTACACATTTAATGCAATCCTTATCAAAATACCAATAATATTTTTCACAAGACTAGAGCAAACAATTCTAAAATTTCTATAGTACCACAAAAGACCTCAAATAGACAAAGCAGTCTTGGGAAAACAAAACAAAACGAAACAAAAAACTGAAGGCATCACAATCCCAGACTTCAAGTTATATTAAAAAGTAGTGACCAAAACAGTATTGTACTGGAACAAAAATAGACACATAGATCCATGGAACAGAATAGAAAACCTAGAAAATAAACCCACAACTATATAGTCAATTAACCTTCAACAAAGCAGTAAAGAATATCCATTGAGAAAAGGGCAGTCTCTTCAACAAATGGTGTTGGGAAAACAGGACAGCAACATTCAAAATAAAGAAACTGGGCCATTTTTTTACACTATACACAAAAACAAATTAAAAATGGACTATAGACCTAAATGAGACCATAAAAATCCTAGAAGAGAACACAGGCAGTAGCCTCTTTGACATCAGCTGTAGCAACTTTTTTCTAGATTTGTCTCCTGAGTCAAAAGAAACAAAAGCAAAAATTAACTATTGGGACTGCATCAAAACAAAAAGCTTCTGCACAGTGAAGGAAACAATCAATAGAACTAAGAGGCAACCTACAGAATGAGAGGGAGATATTTGCAAATGAAATACATATCCTCTAATAAAGGATTAGTATCCAAAGTACATAAAGAACTTATAAAACCCAAAACCTCAAAACTAAATAATCCAATTAAAAAATGGGCAGAAGACATGAACAGACATTTCTCCAAAAGAAACATCCAGGTGGGCAACAGACATGTGAAAAGATGTTCATCAGTTACCATCCAGGAAATGCAAATCAAAACTACAATCAGATATCACCTTGCACCTGTCAGAATGACTAAAATCAACAATACAAGAAACAACAGATATTGGGAAAGATGTAGAGAAAAAGGAACCCACCTGCACTGTTGGAGGGAATGTAAAGTGGTGCATTCACTATGGAAAAAAAGTATGGAAGTTCCTCAAAACCTTAAAAATAGAACTACCTTAAAATCCAGCAATTGCAGTACTGGGTATCTACTCAAAGATTGCAAGAATACTAATTCAAAGGGGTTTATGCATCCCTATGTTTATTTTTTACAATAGGCAATTGGTATCCAATGGCCAAAAAAAAAGTGCTATGTATATAAAATGGAATATTGTTCAGCCATAAAAAAAGAATGAAGTCTTGTTATTTGCAATGATGTGGATGGAGTTAGTATTAGGCTAAGCAAAATAAGTCAGAGAAAGACAAATTCTATCTGATTTTACTCATGTTAAATTTAAGAAGCAAAACAGATGAGCAAAGGGAAAAGAAGACAAGACAAACCAAACCAAAACAAACAAACAAACAAACAAACAAAACCCAGACTCTTAATTATAGACAACTAATTGATGATTATCAGAGGGGTGGGGGAGGGGATTGGGTTAAATAAGTGATGGGAATTAAGGAGTGCATTTGTTGATTGAGCATGGAGTGATGTATGGAAGTGTTGAATCACTATATAGTACATCTGAAACTTATATTACACTGTATGTTCACTGGAATTAAAATAAAAATATAAAAATGTAATCAAGGGATGGAAGAGAATACTCAGTAGATTACATGGCTACTTCAAAATCCAGGGAACAGTAAAAAATTAGCCCTTTGAACCATGTTGAGTTTCTTCCTTCTCAGAAGACAATTCCCTTTCAGATTCACAATAGAAGAATAGCGAAAAAAAGCAAACAACAGGATGAAAAGGTCTCATGTGTGTTCATGAACTTTAGTGACACTTTTATTTCCAAGAAGGAAGGCAGGGCAGACAATTAGTTACCATTATGCAATTTCCTGGTACTCTTTTATTATGCTAATAAATATATTCCCTCTGACAAACTAGATACTGTATTAGAGCCCCTGATGAAAGCTCTTAAATGTGGATTTGCTTTTCCTTAGGGAACCAGATTGTACATTTATTGTTCCTGTTACTGTTCCTTTGAGCAAAAATGTGAATTTACATTAGAAGAGAATTCCAAAGGGGAGCTTACTTTCCACTGGGACTTTTTAATTTAAAGCGCGCTTGCCGGTGAGTGTGTGTGTGTGTGTGTGTGTGTGTGTGTGTGTGCGCGCGTGCGCGCACATATCCCTATATGGACCCTACTTTGTGTCAGAATTTACAATGCAAGATGTTTTTTGTGTGGTATATCTTCATACTCCCAAAGTACCTTATAAAGTCAATAATATCATTCCATTATCTAAATTAGGAAACAAAGACACATTTTGATGTTCAAGATACTGAACTTGTTTTTTAAATTTTATTTTTTTAAGACAATGAACTTTTTAAAACCACAATACACATGTAAAATGCTTCAATATGAAGAAAATAAAGACTAATAATACCCCACAATAGTTGTAGCATGCTTTAAACTTCCCAAGCTCTTTGATGTCCACTACCTCATTAAATCTTTATGACAACTGTTTGAAGGAGAGCTAATATATCTACTTTGCATATGAGGAAATTAAGAAATTCAATGACTTCCTAAGGTTACAGAGCCAAGTAGATCTGGAGTTAGAAACACTTCTCCTGGCATCTTTGCCAAAAGACACAGGAAAGGCATTTTATGATGGATGTTTATTATAATTTACTCATGTTTACATTATATATTTATTTCCTTTCCTTTTTTATTTAAAATAATACATATTTGATATAGAAAATGTAATGATACTAATAAAGAAATTGTGGTTTATATACACAATGGAGTACTACGTGGCAGTGAGGAAGAATGAAATATGGCCCTTTGTAGCAACATGGATGGAACTGGAGAGTGTTATGCTAAGTGAAATAAACCATACAGAGAAAGACAGATACCATATGGTTTCACTCTTATGTAGATCCTGAGAAACTTAACAGAAACCCATGGGGGAGGGGAAGGAAAAAAAAAAAAGAGGTTAGAGTGGAAGAGAGCCAAAGCATAAGAGACTCTTAAAAACTGAGAACAAACTGAGGGTTGATGGGGGGTGGGAGGGAGGGGAGGGTGGGTGATGGGTATTGAGGAGGGCACCTTTTGGGATGAGCACTGGGTGTTGTATGGAAACCAATTTGACGATAAACTTCGTATATTGAAACAAACAAACAAAAAAAAGAAAATGTAATGATCACAGAGAAATGTGATTAAGAAAAATTACTCCACCACCCGAAGGTTATTAATATCTTTTGAAGTAATTATTCCAGATATATATAATATAATATAATATAATATAATATAATATAATATAATATAATATAAATTATATAATATAAATTATTCCAGATATATAATATAAAATATACATCTATATTATAATATGTTATATATAAATATATTATATTATATTATTATATATGATTGATATATATGATATGATGACATGACATAAATGGTATACTATAATGTGTTATGTTATGATCTAAAAGTCAAAATATAATATAAGAAGCTGCTATATTTACCTGGATATGAACCTTGACATTTTTACTCAATGACTAGGTAGCAAAATTTTTACTCACTGAATTGCACTTTACGCATCTGTAAGTGAAGATAATACTACATTATTTGAGTTGTGGATTAATCATTATTGTATATGTGAAGCACATAGCATGGTTCCTGGGTCTGAATAGATATTTAATAAATATTAGTGTTCGTTTTTGCTTGTATTGTTATTATTCACCGGTATTTAATAAATATTAGTGTTTGTTTTTGCTTGTATTATTATTCACATGCATATATGTGAAATAAATATTCTATGACATTTTTTATAAACATAAGGTTATTTTGTTCATGCTGAGAAATTTGCTGAATTCTGCTTTTAGTTTTTCACTCAATAATAAGCTATGGATCTTTTTCTACAACAATTGCTTTTCATAACTTTATTTTTAATGATTTTTTATTGTCTTTGGTATGAATATACCATACTTTATTTAATGTCTTCTTCATTGACATACATTGAAGTTGATTCTAATTATAAATTATTGTAAATAATTCTGAAATGAACAGATTCATGCATATCTGTCCCTATACATTCAACTATTCCTTGAAAACAAATTGCTACTAATTGGAATAATTTGTCAAAGAGAAACAATGGCAAAGGAGGTAGTTCCCCAGAAAATGTTATATTTCCAACTTAGCTAGATTGTAGAGGAAAAGAACAATCGCTTCAATGATATATTTCCTGTTAGTGGCAATGATTTAGTCGCAAGAAAGAGAAAATGTTAACTCACTTATTGTAAACAATAAGGGGGTTTATCATCTCATAATTAGTATTATCAAGACTTTAAGTTTCTTCTATTTTTATATTGTCATAGCAGCAGATCAACTGACTTCTTTCATGTCCCTCATGTGTTTAAGATGGCTACAGACATTCCAATGATCATACCCAGACACCACTAGTCCAATCGAGAAGAGAACTCTTTTTGTATCTTCTTTCATCACCACAGAAAAAGATAATTAGCTGTCTAGCTAAATATAGTAAGACAAAGAGCAAGTCATGTGAGAACAGTGCAAGAAAAAAAGAAAGAAAACAGGTAGGAGCTTGAGAGAAGAGATAGCTAAACTCCAAGCAGAAAATCTATAATAAAAATCAAGTGTATAAGAATGAGTCCAGTATTAATGAACATGGCCAAATAGAGGGCATAGAACTGAGATTAAGTTTTTTTAATTTGTTTTTTTGTTTTTGTTTGTTTTTTCTCTTGGAGGAGGGGTGTTGGAAAGGCGGTAGGAAAAAATAAGAGTCCTGTTGTTGTTAGAATGTCATCTTCTAGGTATTCCCCTATTATTAAAATTTTAAATTCTTAACTTAATGTTCTAAGGCACCAAGTCTACAATTGTTCAGGGGAATGATGCCTTCCTGTGGAAGAGATGAGAGCACTTCAGAGGAGGCCTTCCACGCTGAAAGGCTGTTCTCTTCATAATAGTGACTGGCTCTCTTGTGCCCCCCAGATACAGCAACAGTTCAGCTCCTAACATAAGTCTTTCAAATGGACCTCAATCATGTTATTTAATTCCATTACAAGTTTGAAAAACTGCCATTCTAGTCCCCATCTCAAAGTAAACCTATCTGTATTATTCAACATAGCTCTTTAGATATAATCAAATGATTATCTAATCACTTGATTATCTAATCACCGCATATCTACATATCTAATATAATGAAGAATGCTCCCTGTTTCCTTTCCTCACAAACATTGAAGTCTAAAAAAATTGAGTTGCACATGTCTGTCAGTCCACCCCGAATTTCTTATTGAATTCAGCACTGTCAGAAGGATCTCACACATACTAGTGATATAGTCATTTTAGACTAGACAGTTTACCACGAGTATAATGCATGAATTTTCTAGGGCTGCCATAACATGATACCACACACTGGATGCCTTAAACATCAGAAATTTATTTTCTCATAGGTCTGTAGGCTAGAAATCCAAGACCAAGGTATTTGCATGTTTATTTTCTTCTGAGCCCTCTATTCCTCTTCTTATAAGGATGCCAGTAAAATTGGATTAGGCCCCACCTATATAATTTCACTTAATTTTAATTACCTATTTAAAAAACACATCTGCAAATATAGTCAAATTCTGAATGCTGGGGACTGGGGCTTCATATTTAAATTTGGGAGGTACACAATGCAGACCATAATATATATAACAGGGTATAGCTTTCCATTAAATGCAAAATTTTAGAAATCTTAACTAATTATCTAAGTACCAACTATTCTCACATAAGCAAAAGTGATATTTCACAATTTCTATATGTTGTTGCCAAATATCCTTCATGCATTCCAAACACAGGTTTGAAAATTACTCAACTCTACGCTACTTAGTCTGTTTTCTACCATACTTAGGTTTAAGACCCTTTGCCCTTGGGCTTCTGTTTTCCTAACAATTATTTAAATTATTTCTCAAAGTAGCCATGAATAAGAGACATAAAGTCCAAGGTAATTGCCCTTGCTTAAAACATCAACTATCCAGGACTTTCACTTCTCATCTTTCTGACAAGAACGTATCTATGACAAAAATAATCTACTGTCAATTCAATATTTAATCCAGGCTTATACTTGATTTATTAGAACCCTGCCTTCCTCTTCCTTTCCCATTAATTTATTTCCTTTTCTTTATACCTTTCCTTAGGGTCTTAAAACTATTCAGTCCTAGATATATAGTTTTATTGTCATAGCTCTTCTGGCTTCTTCAACTGAGATCCTCTTCATTATAAAAGTTTCCTAGGATTTCCTGGAAGATCGATGTTAACTTCCTCTCAGATATTTATACATTTTAATCATTTTTTATATCATAAAAAAATTCAGGAAATTCCCAAATGGGAATTGTTGACTAACAGTTATTTAGTCAGATATTTAGTCAGATATTTCAGATTTTCTGTATTGCTTCCTGGATTGAGGCTCTTTCTGAGAGAGTCACTGTAGTAGATCTCCTTGTCATCAAATATTCCAATCTCTCTTTTTCTAAGCCTCAGACAAGCCTGCCAAATCCTTAGCCACTGACTATATGTCTCCTTGTATTTCCATCCCAATTAGATGACCAAATATAACACCTCAAGTACAGCCCAATGGGGAGGGCTTACCCCTCACCACTGTCTTTAAGGGCCACCACTGAGTGGAACCAGAGTATAGCAGCAGTGCAAGTTAAACTTAAATACACTTATCATGTTGATATATCCCTCAATTACACATGGTATTTTCTCTTCTCGGTTACTTTGTGACTGCAAGATGTGAGCTGATGGGGAGGCACTAGAGCAATAGCAGTGGATGACATGGGGGGTTGGGCTATTTTCTTTGCAGCTCACTTCTGATTCTGCCCATGCCTCATATTTGGTGTCGTAATAGGGAAGAAACTTAGCATGTCTGATTCCATATTGTTTCTATTTCCCTTGCTTCTGTGACCTATAGGTTAGACACCTCAGCCTTGCATGTAGGCATGTTCTTTCATTGAAGGAATTTTGCTTGTAACTATGATTTGCAAAAACTGCTTTTTATCTGAAACCTACATCACTGTAGAAGATAAGAAAGTAACCAGAATGGTCATCATCCCAACCTTTCAAGATTGAGGAATGATCATAACTTAGGGGGGAATTGAAACCATGCCCCATAGAGTTAATGAGATTGAAACTAGCAGAAAGTTTAAAGATTGATTTACAGAGAACTGTTCCCACTAATCAGCTATTTTGTCTTTTCAAACCTCACTAACTAAGCCATTAGCTGTCTCTGCAGAAGCCTGAGCTCAAGGTCAACTGATAGGTTCCAGACTATGAACAAACAAGGCCCTGCATTCTTTACCCAAGATAAGGAGCCCAAGACTGGATCCAGTTTATACCAGCTCTCACAGCATCCCCATAGTTCCATCTCTTTGTCCTAAGAGAACCTACTGATGTCAGGGGCTGAATTTTCCCTTGCTCTCATGCCAAGTCTCTACCTCAAAGTGAACATGCGATGTATGCAACATGCATGCTTGCTCAGTGCACACGCTTCCTCTTTCCTCATGAATAATCATGTTTCACCTTCCTTTTCATCAATGTATGTATAATCTCCAACCCTGAATTTCTACTTTAAAAAATCTGCTCCTTAACCCAGAACCTGAAAGATGGTCTTTGGACATCAGTCCTCTGTCTCCCCAGGTTGCTGGTCTCCTAAATTAAGCAACCTTTCCTTCCCAACCAACACTTGTCTCTTGAGTATTGGCTTTCAAATGGCAAACAGGCAAACTTGGGTTTCAATAAGTATCTCATTTCCATCTTATGATGGATTACTTCTGAGCCTGATCATATTTATGATTGGACTCAAAATGAATAGCTATGGCTGACCATTTGATACTCCATGATGACCAGATGCTCTGTCTCACCTGGGCCCAGGTAGATAAAATATATTTGCTACAGAACCCTAGAATTTTAAATAGTAATTGTAGTTCGGGGCCTTGCTATGAACTCTACTTAGCACAGAGACCTTTAAAACAATACCACAAAACTGCCACAATGTTCACTCAAGTGGCAGGACTGCTGGCATGATAGTATGAACCTACCTACTGCTAGGCCCTTTCCTTCTTTGCCCCTCGCCCTCCAAACTGTCAATCTTCCTTGGCTTTCCGTGAATGGGTTGGGGCAATATTCTCAATAATGAAATATGCTGCCTCCAAAGACCCTGGAAAAGCCTGATGGGTGATGTGCTTCCTTCTACTGGTGGGAATTGTGAGATGAAATAATTTGTCTTTTACTATACAGTAGATGTGCTAGGAGATCCTAGACTACTGGACTCCTAAAAATTTCACTGGTGTGGCAGACCACAGTGTGGAGCTCATGTTTCTTATCAAAGCTTCCAATGTATTTGTCACTTTTTGATCACCTGGTTTGGTTAACATAATGTCTTCAATATTGTGTGTCACTATGTCATTCCGCAATACATCTGAATAATACTACTTATTTGAAATACATTTTGAGAGAGTGTAGGATTGTAAGAACAAGACCAACAATATATATTTCTTGCCTTTCCCATTTAAAGTGAATTGCTTGCGGTTCTCACTTTGGTTAAGTATGGGAAAAAAAAATACATTTACCAAATCAGTAGCAATATACCATACACCTAAAGTTGTGTTTATATACTGTAGCATTACAGCTGCAATTGGGCCTATTATGAGCTTGGGGCGTAACTTTTTTGTTGTTGTTGTTGTTTAATCTTGTTCAGGAATGAAGGACAGTTTTAAGGGCCTCCACCTAGTCTTTTCCACAATAATAGTTCTTGCCCCACAGGCAAAACAAAACAAAACAAAATGAATCAACCAACCAAACAAAAAAGACAATGTGAAGGTTTGGCCAACTTCTATATATGTCCATTCTTTTCAGGCCACACTGAAAATAACCACTGAACCTGGTGAACCCAGTGTGAGTTGGACCTCAGCCTAGATTCTATGTGTTATTTGGACTCCATATTCCTCTATTCTAGCAAATTTTCTGTGATGATACCTTATATTTATAAGTATTAATGTGAGCTCAGATTCTGTGTCTGAAATATCTGGGAAATACCTGGTAAATCCTTTCGTCTACCATATGGACATATGAGTACAAGTCTATATGACACCGTGGAGAAGGAAAAAATTGTTATAACATACACCTGCCACGTTTATACAGGACCTTCCTCCTCATCAGTCAATGGATTCTGAAAGCTGGTTCATGTCTGGAAACTGGGAAAGGTATCATGATATTTTGGGAGTAACTGTATTCAGCCTCCTGATTACTAATCACTGATTTATTAACAGTGTATAAATGGATCAACAAACTTGTTGACTGGCCATCTACCTTGCTGCTAGGAATGCAGTATTCTGTTACAATTTTCATAGCTCTCTGCAAGTGAGGCCCTTCTGACTTCTACTCTGACCTGCTGTTCAGAACAATAATTGCACCTATCTTGCTTCCTATTTTTAAGTACCCCCAAGTGGCTTATATTATTTTGAAATCCTAACATTCCCACTGTTATTAGAAAACTAGGTCTATAACCACATCACCTGCTCTAACCCTTGCTTACAAGATGATGACCATTGAGTTTTTTTAAAATGCCAGTGCTTCTTTTTGTCAGAGCATTTCCTATTGCTTTGGTAAATGTAGTGCATTCATGGCCCTATCTCAAAACAGTTGGCTAGGGAGATTTTTGGTCACCATATTAATTCTATCATGTCCAATTCTGTGAGAATTTTTATTCCCTCTCCATTGTTTGTAACAGTCTTTCTGGCACTGTTATCTTATTTTAGCTGAGTCATTGACTTTTCCAAATGTGCAAGAATTGATGTAGAAGTGTATTTATTAGTATTTCTCAGGGTCCTTTTCAGGATGTTAAATGCATGTCTCTGAAATGATATAATCTTTCTTATTTAAAATTCTATTATTTTCCTTTATCCAGAATCCTCAGATCCAGTCCCATATGTATTCTACTGGTTGCTGCTGCTATGTGTTGGGTGGGTCCTGCAGACCCTCCAGCAAATAAAGACCTTCTCCCTTGGAAGGTTCACTAGTTTTTTGGTCAGAGGATTGTAACTTGACCCTAATTATTAGTCTGGTGGCCAGAAGGAAACGTGACTTCCTTCCTCTTCAATCTTAAGAGGGAGGGAGTACATATATTCTTGCAAGGCAGGGGCCTCTGTATTATTTTTAAATAAGTGGAGAAAGCTCTAGCCTTTTACAACATGGATGAACTTTTTCCACAGTCCCAGAAGAGATATATGAATCAGTGACTTTCAGGTGCATCGTCTCAAATATCCCTGTTAAAAGTCTCATGGCCCCTCTTCTCCCCAATTTAGTACCTAACTTTAGAATAACAGACATGCCAGGACTGAGAATTCAGTATTTTCTGGAATTGTTCCTCAGAGCTTTTGCTCCCTAGCTGCAAGGCAGACAGTCATTATAAAATCTTCAAGGAGCTCTTTTGGCGTTCACACTTAGCCTTGAATTGGTGATCAGCTACCTCAAGCCTTTGTGTGTGTGTGTGTGTGCATGTGTGTATGTGTTTTCAATGTATCAATGACTCTTTTGTATGCATCCCTACTATTTTCTTCAAAGCTCTCTATAAACTCTAATGGTATATTTATCAGTGCATTTCCATCTTCCAGTATCCCCTTCTAGTTCATTGCTAGTGAACTTGCTAACACTGCAGTACAAACTTACACTAAGGGCAATCAGTCCTCCACTGATTTGTGTGATGACATCCTCATTAACAGCCAACCAGGGAGTGATGCAGATACAACATACCATCTTTGAGTCTACTTCCTAGGATCACTTCTGGTACCAACTGTCATGAATCTCATTCCATGGAAGAAAGACTCAGGTATTCTGATACTTTTGTGTGTGTGTGTGTGTGTGTGTGTGTGTGGGTGTGGGTGTGTGTGTGGTGGGCAGGCTTATTGGGGTGTTATTTCAGTAATAGCATCTATCAGGCATGCAGATTGCAAGACTCAGTAGGAGTAGCTGAATTGAAGTGTAGTTGCAAAAGTGGCCACAACTGATCCCATGAAAACTACTAGAGCTGGATGATTCTTTAGAATCTTCCTGAATAAAGTCAAGGGACAAGGCCACAGTACCCACACCACAAAAAGTTGCTGCATGCAGAATTTTTGAGGCAGATTTCTTATAACATAACCTATTCCTGGAGAGGGACTCAGCCACGAGCCACCAGCAGCTAACATTCTGAGCAGTTGGAGAAATGAATGCACTGGTCCTGAAGATTAATGTAAATGGCCTACAATTAGGTGCACTACATTTTTTATGATAATAGCAAAAATTAATAAATAAAGGGAATAATAAGGAGGAAGTTCATTGATTTCTTATAAAGAAATATGTTTAAGAATGATCAATTCTGTCCTTCAGGAAGGAACAAAACTGTGCTAGACTTTCCTCTTCATTCTGTTAATTGGATGCACAGAACAAAATGTGGCCTTAACAGAGAGGAAAATGATATCTTAGGCAGTAGTTTGAAGTAAATAATGTCAACAAGGACTTAATAGGCTTCAGTTTAAGGAAGAAGGTAAAAAGTATGACTAAGGATATGGTAGAGTTTCTTCTCATTAGGACAAGGGCAAGTTTGCCAGAGGTATGTGTTATGAGAGAAAATAGCATGGGTGAATTTACTTACAGTTAGGACTGATCAATATTGTGACTTATATAGTATGGTTTATTGAATACATTTTATAAAACAAGGAGTATATCCTTGGAATTTGGAAAATAAAACTCAGGTCAATATAAGTTAAATTATTTAAACTTGGTCACACAGCAAGTAAGAACTAATAAGAGTAACTATTTCTAAGTATCATACTTAGAAATATTTGTAATCCAATAATATTAAAAAAGAAAATACAATTTGATTTGCCACAAATTCTTTTGGATTCAAATATGCATGTGTGTATGTGTGTGTGTGTATGTGTGTGTGTGTGTGTGTGTGTGTGTGTGTGTATACACATATATATGTAATTTAATAATAAAAACATACATATTTTTGTACTATACTTCTTAGTACAGAATGAAATATCTTGAAGTTTGAGCCTAGGGTAGTCATTATGAAAAACAAGACTAAAGAAGGCAGGAGATTGAATCTCGGACCAGAGGCACATGTCAATATAAATCATGGGAATGGACAGGGTTGAGTGGATTGAGTTTGTTTAATTTAATAGTCCCAATGTTCCAAATGTGGCTGCAAGTGGTGAGAGGATATTGGTATAAAGAATTGTTGAATTGAAGCTACATAGAGAAACCTCTCAAAGATTTCTGAAATTAGAGGGTTTTGTGTGTTGGTGTTTTTTTTTTTTTTTCCCCCAAGCTTAATCCTTTATCACAAGATCTTCGGCAAATATTTCTGTTTATGAGCTGAAATAAATTTAAACAGGAAACTTTACAATTTTTTTTGTGATTACACAGCAGTAATTTCAAGACTGTTTTCCTTGGGAATCCGGTTGGTAATTACTAAAACTCCAAAGCTAATTATGTTGTTATGCTAGTGGGACTGTAGCTATGGATGAGAAGTCTTTTCCATTAACAGGCTCAATTTGTAGGCACTAGTAATTCTACTTTCACCCTAACATCTTCCTCTCCTTTGTACTCTTTAGGGGTGGAGGAGGGTAGCAATAATTCAATTGATATGTCTCTTTGGAGAGGGAGAATTTATTAAAAAATTTTTAGTCATAACAGAAAATAATTTGTTTTTTAAGGAGCAAGCAATTGAGCAGCCATTTAAGAGATTCTGAAAACATGAAGATGCTGTGTTTTAAAATGGCAAACTGTTTCCAAGAGGACTGAGACCTCTAACAAGGCAGAATTAAATAGATTATAAATAAGTTATATTAAATAAATAATCATAGACAACATGTTGTGAAGAACTAATATCTGACATCCTACATGAGTAGGATGCTGTTTCTATAAGCTGTTAAGTGTGTAGTGAGGTGTGAGGCTTCAAATATACAAGAATATAAATATACTTGGACAGGCAGTGTATCTAACGCATCCCACATTAAAACAAAGACAGCTGTGTATTTTAACAATACCACATCTAAGTAAACAAAACAGCAAATTTGTTTAAACAGAATGTCAAAAATTCAAACAAATAAGCATTTAGTTGAATGAGTTATTAAACTATTAAACTGTGTTTTTTTTAAAGTTGCTGTCTTCTAAGACATGAAGGAGAAATTAAACACATCCAAGGCAACATAGAAAGGAACAAAGAATGTAAATGGCCAAATGTCAAGATGTGCCAAATCAAAGCTGACACAGCAAAAGCATCATTGCTATATTCTTATAGCCTCATGGAAACAGGACACAGTTATATCTTCTGGAAAATGGGAGTAAGTTCTAATCTTGCTTCCAGGGCATACTTGCTTTGTTGCCTTGGGCAAGGTTACTGATATCTCACTCTTTTTTAGTTTCCACATTTAAAATAGGGCCAACTATTCTATCATGCTGGTGATGGGGAAAAGCTAACACTTTTTATAATACTTAGAAATTATCTGCAATCTAATAATTTTAAACAAGAAAATATGATGTGATTTGCAACATTTCTTACATCTTTGATAATACCATAGTCCTTAATAGTGAAATTTATAGCAAAATGGTCCTAAGTTGTGATTATTTTATTTATTTAGTTTTTTAAGTTTATTTATTTATTTTGAGATAGAGAGAGAGAGAGTGAGCAACTGGTGGGGGACAAAGAGAGAAGGAAGGAGAGAGAGAAAATCCCAAGCAGGTGCCACACTGTCAGTGCAGAGACCATGGCTCAACTCAGGAACCATGAGATCATGACCTGAGTGGAAATCAAGTCTGATGCTTAATTGACTGAGACACCAAACATGTTTGTGACATATATATATTGGTGGACAATGCCATGCTGTAGAAATTCTGAATTCTTTGCTAACAGGGACTTATGACAGACATTAGTTCTAATCTTGTATCTGCTATGTACCAAGCTGCTTGATTTTGCATAAAACATCTCAGTTCTTAATATTTCAGCTCTTAAACTCTCTAAATTTCGGTAGCTTTACCTATAAATTAAGGATAATAACACCAATCTCACAGAATTGTGAAGGATCAAATAACAGAAACAAGGTAACTACCACAAGCAGAAAGAGCTTAATACACTTTCTGGAATTTCCACAGGCAATTCAAAAGGAAACTAAATGTTAAAAGTATTCAAATATTTTCTTAAAATTGAAGTTAAAAACAGAGAGGGGGACAAAACATAAGAGACTCTTAAATATGGAGAACAAATGGAGAGTTACTGGAGGGGTTGTGGGAAGGGGGATGGGCTAAATGGGTAAGGGGCATTAAGGAATCTACTCCTGAAATCATTGTTGCACTATAGCTAATTTGGATGTAAATTCAAATCAATCAATCAATCAATCAATAGAAAAAAAAAAAAGAAGGTAAATTGTAGTCATCACTGTCCTAGATTTTAAAAATTTTATTTTCCTATCCACCACACCTAGCAACAGCAAGAACTAATTGGTATTGATACTGGCTATTTCTGAATGGGATCTTGCTTTTAGTTTGCAAAATAAAATTGCTTCTGAAGAAGACAATTATCTCAGGTAGTCTTTGTTTATATTATCATGCAAATTATTTATTTTAATGAGAAGTAACTTATTGTTTTACATAGTAGGACCTTAATAAAAACATGCTAATTACCTGATTAACCTAGCCAAGCAAAAAGTAATCTAATTGGCTGGATTCAAAGCACATTTGTATGTTGTGAGAAAATCCGAATTTGAAATGTGTTCATTTTCATGGTGACATTTGAGTTGAGAGCAATTATATATATTAATGATAAGCAACTAATGATGAGAGTTGCTTTATGACCTAGTAAATATTTGGGAAAAGATTAAAATAACAAAAGAAAAAGAAAAAAATGATCAAATGTCAGAATTTTAGGTGCTAAATAAATGTGATCGACTAATTCTCAAGCTATTATCCTAATTCATTCACATGTATTTTAGTATTTTAAGATCCTATTTTTTTAAAGTAATTTATACACCCAGCATGGGCTCAAACTTACAACCTTGAGATCAAGAGTCATATGCTCTAAGGACTGAGCCAGCCAGGCACCCCTCATTCACATTTATTATAATGAAAATATATTAAATGAGTATTCTTAGAATATCTTAGAACATACATGAAGGACTTAAATAGATAATATCTTGAATGTGACCCTGAAGCTACAAATGGTGAGAAACTCTCAAATAATCTATGGCTTTATTATCCCAGCTTTATGAAACTCAATGAATTATAAGAATGTAGTTAATGGGTTTCTTTTTATCAGAATTACATATCTAATACTTTCTTCTGAATTATAGTTGTCTATTACTATGAAATTTTAGCTCTGAGTAAGCATTAGTACATAATGATGAAATGATGAGTTGCTTTCTATGAACTATGCAAATTAGGAAAAATGGCTAAAAATTTATTATCTAGGAGTTTGTATTCATTGTTTTTTTTTTCTTTTGGCACTAGGTGTAATTTCAACATAAAGATTTTTGAAAATAGTCATGTTAGCAGAAAAACTAAGAGAAATATGATTTGTGGAATATCAAGAATGACTAAAATAATCTTATTTAGGCTTTAAAGTAAGATGTAATTCTCTTTGCTATGTTTTTTTAATGTGTGTGAAAAAATGGGAAATGAAAAAATAAAATTGCTGAATTATTGAATTATCCTTCTTCAGGTTGCATAAAGATATATAGTTTTGTGGGTTTCTCTAGCATTAGAAAAAAAAAATGTTGGCTGTCTAGCATCAGAGTCAGTGTCCAACCCCTGCAGGGTGAGATCAGTGGGGAGAGAGGAGTTGGGAAAGAAAAGAAAAATGTCTTTCTTAAATCAGTGAAAGTGTAAGTTGTCTCTGTACTTTGTGGAGAGGGCAGGAGTTTAAAGATTCTTGAAAACTTCCTACTACCAAAGATTGTTTACTGAATCTCCCTGTTATTATGGAAAACTTACATTCTTTTGTACCAGACTATGTTTTGCTCCCCTTCAGTTTTTGTTTCTCTACACACATACAGTTTTTTTCTCTACAT